>NC_090223.1:13765424-14365424 GCF_024489055.1 Chanodichthys erythropterus
AGGCATGAACACAGGCAGACAGTGGATGCAGGTAAGTCAGAGAAACAAGCACTTTTGAAATGTAACTTAGCTGGGTGATAATAGAGGAGTGTCTTTTGCAGATGCTGGTGAACGGAGAACTGGAGACGAAAGATGACAGTATGGGAACATGGTAAACTCAGGTGAGTGGCAGGTAAGGAGTCTAGGTATGTCAGACAAGAAAGGAGTGAGGGAAGTGAGAGTCTTTATAGTGTCCATGGATGATGAGGTGCAGGTGCAGGTGATCAGTACTCGGGAGATTGTGAGCGAGTGGTGGGAGCGTGATGATCTGGTGACAATGCGTGGGTGTTGGCTGTGACTCTGTGACAGCAGCACTGACATTATTTAATATAAATATAACTGGAGAGAGATTGGTTGTTCCCTTTCAAAAGGGAACTCACACTGCGTCCTAGAACACTTATGGGGAATGCCCTCGCGTGACTGGTATCTGAAGCAACTGTCAAATCACGACAATCCTATTGGCTGGTGACAGCCTATGACAGTATATAAGGACCGTCCAAAGAACATGTCATCCTCTTTTCATCTTCAGGGAGTGTTTGTCTGTAGTGATCTGTTTAAGACAATTCATTATGTCTGAGAAATGTTTCAAGCATTGTGCTGACCCGTGTCCTAGATATTTGGATAGGTGGAGCTTGCGGAATACTTTGAGAAGGGTTTCAATGCTCGATAAGGATGCTATATCTCTTGCATCCTCTGGCTCAGCAGATAGTGCTCTTTTGGCTCCAAGCCAAGATGAAGAGCAGTCGATGGCCGATGTCAACAGTGAGAGTGTTAGATCTGAGCCCTCACCACCATCCTGCTCACATATAAGGAGCTGCTTGACGTGATGGGACGTGCTTCAGACAGATTGAAGCTATCATGGGATTGTGTTCAGGAAGAGACTGTTTGTGGTTGGATTAGATGAACATTATCTTTCTGGCCACCGTCGTTCAGTCCCCGTGAGCCTTCCATTCTTTCCAGATCTCCATTCTGAGATCAAGAAGGCATGGAAAAACCCATATTCAGCCCGCATCCATAGTCATGGGCATGCAAATCATCGATGAAACATCTGCAAACTATCATATTGGTGGTGGAGCATCAACACTTAAGGCTCCGGCTCTGCCTACCAAACCACTCAAAACCACCTCGCATCTGAATGGCAGAGCATACGCGGCAGTAGGTCAGGCTGGTGCTTCACTGCATACTATGGCAGTGCTTCAAGCATACTAGGCCAATCTGTTCAAAGACATAGACCACAGTTAGAATCTTTCACCTGAGGGGGCAGCTGAGTTGTGCCACACCACAGATTTAAATTGTTGGCGGCAATGGTGGCAATAGAGAGACACCTGTGGGTGAACTTGGCAGATATTGGGGAGAAAGAGAAGGGTTTTCTCCTCGATACTCCAGTCTCACCCTATGAACTTTTTGGTACCTCTGTCGAGGTGGCGGTCGGAAATTTCAAAGAAGTGAGGGCGCTCTCAGTAGCATTTAAATCGTGCATACCATGCCGGTCTGAGTCTACACCCAGACAGCCAGGGTGACCTGGCCCTGTCTGTGGTCTAATCTAGTGTCACCCCTCAGGCCCCTCCTCCTCCGAGGAGCAGGTCGCAGAGAAGGTGAGAAGCTAGAAAGAAGAAGCAGGATCTAATGGAAGTTATGCAAGGCAGGCGTTGTGAACGGCACTGAGTGTTTCTTCCCTTTTTGAGGGTTTGCACCACTACCCTCTCCTCTTCTTCTGCTGCCCCGCATACCCTTCCTACATCGTACCTGAGGCTGGGCCAATGATGAGCGTGTTCCAGAAGCTTGGGACTCTTCTGATGGTCCGGCCTGGGTTTGAAGGTGAGCACAGCCTTTTTAGATTGCTGAGTATGGCAGGCCTCTTTTACATTTAAAAAATGTAGGCCTCCTTCTCCACTTCTCAGGTTGAGTTTTTGTTGGTCGCCTCTCCTCCTGTAAGAGCCATTGCATTTTTGCATTGAACTCAAGCTCCCTGCTTAAGGCTTTTGGGGGGTAGTTTTAAGATAGGGCTTCCTTTAGGGGTGCTTTCATACTAGGGCCCTGGAGCTCCCTTTTTTTAGTGAAGGTTGGTCGTGACACCCTTCCTACACTGCACAAAATGCTGTTCTTACTTAGAGTTTGTCTTGTTTCTAGTCAAAATATCTTAAAGTTCTTAAATCAAGAACCATTTTGTTGACAAGTAAAAATGTCTTGTTTTCAGGAAAAATAAGTCAAAATTAAGGGACTTTTTCCTTAAAACAACTAAATAATCTGCCAATGGGGTAAGCAAAATAATCTTATTTCAAACCAAAAATAAGCTATATAATCTTGTTTTAAATTTGGATTAAGATTATTTTGCTTACCCCATTGGTTCCATGAACAGACAGGTTGTTGGCTAGACTTGGCCTTAAGTGGGCCAGGTCAGCCTCCCTGGTGGCTTCAGGGGTGTCTGCCTGAAAGTGACTGGCCAGGGTTCCTCTCGTCTTGCTTATTAGCATGCATATTACTAGAATATGGGCTATTTATTAGTACTTATTAAGCCCATATTAATGAGAAGTGGATACATTTACATTTTGTAAATCCAACAAATAAGATTCTCTGAATTGCGGCACAAACTAACATTGCATGTTATAGATCAACTAACGCGATCATTATAAAGGTGTTTAAACAACAAAATACATCCACTTACACATATTTGACAATTGGAATATCACACATTTCATGCTATAGGTAACAAATTTGTGAATATTTCACACATGAAAAGGGAAAAATGATTAATGAAAACAATACAAACAATAATGCATTCTAAATAATAGCCGCCTTTAAAACTCACACTGGGGGTCAGCCAGAATATTTGACATTTATATGTGAAAGGATTAAGCACTTTCATTTCTTAGCCATATTTTTTTGACTATTATAATTTTATGATTATTATAAACGGTTTATAAATGTGTAGCATGCATTTCAGCTTTATTCCTCACTCACCTTCTCTGATATTTTCAGCCCTTCCTTCAGTTTAGTCTATTGAAGAGGAGTTAAACTTGTCTTTTTTTCATTAGACTCATGAAGCCTTTAACAGAATTTGATCTGATTTTCCTTCTGTGCTCAGCTGTGAGTGTCTTTCACAAATTGGTCAGATTCAAACTTTCACTCAGATATAGTTCACATAAACTCCTCCCATTTAGGAGGAAACTTTCACAAATACAGTACAGTACAAGTCACCTTAGACATCAGTGAGCATAAAGCAAATAACTAAATGACTTGACTAAATTATGTTTTGTTTTTTTGTTTTTTTCATGTGACACTGTGAGTGTTCAGTAATCATCAGGTCAGTAGGATGAATGTTGTGTGTTTGCAGTCAGAAATGCTTGTATATTGTGAGGTGCGTCTCGTTCATGAGAAGAACATGTTAGTGCGCAGAGATGCAGAGCTGGTGTATGTGACAAACATACACAAATATACACAACATCTGTCATGATTCACTCACTCTGTGCTCATCTATAATCTGTTTTCTTCAAAATAAAATCAATGCATCTTAATAAAGTTACATCAAAGAGCTGCTTTCAAACATCTGATTTAAATTGCTGCTACAGTCTCATTTACTCAGAGGGAAGCAGAAAGTAATATACCTCTGTAGAATGAAAATTAACTGAAAAAATACTTAATTCAAATCTGCAAGTATTCAATACTAAAGTGTTTTTAATCATTAAATATTTGCTCCTGCCACTTTATAATGTAGACACTTAAAATGTTAACAAATCTACATGTTACACTGAAATATAGAGCATATATCTGTACAGCTCTTTAGTGACTTTGAGTGCTTGTGTGTAAATGGCACATCATGACACGATTAATTTTACCTCCATCCATCCTCCTGTCTCTGGGATCTTACGGTCTACACTTATAGCATCCTAAAGAAACCTCACAATTCCTTTTGAATTCTGAACTAAATTCACAAAGTTTGAATTCAAAGTCAATTACTACATCCTGTTTGCTACAAACCTCAAAAACAAAATTAAAATAAAAAAAAAAAAAATCTCAGTTATATTTGTTACTGCAGTAACTTTAAAACCTACAAAAAGTGTCGATCACAATGAAAAACTCAGTGTATAAAGCATGCATTTTATCCAACAGTTTATTTATTTATAATTTATATATTTTTATTTTTTAATATTCACTTATTTAGCCGAAGAGACAGTTATTTTGACATTTAATTCCAGTTGTTCCACATGGTTTGTATTTATTAACACTTATTTAACTAAAAAACCAAATTCCTGATTTATTTCCAGATGCAGCAAAATCATGGTGAGACAGACGAGTGTTGTATTTGTGGTTTCCTCATTGTCTCATGACTGCCACTTTTCTTACTATGTTGCTGACAAGAAGTTTCAGTCTTACCCACAATACCCTGCAAAAAGGTCATTATGCCTACCCACAGCAATGTTTAAAAACTGATTTCTTGTTTATCAAGATGAAATTGTCAAAATTTATATATATATATATATATATATATAAACAAGAGCACAACCATAACTTGATTAGATAAAAAAAAAAAAAAAAAAAAAATCCAGCATTAGTTATCTGTGAACCTTAAATATTAAATTGGACACCTGTGAACCATTTATTCATGAGTTACAGACATTAATATACAATGCATCAACAATAAAATATTTAGTCAAATAATATACTATCTTCTGTGTGTGCATTAATACATACATGATTCACACGTGTTCACTTTCACAGGTTATTTACATTTGTAACTCATGAATAAATGGTTCACATTTAAGGTTCACAGGTAACTAATACTGGATTTTTTTTAATTATTATTATTAATATCCCATCAAGTTATGGTTGTGCTCTTGTGTGTGTTTTTAATAAAGTTTGATATTTCATCTTGAGAAACAAGAAATCAGTTTTTATACATTGCTGTGTATAGGCATCATGACCTTTTTGCAGGGTATGGTTGGTAAGACTTCTAGGAAGCAACATAGTAAGAAAAGAGTGGCAGTCATGAGATAATGAGGAAACCACAAATACAACACTCTTCAGTTCAGCATAACTGTGATGGCCAATTTTGCTGCATCAGGAAATAAATCAGGAATCTGGTTTTGAGTTAAATAAGTGTCAATAAATACAGTTATTAAGCATTTATAATGTGTGAGTTAAAAACGGCTCACTATTTGGCTGGTATTGCTTTAAAGTCGCTCTTTTTAATCATGCACTTATAACTGCTTTTTAATGATTTATAATGCTTATTACTCATTAACAAACACCTTTATAAACCCTTGACAAAGGGAACCTTAATGTAAAGTGTTACTAATGTTTCCTTATTAAAATGTTATCATTCCACTAAGGAAGTATTTAATTCACTTTTAGGTATATCTACATTCTTTTGCTTATTTTTGCTTTTTGCATCTTTGTTTTTTGCTCTCTCATAACTTTACCGTAAATTACCATAATCAGTCACTTTGGATATATTTTTATTTACTTTTCATTTGAGACCTTTTGAGGCTTTTTTTAAAGGTCTTTACTGTTAATTAGTCCATCAAGTTTTTTAATTTGGTTTAAATAAATATTTTGTCGATGCTATATGAGGGTTTGAAAACAACACTTGCTGATTTTCTATAAGGCAATTTATTCATGTTGAAACACCTGACACACACATACATGTCCTTCTGGCACAAAGTTTTAGTACACATTTTACATTTGCAGTTTTAATAAACAGTAACTGTCACCTTGAGATTCATCAGGAAAAGGTTTCAACAACCACAGCAGATATAAGTACACAGGTAATGAACCTGAGTAAAAATGTTGATCATATGCAGCACCATACAGACACTACTAATGTAAAGTTTCAATTCCTATAGGGCTAGTGTAAGGGCCCCCAGCAGGCTGCCAGCGCAGGGCCCCCTGACAAGAGACAGTTATGATGTTGTGGGAGCTATGAAATAAAAATAAATTATAGAATTTTCTCATTTTATTTGTCTTATCCTATTATTTTAGTGAGTAGAATGAATAAATTAGGGCTAAATCATTTTTAAATAATATACTAAAAAACCAAGAAACCCATTCTCTCCCGAGTCCCAACTCGCGAATCATATCGCGGTGGTACGCGAAATGACTCACTTCTCATTCTGTTCCCACTATAGTTTATGCTTTTGCTAAATAGCAAGCTAACTAAACTAATTGGATATGTATTCATCTTTTTCTTTTTTCTTTTTTTTTTTTAATAAACCCACAACTAAAGGAGAATGGATTCTAACTCTGACGCTTCAGAGGCACAACTCCTCTGCATTAGTTAAGTTAGGCCTAAGATGTTTTTTTACACTCTGTGTATAATAGTCGTTTATTATAAATTTTAAATGTAGAAGATATGATACATATCTTTTATGAAATGTAGAGTATATGTTAGATGTATAGCCACCATAGACATTTAGAGTGTCTCCCCAAAAATTAGAAATGGACAAATTGTCCTTCAGTATTTGATATTCTTGATGCTGCTCTGCTGCACTTCATTGCGCACAGCTCTGTTTGTTATTTGGAGGACAAAAAGTTTTAGAAGTTTTTAGGTTTCTCTGTCTCACTAGTCAAACAGCACTCGTCAATGTCAAAATGAGTTTCAAATCAAAGAAGGCGGGTCTTACAGAAGACAAGTATGAATTCCAGCGCAACGCTTTAGTTTTATCTCTGAAAGAGTGCATGGAAGTAGCAGCTAAACATTAATATTTAACTGTTTTATGAGAGGAATGCTGTCCATCAAGTGGCCTTAGCCCTGTGTCGCCAAATTTACACATATGTGAAATTTCCTTCTAGAGACGAGGATGATGTATTAGCAGAGCGTTTTTTTGAAGTTGCTGGATTCCCACGCATTTGTGGAGTGATAGATGGAACACATGTGCGAATTGAAGCGCCCCCACCAATATGAAGATCAATTTGTCAACTGCAAAAACTTTTATCCTATAAATGTACAGCTGTTAAGTGACCTAGACTGCTAAATAACCAATGTTACTGTTAAGTGGCCTGGCAGTACCCATGATGCACGCGTGCTGTCTGAAAGTAACATTTATGTCAGTTTTGAGGATGGAACGCACAGGGGCTTACTTTTGGGGGACATTGGTTATCTCTGTCATGGCTTATGACACCTTTTAGGTATCCAGTAGGAGCTGCACAGGTAAAATTCATTTAAATAACACCAGCTTAGCTATTTAGATGAGTAAATCAATAAAATTAGTTAAAGGTGCTATAGAGGATGTTTTCGTCGACTGAGAAACCAAAGACTGTTAGTGAGTTTTTCAAATGAGCGCATGCGTAAGAACAACCCCCCTCCTTCATAGCTCATTTTGAGGGAATGCCTCCCAAAAGTCGTGCACGAGTATTGGAACACGAGTGTTTGTTTACCACCGGCATTCGCTGTCGTGTTAGTGGATTCATTATGTCGGACTCACCGCAGGTAACTCATAATCTGCAGTTGTTACTCCTGTCTCCTGACAAAAACATTGCATGCGGCGCCTGTAGAGTGTGGAAAGTTACTGGAGCGCGCAGCCACGCTCGTCTCTCACAAGGAACGTCATGGCAGTGATTGACAAGCCAGAGGGCCAATCGTTTACGCGATGATCGCGTAAACGATTGGCTGATGTTTTTAAGGCCCTACCTCATGCACAGATGATGTATATTAATATTATTCCTTTCAGTGCACCTAATAAATAGTCTTTAGCACCTTTAAATGTGGGGAAATAGAGGTAGCCTAGCTATCATCTTCCATTTTTCATATTGCAGGAACGATACAACATTGCTCTAACAAAAACCAGAGTAATCATAGAAAGGACGAATGGCCAGCTTAAAAGAAGATTTCACTGTCTTCACAGCAGTGTTAATTTCGTTAACGAAAACTATGATGAAAAATGTTCATTGACGACCTTTTTTCCATGACTAAGACGAGACAATGAGAGACGACACCAATTTCATTTAACGATAACGTGACTAAAACTACACGTGCAATATCGTTGACGAAAAAAGACGAGACTGAAATGTGGCTAAAAGACTAAAAACTTTACCAGAATCACTCTTTTGAAATCAATTTTTTTTTTTTTTTTTTTTGTCGAATAAAGGAGACAAAACAGTACAGACTGTTTTTACGAGCTTTCATGCTTACGGTTGCTAGATTTCCTGAATTTAACCCCCCATCAGAGTTTTTCTGTTAAAAGAACACGTTTTACTTAATCTTTGCTATCTATACACGACATTCAATGAAATTGCCTCATCTTTCGCGGCCAAAACTGACTGCACCCACACAAGCCAGCGTCGCGCTACTTTAGTGCTGTTCTCGACAATATAACTTTACCTTTGTGAAAGTGGGGATTTAGCACTACTAGCATAATGAACATAGACACAGACTGCATGTTTTAAGTTTTAAGTTAAGATTTAAGTTTAAAACTCTTCGATACAAAAACATACCCTTCTGCGAGTTACTGTTTTTAATGTTGATCATATTATACCAGCAAGAATATTACCCTAATATAATATAATATAATATAATATAATATAATATATAATTTCCCAAGCCTAATTTTTTCTCTATTTTGCAACGAAAGCCACAGCAGAACTGCAGCACACAAGTTGTGTTTCGTGAACGAATCTGTGGCTTTAAACAAATCGTCAATGATTCAATGATCCATTCATAAATACGCTTGCTTTGATACTGAAAGAATGAATGACTCGATGATTCACTCATAAAAACAGCGACTTACCGCCACCTACTGGCAGTTTTAATGTAATATTTAAAAGTATCACTTCGTTTTTATCATCATTGTATTAATAGAATTAAAAAAAAAAAATAAAATATTTAAGTCATTATTTATTTTACAAAGGTATTTATAAAGGTAAAAATTTCACTGGAAAATTGATTTAAGAAGGCAAATATTGTGCTTTAATGGAAATGTGTAACTGCAGTCTAAGTGGAAAAAAGAGGGTACACAGAAGGATGTTAAATCCCTCAGGGGGTACGACACTCTAGAAAGTTTGAGAACCACTGAAAGAGGATATGTACAATTGCACCAGTGCTACTGCTAAGAGTGCAATGTCAATACAGTCTCTTACCTTGATTCAAATTTTTCATAAGCTTAAATGTTTTGAAAGAGAAAAAATATAATGACTATTTTGTCTAAAGAATACATATAAAATATATCAAACTTAATGTTGGTAACTGTAGTTTGACTAAAAGTAATGACTAAGACTTGACAAAAATGAGATGACTTTTCGTCGACTAAAACTAGACTAAAATATGAAAGACTAAAATGTGACTAAGACTAAGGAGCATTTTCATCTGAGATAAAGACTAAGACTAAATCAAAAATGGCTGCCAAAATTAACACTGCTTCACAGAGAGATACACCTGGAACCAACATGAGCAGGGAGAGTCATCATTGCATGAGTCGTCCTGTTTAACATTATATATACGTCCTGGATTGTTATATATAGAAAAATAATATTTATGTAGGTATTTATGCGAGCCCGGATGTTACTCTGGTCGATCCTCTCTCAATAATAATAAAGAAAAAACATTTACTTATATTAACGATGAAATTATGAAACATTTTTGTTGTTACTCCTTACCGAATGTGACACAGCTGTCACTAGTAATAACCTAATGTCATGGCTGGATGGCTGGGAGTGGGGCTTGTCGCTCCAGGAACATTTTCCCAGTTTGGGGTGGCTAGGCTGAAAAAAAAAAAAATATTATTATAGCACCTTACCCAAACTCTGTATCTTTACACTGTGAATCTGCTTTGAAACAATCTGTATTGT
The DNA here is from genome assembly GCF_024489055.1 of Chanodichthys erythropterus. Lineage (NCBI taxonomy): Eukaryota > Metazoa > Chordata > Actinopteri > Cypriniformes > Xenocyprididae > Chanodichthys > Chanodichthys erythropterus. The sequence continues at coordinate 13,775,244 of NC_090223.1, forward strand.
GAAAAGCGCTATATAAATGAAGATGACTTGACAAGTGAAAATGTATTTTTTCCATTAGCAACAAAATCAGAAGTGATGGACTATTTGAGAGCAGGACATGAGATTGAGTAATCAAGGATAAAAAAACAAAACAAAACCATTTTCATGAAATACAACACCCCCACTCCATCCAGCGTAGACTGTTCAGCTTAGGAAGATTGGTTCTGACACCCAGAAGAAACAGTCTGTCTGATAAAATGTTTGAAAAGCTTTTCCTGATGAGATATATTCACCACTTAAGATGTGATGCAAAAACTTGAGAAAATGAGATCCAGGCAGACCAGCAATGATTGTCAGAGATTAAATTTGAATAAGGAATAACAAATTTATTATTTAAAACTTATAAAGACAAACACATTTATTAAGTAATTAATAACAAAATCTAGAGTATTGTATCTAATAGATGAAGATCAGAATATACAGAAAGAAGGAACAAAATTAAGATATTTGCAGAATGAAATGAGAGATAGAAGAGAAGAAGCAGAGGAGATGTGAGAAGCAACAGAGCAAAGAAGAAGTAAAGAAAAGCAAAGAAAAAGCTAAACTATCAAAGACTCAGTCCATTTTATGTCATAAGCATAGGAAAACTTACATCCCACTCAAACTTATGTTTTGGTCTAATAAGAAAAGGTCAAATGGATTTACCCATTATGTCATAGACTGGTCAAATGTCAGAAAAATAGATGAAAATAGATATAGGGGTTGTTTTGACACCCTTAAGGGAATTTTGCAGATCTTGCATTATCACGTCAGCAGAAATAGAAACAGACATATTTTGATACAAAGGTATACATCGAGTTCAACTGAGCAACTAATTCTGAAAACATCATCGCTTCTGCAGTACTTGGCAGGCGTCCAATATCTAACCACAAACGTGTCAACATGACCTGTCACACTGGAGCACTTTGAAGAACAATTGAATATAACAAGCATACATACTCTTAAAGATAAAATAAGAATAACCATAAAGGAGTACAATACTTGAAAATATGACGAGGATTAATATATAGAGTAGGAGTACATGAATATATGAAATCAAAAGTAATATTGATAAATCATAAGCCATATATGATTAACATGAAATATGAATAAAATGCATGAATATGAATATTGACCATTTTGGATCCACCAAGATGTGAGCAGTATAAAACTGGTAAGCAATAGGCAAAAAAATAAAAAAATAAAATTAAACATGAATGCAAATAGCATATCACTTATTGTACTTAAATGTAACTTAATGGTTGCTGTGCACCTACTGTTTTATTTGTCTACTGTAATATTTTTAGGTCATTATTTAAAACATTTAAAGACCACATTCCATTAATTGTTGTTGCCAAATATATACATATCATTCTACTGTATAAACTGCATGCAAGTATAAGATTACTGAAATATATCTTATGTGGATCATTAAAGTTGTTAATCATGAGAAATATGTTTATAAATTGACATTATTATTTGAGGACTTCAATCACTGAATAACACACTTTGATGCAACTAATGCAACATTCAACAGCTCTCCAAATTGTTTTAGTAAACTTGGTGGTGTTTTCTGTTGTTTCAGTTGTTCATGGACTTTCTCCAGTGTGTCATATTTTTTCTGAGCATCTTCCAGCATCTCTTTGAGCTCCTTAACATGCCGTTCTTTTCTCTCTCTGAAATCATTCAGTTCTTCTGCTTGTTTTCTGGCTTCATCGTCATGTTTCTTCTTCATGACTTTTATTTCCTCTTCATGTTTCTGTTTCATTTCATTTCTGTCTTTCTCTTCTCTTTCTTTTCTCTCCTTCTCCTCTCTTTCTCTTCTCTTGATCTCTTCTTCTTGCTCTTGTTTCAGATCTTCGATCATTTTCTTCCACCTCTTTCTCTCTTCTTCTCGTCTCTCTTCATCATCTTGTTTTCTTCTCTCCCAGTCCGCTTTTCTCTGTCGCTCCAGTCGTTCATAAAATCTTTTCATTTCAGTTTTCTTTTCTTCATATTCTCTCTCTTTTTCTTCTCTCTCTCTTCTCTGTTTCTGTCTCTCTTCCTCTATCTTATGTCGTTCTTCTTCTTTCTCTTTTTCAAATTTCTTTCTTATTTTCTCCAGTTCTTCTTGTTTTTCTCTCAGTTCTTCCTCATGTCTTTCTTTTCTCTTTCTTTCTTCTTCCTCTCGTTCTCTCATCTTTTGTTTCTTTTCATCCTCCCATTCTCTCTGCTGTCGTTTAATTTCCTCTTGAGTCTCTTTTCTGTCATTTTCAGCCTCTTTTATTTTTCTCTCCCATTTCTGTCTCTCCTTCTCCTCTTCTTCATTCCTCCTTTTCTCCTCCAATTCTCTCTTTTTTATTTCTTGTTCTTGTTTCATTCGTAACTCAACTATAATGCTTTCTTGTTCATTTTTCATCTTTTCTTGATCTTGTCTGTATTTCTCTTCTCTCTTTCTATCATGATCTTCTCTTTCTTTTTGTTGTTTTTCATACTGTGATCTCTGATTTTCAATCTCTCTCTTCATTTCTTCTATTTTTTGATGATATTCATTTTTTTTCTGTTTTTCCTCATCTAATCGTTTTTGTTTTTCAATCTCTTGTTTCTTCTGTTCTGCTTTTTCTTTCTCTTCAAACTCTTTTCTGAGATTTTTCTCTTTTTCCTTCAGTTGATTCTCCATTTTCTTTCTCTCTTCATCAGCTCTTTGTTTCTCTTCCTCGAGTCTCTTCATCAGGTTTTTCTTTTCCATCTCATATTTGGCTTGTAATTCTTCTCTCTGAGTCTGAATCTCTATTTCTCTCTCTTTCAGTATTTCCTCCATTCTCTTTTTAATGCTCATCTCTGCCTCCTCAAACATGCTGTTAGTGAAGTATCGACCCTTATTAGTATTTTTCACCTCTTCTATCATGTTTAACAGTTGAATCACTTGAGTTTTGTCTTGTTTTTCTTTGTTGTTGAAAACCAGGAATCTGTTTTCACAATCTCTGATCAGTTTCTTGAGTTCTGCAGACTTACTTCTCTTAACATAATCCTCTATAGACTCATTCTTCAGATCATCTCCTCTAGTGAACAGAACGATGCTGAACTGAGCAGCTTTTGGACCAAAGATCTTCTTTATCAGATCTACAGTATCTGTTTCTTCTTTAGTGAATCTTCCCAAACTCAACACAATGACAAACACATGAGGTCCAGGTGACGACAGTGAAACACATTTCACTATTTCTTCCACCACTTGATCATGTGACAGTGATGTGTCAAAGAGTCCTGGAGTATCAACAACAGCTACTGATCGACCATTAACTTCACCAACTCCCTTCTTACAAACTGTCGTCACTGAATCTGAGCTTAATTGGCTCTGAAACACCTCTCTTCCCAGAACAGTGTTTCCTGTTGCACTCTTTCCACTTCCTGTTCTCCCAATCAGCACAATCCTCAGACACTCCTGATCATCTGGTTCAGCTTCAGCACCTGAAAATGCATGTATACATGAATTAATATCATGTGGTTTTAGTGACAAGCTTCACATGCAGGTATTAACACTCTGAGGTCACTGCTTCAGGAAGCTTCGGAGCACAATGAATCAGCGTATTGAATCATGATTCGGATCGCGTGTCAAACCGTCAATGGCTGAAATCACGTGACTTTGGTGCTCCGAACAGCAGATTCGATACACTGATTCATTTGTGCTCTGATGCTTCATGAAGCAGTGTTTTGAAATCGGCCATCACTATATAAGTCGTTATTTTGTTTTTTTGGCATTCCAAAAATATTCTCGTCACTTTATAATATTAATATTGAACCACTGTACTCACATGAACTGATTTAGATATGTTTTTAGTACATTAATGGATCTTGAGAGAGGAAGTGTCATTGCTCCCTAAAATAACTAAAATATCTTAATTTGTGTTCTGAAGATCAACGAAGGTCTTACAGGTGTGGAACGGCATGAGGGTGAGTAATAAATGACAGAATTTTCATTTTTGGCTGAACTAACCCTTTAATTGCTTTCATGTAATATCTTTCTTGTTTTTTTGTTTTTTGTTTTTTGTTTTTTGTTTTTTTACTGTTTTTCCTATGTTCCCTAAATAAATCTTTTTTGCTTGATTTATGGTTTGGGTGTTGAATCAGTGCTGGGATGGGAGACAGGGGCTCTGAAGACAATTTGTTTGGTTTATTTAAGTTCTTAAGTTCTATTTATTTTGATCTGTTCTTTCTCCTCCTTTTTCATAACTTTATATAATTATGTCTGTGTCTGAAGGCAGCACAAGTGGCTCAGTGGGAAACACCGTCTCCTCACAACAAGAAGGTTCCTGGTTTGAGTCCCAGCTGAACCAGAAAGTATTTCCTTCAGATCTGGTTTTCCCTTACAAGCCAAAGATGTGTGAATTATTACTTTTGTGACAAAGACATTGAAAAGACATCTTCTGGACATAACTTTGCTTTGTGGAAGTGCTATTCTGTGCTTTCGCTTGGCAGCTGCTGTGAGACACTTGTTGCACACTGCAATAAACTAGATTGATATTAAAATATCATATTAATAAATGCTGGATGGCTTCTGTTGATAAATGGCATGCAAGCAATGTATGACAGGAAAAAATGCTCTACTACTGTAACTAAAAATAAACATTCTTGGAAACATTTTGAAATAATGTAAGTTTACAAGTCTACAAAATACACTGCCCGGCCAAAAAAAAGTAAGTTTGGCTTTTAATAGGCAAATACTTAAATGATTAGTTCACTTTCAAATAAACTTTTCCTGATAATTCACTCACCCCCATGTCATCCAAGATGTCCATGTCCTTCTCTCTTCAGTTGAAAAGAAATTAAGGTTTTTGACGAAAATATTCCAGGTTTATTTTCCTTATAGTGGACTTCAATGGACTCCAAACAGTTGAAGGTCAAAATTACAGTTTCATTGCAGCTTCAAAGCGTTATACACGATCCCAGATGAGGAATAAGGGTCTTATCTAGAGAAACCATTGCTCATTTTTCTAAAAAAAAAAAAAGAAAAAAAATTATTAAAAATTATATATGTTTTAACCATAAATGCTCATCTTGAACTAACTCTCTTCTTCTTCTCTATTAGAATTCCAGCAGCATTACTGCCTTCCACAGGTCAAAGTTTGAACTAATTGTTATATACTTGCACTGCAGCACTAGCATATTGTATATGACAATTTAGTTCAAACTTTGACCTGTGGAGGGCAGTAATACACTTAGCAGTGTCTACACTGCTGGAATTCAAATAGAGAAGAAGAAGAGAGCTAGTTCAAGATGAGCATTTATGGTTAAAAATGAGCAATGGTTTCTCTAGATAAGACCCTTATTCCTCGTCTGGGATCATGTAGAATGCTTTGAAGCTGCACTGAAACTGTAATTTTGACCTTCAACCGTTTGGGCTCCATTGAAGTCCACTACAAGGAGAAAAATCCTGGAATGTTTTCATCAAAAACCTTAATTTCTTTTCGACTGAAGAAAGAAAGACATGAACATCTTGGATGACATGAGGGTGAGTAAATTATCAGGAAATTTTAATTTAAAAAGTGAACTAATCATTTTAAGAATCTATGAATGGATCATTATTACAGTGATTATTATGTTTCATGCATGTTATATGTTTGGCAACAGTTCTTTTAACCCTTAAAAATGGAGTGTGTAGCTTTTTATTTCTTAAACAACCATGTAGGAAGACACACCATGACTATATTCTAGAATGACAATGTCAAGTTTCACCAGGGTTAAAATTGTGAAGAATGGTTTACAGAGCATGAAGAATCATTTTCACTTATGAATTGCCACCTCTGAATTCTGACCTTAACCTCAGTATGTCTTTGGGATGTGCTGGAGGAGACTTTACAGAGTGCTGCTTACCTCTTGCATTGTCGATACAAGATCTTGACCAAAAATTGATGCACCTCCTGATAGAAATAACATCATAACATTTATTTCCCTTGAGAGGTGCATCAATTTTTGGTCAAGATCTTGTATTGACAATGCAAGAGGTGAACAGCACTCTGTAACATCTCGTCCAGTTTATCCCAAAGACTTACACTGAGGTTAAGGTCAGTGCCAATTCATGTGTGAAAATGATTCTTCATGCTCCCTCCCAACAATTCTTTCACAATGTAACCCTGATGAATCTTGACATTGTCATACTGGAATATAGTCATGATGTGTCTTCCTACATGATTGTTTAAGAAATGAAAAGCTACACACTCCATCTGTTATGGTTTAAAGAACTGTTGCCAAACATATAACATGTTAGAAAAATAATTATCACTGTAATAATGATCCTTTCATAGACTCTTAAGTATTATTATAACACTGATCTTTTTTTTTTTTTTCTCAAATATCTTACATTATACCCTTAAATCTGTAGCTTAAACTTAAAACATATTTTTTTTTCAATAGAGTTGTTTTTGAATTGGTCAAATTGGTTAGCAAAATAGTAACATGATACATTTAACTGACTCAAAAGAGTGATTAATTTATAAATTAGATGATTCTCTTATACATTACAAACAGAATTAGAGAACACACAGCACGATTGCTGCAAGATTGTGAGAAAACTATTTCTACATGAAGAAGCATAAGCTAAAAAACGCTCACCCTCTGACTGAATCTTCTGCTTTAACTTTTTGATTTCAGTCTCCAATCTCTTCAGTTCTTCTTTATATTTCTCCTCTGTTTCACGTGTGGCTCTGTTCTCTTGAGCTTTCACATACATCTGAGCTGAATATGGTTCAATCTTCATGTTCTCTATATATTCCAGTAGTTCTGGGATCTGTCTTGAGTTTTCAGGTTCCTTTAATCCCATCACTCTGTACTGACCTCCACAGAGACTGATTAACCTCTGAGATTCTGGGCTTTGTTTTATTAAGTCTGTCACTGCTCTGTCAACAGTGCCCTCATGGATAAATATCACTATTAAGTGATCTCTGGAATAAAACTTCTTCAGGATTGTCTCTATTTCTGCTTTGTCATCATTAGTAAGTCGACAAAAATTAATAATGAAGAGGAAAACATGAACTCCAGGATCACAGAGAGACACACAGCAGAGAGTCTGACGCATCACTTCCTCCTCTGAGAGCTGACTGAGAGCTGGAAGCTCCATCAGACTGATCTTATATCCATGAATCTTCTCTTTCCTCACACACACTTCACTGCTCATTCTTTGATGAGAAGGGTTTATCTTTTTATCACGTAAAAGTTTTGACACAGAGACCGTAAGTGATCCATCACTTCCACACAGCACCAGATTCAGCTTCTGTTTTTTAGAGAAATTTGCTGCTACTGAAAAACATATTAAAGACATCAGACTTCCTTTAACAACAGTCACATTTTAAAATATGAAAAAAATACAAATAGCTAAATGCTTGCTTGCTTTCAACTTACATTTGGAGCGACTCCACTCTCTTATATCAACTGCAAAATTAAATAAAACAGTTATGAATGGCTGGCTATGCAGAATGTTAAATCTTATTCTAAAAATCCAAATTTTTAATTCAAAATAAAATTTTAAATCAAAGCATTAACAACTGTTCAATTCCTTGTCATTTTCCTTTGTTCGGATTTTCTGCCACTCCTTACCATACACTGTAAAAAAGTATTTTCTTTCATTTAACTTTATAAGTATTTTCAACTTGACAAATGTAATTGTTTGAATTTATAAAGTTTAGTTGGTATAACTTTATGAAAGGGAACTTACTTTTTTTAAGTTTTTAATATCACAGCTCATGTTCATTTAATATAATTTTGTCTTATATCTTAGTTAAACCAAATAAACAATTATTGTATTTCAAATGCTTCAGCCATGTTTCGGTTGAGAAATTTTTCATTCAAATTAATCTCTACTGCAAATAATAATTGATCTGATGTCAGCCACTGAAACATCAACTGCAAACAATTACATTAAATCTCTCAAGATCTGAGCAGAGGATGATTAAACAACTCAGAAAACAGCTTTGCCAGCTTCACTTATTTATTTATTTATAACTGAACATAATCATTTTGTTTGAAGTCACCATTTTGATGAATGCCATTTTCATTTAGTTTTGTTCTTGATCCTTGAATTTTTTGATGAACTTTTTTTTTTTTTTGGCTGTTTTAACACTGTGTTTAGAAAACATGTTTGTTGTGGTAAAGAAAGTCAGAAATAAGATGCTTGCTATTTATTAATGATATAAGCATTATAAAGTGGTTTGGTTTGCTGATCACATCTGAAACCTCATAACTGATTGTAGGGTTTAGTGTTATTAATGCCTTTAAACTTTCTACTGATCTTCTGATACTGCAGCATTTGCTCCAGCAGTGTCATGACAATCTGATCATTGGAAGAATAACAATAATAATAATTAAAAAAGCATGCTGTACAGTACAGTAAGTTTTGAACTATGATATCATCAGTGATGGGAATAACGGCGTTATAAATAAACGGCGTTACTAACGCCATTACTTTTTTCAGTAACGTGTAATCAAACGAATTACATTTTCTCCCAATACAATGCCGTTACCGTTACTGGCAAAAAAAAAAAAAAAAAATGCCGCGTTACTATAATTGAGCTCAGAAAGATTTTTTTCTCTGGTGTGTGCTGCAGTTAGTCATACACAAATATAATTTTAAACTGATAATAATGTTCAATGCTCTGTGTCTGTGTGTGTGTCTGTGAGCATGTGAGCTGAGCGCGAGCTCAAACCAGAATACCCTTTGTGACATGCTGGATCGAAAATATGGGAAATAAGTTGTTCTAGTCGACTAGTAGTTATTCATTTAAGCCATTAGTTGACTAATCACATTTATATTAATTTAATTTCTTAAATACTGGAGAGAATAAACTAATAATGAGCGTTTATGTATAGGCTATAAAGGCACTCAAGCGCACGCATAACGCTTGCCATAAAAAACCGGCAAAAGTAATAATTATGAATGTGACCAAAACAGCAAGGAGACATTTTAATTGTTTATTAATAAAGTAATGTTTTCTGAATCAGTGCCGGCTGCAAAGACGAAGTTGACATTGCTGACTCTCATCATCTCCGGATACTGTACGCGCCTAGAGTGTGAATGCACATTTCATTCGGATTAGGCTACATAATCAGAGTAGCCTATTTCTTTTCGTTTTTGGATATTTCAAGCTTTCTGTAGATATATTTATCATGTCTGCGAGGCAAGCAGCTACGCTGAGTTTCGGTTCATTTAGCCTATAAGACGCGCTCCAGTTCACGCGCCAGTGATCGTGTCCGCGCCTGCCATGATTATATTGTCTACTATATTTGCTTCTTATTTATTAAATCCAGGCAATTGGTTGATGAAACATTGATTAAAATTAAGATACAATTTTTACAAAACGAAATTCACTTTAAAGAAAGGCTTCTACAAAACAAAACTTAATGAAGTGGTCAAAATCGTGTCTGACCCACTCCATGACTCCCGATATATTCCGTACGGTGACCGGGAGGGGACATGTTCGGTTCACTTAGTTTTGTCGTGGCCACAACATATAAACTCGTGGGAGCGTGATAATATGTCGTGGCCACAAGATATTAATTCGTGGGAACGTGATAATAAGTCGTTCCCTCACCATATGATCTCGAGGCCACGACTTATTATCACGTTCCCACGAGTTTATATGTCGTAGCTACGACAAAACTAAGTGAACCGAACATGTCCCCTCCCGGTCACCGTAATTCCGCATCTTATGATGCATCTTATACTGTTCACTTTTCATAATCAAGTAAATTAATTTAAAACATAACATAGGACTATTTAAACATAGCCTATATATGAAACTAAATTTTCTTTAATGGCTACCAACACGTAGGCCTATAGTACAGTACAGATAAATTTCATAAGCAAGAGCGGATCATGAGTCACGAGTCGGATCAAGAATTATTTATTCTTAGACTTTTATTTAATATTGGGGGCATTCAAGTTATTTGACTTTTTTTTTTTTAAGTAACGCAATAGTTACTTTCCCTGGTAATTAGTTACTTTTATAATGATGTAACTCAGTAACTAACTCCGTTACTATCTGTGAGAAGTAACTAGTAACTATAACTAATTACTTTTTTAAAGTAACGTGCCCAACACTGGATATCATTCAGACACACATTGACATCAAGAAGCAGCTTATGAATCTCAGGAATGGTCATCAAAAAAGCTTCATGCTGCAGTGCATTCTGGATGCATCAATCAAAACTCATCCATGGCGCCCAGCATGCATTGTGGTGTGAATTTTAATAGTTTGTTCTGTCACCATTGGTGAGGTTTGTATGATGAGGTTTAAAATTGCTGCACAATTTTTTTTTTTTTTTGTGTATATTCTCAGTTTGTGTCAGTGTTAACGCACTAGTGCTCTTTTCATCACAGCTAAATTTGTCTAGTAAAATATTTTCATAGTTCAGTAGCGCCTCAACCTTAAACCCGTACTTGCTTTGAAACAGTCATTTATATCACTGTACAAGTGTTTGAAAGTGAAAAAGGAGACAACTTCAGCTGATTTACTTTATCAAAGAGAAAGTGTTCTTAATTAAACTGCTGCAATTGGTGTAAAATAATAATAATAATAATAATAATTAGAGCTTAACCTCTGTTAAAGGTGCAGCATGTTCCTTTTAGAGGCATCTAGCAGTGAGGTAGTAAATTGCAACCAATGGCTCAGTACCATGCCACCACTCCCTTTCAAAGCACTTTTTAGGAAGCAACAGTGGCCGACACAAAGACAAAAATGTCATTGTTTGAGACAGCAGATAGCCAGGCAAGCAATGAGGTTTCTTCTTACTTCTAACAAAGAATGGTCTCTGCCTCTAATAAACCAAACGACTACTATTTCTTCTTCGTGTGTATTTAACGTATAGTGATGATGCAAGCTGCCTCTAAAAACAACACAGAGATGAACATAAAGACAAAACACGCTCTGTAGAGTGTATGGGTTACTGTAGAAACATGTCGGCGCAAAATGATGACTTGACATGGAGGGGGACCCACGGTAAATGTAGATATTATAAATGGCTCATTCTATGATAATAAAAACATAATGGTTCATTATGTAAGGCCTTTATACTCCACTGAAAACATCCTAAATTTTACATATTGCACCTTTAATTCTTAGAAAGAATTAAATGAAAGAAACTTATGAAAGAATTAAAGTCAAACTGGTCTGTAATAAGTAAAGATGGTAAAGCTGTTTTTGGAGTTGTTTAATCGTCCTCTGCTCAGATCTTGAGAAATGTAATTGATTTAATTTGCGGTTGATGTTTCAGTGGCTGAAATCAGATCAATCATTATATGCAGTAGAAATAAATTTAAATAGGAATAAAGTTCTCAAAGGAAACATGGCTGAAACATATGAAATAAAATATTTACAAAAGGACCATTTAAATAAAATCATTATTTATTTGGTTGAATTACTAAAAGAAGCTAGATGAGGTTACATGAACATGAAATTTGGTTTTGAAAACTATTGAACTGTAAGTTTGAATAACTACATTTGTCAAGTTAAAGATATTTAATATTTTAAGTAATTAAAACTTAAATAAGTCAGTACCTCAAAAAGTTGAGTGAACAAAAACATTTTACAGGGAACGTTTGTACTGAAAACTTTAAAAAGTAAGTTCACCTTACTTTCATAAAGTTAATCCAACTAAACTTTATAAGTTCAAACAACATAATATATATCAAGCTAAACATACTTAATATTCTACGTAAATACAACTTAACTGAATCAGTGCAAAAAGATAACTCCAAAAAATTAATTCACTCAACTTTTCGTTTTTCCCTCATCTTCCTGCAACACTACGTGACATTTCTTTGAGCTCTAGATTATGTTTAATAATATAACACTCCACTTAGTTAAACATTTGATTTATGTATAGAGTTTTTCAATTTTATGTACACTTTATAAAATAAGAATTATTCACAGTGCATGTTTGTGAAACACTGTCTATCAATCCACATGCAGGGCACAAGTTTAACAACAGTAGCAAAGTAAGTGCTCTTAAAACAGTGTGGAAGCTATTTTATTGAAATGTACTTATGATAATGAACTTAATTTCAGCTATAATAAGAGTAATTCTGAAAACTTACTTAGACTTTCTTCACTTCTCTTGCTCTGTTTGAGTTTCCCATCATCTTTATTATAAGGTCTCTGTTGTTTTTCAAAATATCTGCTCAGCTCTTTAATCTTTGATGGTCCTGCAGCATCTTCATATGTCTCACATGTGAGATATTCTTCCTGGTTTCCCTTGAGCATCTCATCAACATTTCTGAATATCTCAGATTGCCATTTTGGTTTTCTTTCTTCAAGCTGCAGATGTCTTTCTCCACACTCCTTTATTAACTGACGGATAGCTGTGTTCATTTCAGTATGACTAAACATGTGTGAGTCGTGTGTCTCTTCATCAGTTGTGATCAATATAGTGCGTTTAATCGTCTCTTCACTGAATTTGTTGAGCACATGTTTGACTCTTCTCATGTCCCTCTGAGTGAAGTCATTATTTTGGAGCACAAGTATGAAGACATGAGGTCCTGGAGCAGACAGATTCACACACTCTCTCACCGTCTTTGTGATCTGATCATCTGAGATGTTGGGATTCAGCAGATGAAGAGTGTTAATGACTGTAATGTGTCTGTTCTTCACTGTTCCACTGATTCTCCAGCAGTGCTGCTGTAAACCTGTAGGCAAATCATGCATGTGTATTCCCAGGATTGAGTTTCTAACTCTGCTGTTCTCAGACACATTCTTCCCCAGAAGAACAATCCTCAGATCACTCACTGAAAAAAAAAAAAAAAAACACATCATGAATATCAAAAATAGAAACACTATTTATTACTATTTATTTCATATTTTGGTTTTATAACTGTTTAAATTAAGTAATGTGAATTGATATTGATATCCAAGCCTTTTATCAGTATAGGCTAACTGTAGGGTAACTGAATTAATTCACAAAATGATTTCACATTACATAATCATAGAATTAAAGAGTAAAAAACAACAACAAATGTTTATTTCACCAGAAAGAATATTAAATATATTAAATATACAAAATATTAAAAAATATTAATAAAGAAATACATTTTTTAAAAAAGTCTGGAGTTATAATATAGCTATCATTTAACTGACTTACTTTTAACACAATCTTTACTTTGACTTCTTCGCCTTTGGCTCTCTGAAAGTAAAATCACCCATATAGCATCAGATGTGATGAACTTGACTTTACTAAAATATGACTGAACCTTCACAATGATCATGACTGACTGGATTTAGGAAATGTGTACAGACTTCATGCAGGCTTTATGCGATGATAAACATGAAAGGTTAGGTAAGTATGCAAATAATGCAGGGCAAATGAATAGTGCTATATTAACACATGACTTACTACTATTAACCCTTGTACACTATTTGTTTGGAATGTACACTCAGGCTGTTGAGGTCTCCAGAGACCTCAGACAAGAGAATGTGATTTTGTAACAATCAAAATCTATTTTTTAAACAAATGTAATTTTACTTACTCACTATTAATGTTTTACTCTACATTCTGGGGGGATTCATGGCATGTTTTAAATTTGTATAAATAAATTAGGGTTTTTACTGGGTCAGTAAAGTCACCGGCGCCTTCACTTGCTTTTTTTTTTTTCTTATCAGTGCAAAAGAGACTCAAAATACTTCATCAGTTTTGGTCATACAAACAAGAGTTATACATTATTAAAAACTGTGGGTTGTCTTCTTTTATTTGTGTATGCTCACAGTAAAAACAAAATGTTGTGCTTTTTGCAAAATAAAGAAAACTAACATGTTGCAGTCTCTTTTTCAATGAAGTCCATTCTGATAGTCCTCAGAAAATTAACTGTAACTTAGTGAATAAATAGTACACAAACATGAGATTATATTTAAAGAACTGTTGAAATGTCAGGTTTTAAATCATGTAAGTCAATTCAAATACAAATAGTCTCAGTTTGTGCAATCTGTTTGAAAAGAGAGAGATGTCAGTCGTTCATGAGTCTCCTCATTTATCCACTAATGTGGCCACACCCACAGACAGTGTGCACTATTCAAAAGCAAATTCTGAGGTGATGCATCCATGTAAACAATCAATGACGCCCGCTGTCATCAACTTGAGAAAGAAGAAAAAAAAACGCATTAAGTTTGGTCAGATGTATGTACCTTTCTTCGTCTTGAGACGTGGTGAGGAATAATGCTGGAAGAATTTATCTGGTTTCAGTTTCATTTTGAGGATCAAGCCGAGGATTGTGAATGGTAAGTTCTGTATTCTTCTTCTAAGTTCTGTGTCTGTAAATATTATACTGCAAAAAGACCATTTAAATATGAATCCTGCATGTTCTGTATGTCTCTGTATGGTGAAGATGTGCAGTTTTGTTAATTTACAAAAGTAAATCATTTAAATAAGTAAACATGCCATATTGGCTTTCCCCAAACTATATTGTTATACTGAGATGAGTGAAATCGACTGAAATATATAATAAATTGTCACATGTGCTCTATGTCTGTCCTTGGACTTTTAAGTTGAAGTGTTTCCTGTGCTTTATGTTGTAGTTCTTTGTAGTTTTTCATGTTGATTTGTCTCCCCAGGTGTTTCTTGTTTCCTTGTTAAGCCTATTTGCTCCTGTGTATATATAGCCCTTATGTTTCCATGTTCTTTGCTAGTCGTTGTTGTGTGTTGTGACGGATCGTGTTCATGTCTTGGGTCTAAGGTTCCAGTCTATTCGTGTGGAGTTTTGTTATTAAAAGTGTGCGTGTAATTGGATTCTGTCTCTGCTTCGTCTCTCAACGATCGTTACAGAACGACTAGCCATTATGATGAATCCAGTAGCACAGACCATGCGTCTCCAACAGGGGAATTGTCTTATTGAGGAGTATGTTAAGGACTTAATTCAACTGGTCCATGTAAAAATCTATGGGGTGAGCTATCTGAGCCGCTCAGTTCAATGATGCCTTTGCATGAGCCTAATTGGACTCTGGAATTTTATATTGATTTGGCACTGAAATTGAGTGGCTCTGCTTTAACCGTGGGGGTTGATGAGGAAGAACACGACATTCCTGCTGTATCAGCCACACCAGAATCCTCAGCCATCATGGCAACCATTCCAGTGTCTCATCCCGTCATGACTACTATTCCAGAGTCTCGTCCCATTATGGATACCATGCCAGAGCTTCCAGCCATCAGGGTCACCACGCCAGCCCATGAGTCCACTCTAGAGCCCGCACCAGCCCCAGAGTCCGCTCCAGCCCATGAGCCCGCTCCAGCCTATGAGTCCACTCCAGAGCTCGCTCCAGCCCATGAGTCTGTTCCAGAAGCCCCTCCAGTCCATGAGTCCTTTCTCGAGCCTGTTCCAGCCCATAAATTTGCTTTAGAACCCAGAGAATTTAGAACCCAGCCTTGTAACCTGCAAACTTTCTGACTGACATGATACGACCGCGGAGGTTGTCCCTGAATTTCCTGTCTTCTGTGATTCGACCAAGGAGGTCGCCCCAGAAGTTCCTGCCTGTCTCGATGTGACTGCAGAGATCATACATCAACTTCATGTTAACCAAAAACACTCTGCTGGCCCAGTTATGTCCATGATGGACATCCTCAAACCACCTGACTGTTTTAACATGGCCCTTGTGGCTAGCATTAACCTCTCTGTACCTTGTGTTTCAGTTTTGCCTGATCAGTTGTGTTGGCTTTTAGTTCCATCTGCTTCGCCATGGGGTCTTCAAGCCCGTCTGTGCTTCTGCGATGGTTGTCTGCTCTACCGTGGGGTTCTTCAAGCCCGTCTGCGCTACTGTGGTGGTTGTCTGCTCCACCGTGGGGGTCTTCAAGCCCATCTGCAAGGCTGCCTGTCCAGCCTGCTTCGCCCTGGCTGCATGTTCCACTCTGGCCATCTGCTCTGCATCAGTCTACAGACCTTCTTCCTCTCCATGGACCTAGCCCTCCATCCAGCCCCCTAGTCAGCCTCCCTCCTGGACTTTTATGACTGTTGGGAGCATCTGGAAGTCACTCTTTTAGAGGGGGGCTCTGCCACATGTTCTCTGTGTTTGTCCTTGGACTTTTAAGTTGAAGTGTTTCCTGTGCTTTGTTGTAGTTCTTTGTAGTTTTTCATGTTGATTTGTCTCCCCAGGTGTTTCTTGTTTCCTTGTTAAGACTGTTTGCTCCTATGTATATAATATAATAATATATATATATATAT
Organism: Chanodichthys erythropterus; assembly: GCF_024489055.1. NCBI lineage: Eukaryota > Metazoa > Chordata > Actinopteri > Cypriniformes > Xenocyprididae > Chanodichthys > Chanodichthys erythropterus. Next base: position 13,791,430 of record NC_090223.1, read on the forward strand.
ATATATATATATATATATATATATATATATATATATATATATATATATATATATATATATATATATCTTTTATCTTACAGATTTGACAATCATCAGATATTTGTCCATATTGGCCTGCATGTATTTTATAATGAGATCACTGACTGTAAGCAGGAAAGTTTTTTTTGTTTGTTTTTCTCCAGTGCATAGAAACACCAAATGCCACGTCGTCAAGTCACCTTTATTTATATAGCGCTTTTTACAATGCAGATTGTGTCAAAGCAGCTTTACAGTGATAACTGGTATATGATTTTGGCTCTTAAAGAAAATGGTGTCAATGCAGGCAGATGCAAAGCACTGTTGAATATCAAATGTCAAGTCAAATGTCAAGTGCTCCCAACTAAGCAAGCCAAAGGTGACAGCGGCAAGGAACCCAAACTCCAACAGGTGACATCAGGTGGCAAACAGAAGGCAAATAGGTGTTAAAATGGAGAAGAAAAAAAAAACCTTGGGAGAAACCAGGCTTAGTCGGGGGGGCAGTTCCCCTCTGGCGAACAGTGCTTAGTTATGATTCAGGTAGCTATCATAAGTCTGATGCGATCGCAACATTCAAAGTATTTATTCAAGTTCCATCCAGTTGAGGATTGTATTCATCACGCCGGTATGGATGGTTTGTTGAGGAACTGTGTGACTGGCTGTCGTGTCGATGTTTAACAGGAAGCCAATGCAGTGTTGACAGAACTGGGCTAATATGATCATACTTTCTAGTTCTAGTAAGAACTCTAGCTGCTGCATTTTGTACGAGCTGTAGTTTATTTATCAAGCAGGAGAAACAACCACCCGGTAGAGCGTTACAGTAATCTAGCCTCGAGGTCATGAACGCATGAACTAACTGTTCTGCATTTGTCATTGAGAGCATATGTCGTAGTTTAGATATATTTTTAAGATGGAAGAATGCGGTTTTACAGATGCTAGAAACATGGCCTTCAAATGAAAGGTTGGTATCAAAGAGTACACCCAGGTTCCTAACTGATGACGAAGACTTAACAGAGCAGCTATCAAGTGTTAGACAGTATTCTAGGTTAATACGTGAAGAGGTTTTTGGTCCAAAAATTAGAATCTCTGTTTTTTCTGAATTTAGTTGTAAGAAATTACTGGTCATCCAGTTTTTTTTTTTATATATCAGCTATGCATTCCGTTAATTTTGTGAATCGGTAAGTTTTGTCAGGGCGTGAAGAAATATAGAGCTGAGTATCATCAGCGTAACAGTGAAAACTAACACCATGCTTCCTATCTCCCAAGGGTAGCATGTACAGAGTGAAAATCAATGGTCCTAGTACTGAGCCTTGCTGTACTCCATATTGAACTTGTGATCGATAAGGTCAGATAAGTATGATTTGAACCATGACAGTGCAATTCCGCTAATGCCAATATAATTTTCGAGTCTATTTAAAAGAATATTGTGATCAATAGTGTCAAAAGCAGCATTAAGATCCAGTAACACTAATAGAGAGATAAAACCACGATCTGATGATAAGAGCAAATCATTAGTAACTCTAATGAGAGCAGTCTCAGTACTTTGGTACTGTCTAAATCCTGACTGGAAATCCTCACAGATACTATTTCTTTCTAAAAAGAAACATAGTTGTGATGATACTGCCTTTTCTAGTATTTTTGACATAAAAGTGAGATTTGAGATCGGCCTGTAAGTGACTAATTCTTTAGGATCAAGTTGTGGTTTTTTAATAAAAGGTTCAATAATAGCCAGCTTAAAAGTTTTTGGTACATATCCTAGTGATAAAGACGAATTAACGATATTAAGAAGAGGATCTATGACCTCTGGAAGCATCTCTTTCAATAGCTTAGTCGGTATAGGGTCTAACATACATGTGGATGATTTTATTGATTTAACAAGTTTAGACAATTCTTCCTCTAAATTAATTGAATTTTTCCTCAGGGACACTACAATGCACTGATGCGATACTGTAGTAGACTGTTACATGGTTATAATTTTCTCTCTAATATTGTCAATCTTGCAAGTAAAGAAGTTCATAAAGTCATTACTGCTGTGCTCTTTGGAAACATCAGAAGTTGAAGCTTTATTTCTTGTTAATTTAGCCACTGTATCATATAAATACCTAGTGTTGTGCTCATTTTCTTCTAAAAGTTTTGAAAATAGGCAGATCTAGCAGTTTTTAAGGCCTTTTTGTACTCAATCATTCTCTCTCTCCACGAAATGCAAAAAACATCTAGTTTTGTTTTCTTTCAGCTGTGCTCCAGGTATGTGATATTCACATATATCTTTGAACATGATTTATTTCCAGGTATAACTGTGTACTCAAAATATGTCTTTGACTCTCATTCATTTAGTTAACTATATTCTAAATAAACTATGAACAGAAAAATATATATTTCTTTTGTCATTGCATTTTTTCTTAGTTAACTCAGTCACATTCTTGACTGAATGGCTCATTATGTGGCTCATTAGGGGCAGGGTCTTAATCTCCTTAGGTGTGAATCACATAATTATTCATGAAAGATTCACGCCTCCTCGCGTATGGCCTTTCTAAACAAAATGTGTCTTAGAAATTTAAAAATCAATACTTTGTTTCATGTGACCGAGTAGGCAGGCTCATTTTTACATCATTTTGAAGCAAAAACAGTTCCCAAAAGACATGATGAAATTTGTGTGCATACACTGTGCTGGTTAATGTTTAGAGCAATAGAATATATATGAAATGTTTATAAAACTTGAAACATGCTTACTTCATATTGATTATTGATTGCGTACAGCTGGTTGGAATGATGTGATGATTGAAAGGATTATTTGAAAGTGCTCCTCCCGCATTTTGTTAAAGGATTAGTCCACTTTCAAATAAGCCATCAGAAAGTATAACTCATCATGGGCCCAGCCATCAGCCTGATGTAAGAAGCGCCTGGGTATAAAATCATTAATCAGGAGGCGTTAAGAAGAAAGAAGAGGGTAGATGTAACTAGAGGAAATAGATCACCGATGCTGCTGGCATCTATATTCAATTACCTCCCTCAGATTCCTCTTCTTCCTGGAGTCCCACCTTCTCTGAGACCTGCTCCTAGGAGGAGGAGGTGCCTGAGAGGTAATGCTGGACTTTTGGCCCTGACTCCGATCCTTGAATCGGGACAGGCCAGGACCTCCTGTATGTCTGGGCCTGGATTCGGATCTGAGTGGTATGCACGTTTTAAACTCTGCTGAGCACGCCTTCACCTCTCTGAACTTTCCCACCACCGCTTCGACGGAGTTGCCGTAAAGTTCCGAGGGCGAAGCTGCCACATAGAGGAGAAAGCCCTTCTCTTTCTCCCCAATGTCCGCCATGTTCAGCCACAGATGCCTTTCCATGGCCACCAGTATGCAGTAGGCACAATAGTATGTGTTTTTGGCAAGCTGTCCGAGAAGAGGGCTCTGAGCTCGGTATTTGGCCCAAACCCAGAGTACTCCCCCCGTATTCTGGTTAGGAAAGTAACCAGGCAAGTGTGAGGAGACAGGGTGGTGGGATGCTGCATTGTCGAGGAATATGGGTGAGTCGACTATGTCTATATATATGCTTTCACTCATGCTGATTGGGTAGATATGTTGATTACTGATTGCTAACAGCTGGCTGAGTGTGATGAGGCTCTCTTAACTTGTATGGGGCCTGAGATATTTATAAAAGAGCATTGCTGTTTAAGTTACAAACAAAAGAATATTGTCTGGAAAAAAGAATGGGTGGGTATTGTTTGCTCACATGAGCTCTACTAGAGGAGAGGTGGCTGTCCTCTTTGCTAAGAATGTCTTACCTATTTCATGTGACGTTAAGCATGTGGTCTCTGGCAGGTTATTATTCATGAGGGCTCTGTTTTAAAAATTAAATCATTGTCTAGTATCATGTAATGTGTATATAGCAAATGTGAAGTCAAAGCATGCATATTGCCATTTTAACACCTCCCTGTTAAGTGATGTGAATTTTAGAGATGTTTTTGTTTCTTTCTGGAATAAATTTAAAGTAAGAAAGCGGTGTTTTAAAAAATTGTGGAAATGTTGAGGTTAAAGTATTTTGTCAACAGTATACTTTCAGTGTTTCTCGAGAAATCACTAGATCAATGAAAAAGCTTGAATCTGAAATAATAGAGGCACAAGGGTTAGCAGAGGTTACTGGGGAGGGAAGACACATCGAGAAACTTAAAACCGAGACATGTCTTCTGGCAGATTTGCCCACAGCGCAGGGGGCTCTTTAAAGCAAATGGATGCCCCATCTTAAGTTTTTCTTTAGTCTTGAAATAAAGAATGGTCAGAGTCGTTATATCGTCTACGCTCTGAGAATGGGCAAGAGTTAACACAGACATCTGATATCAGGAAACAAGCTGTACAGTTCTATGGCAGATTGTACAGTAGTGAATACAAAAAGGACAAGGAGTTATCCACTGGCTTCTATGAAGGTCTGCCAAGTGTCTTGGAGGACTCAAAGGCAGAGCTGGAGAAGCCTCTTTCTGCAGAGGAACTTCTGAATGCTCTGAAGGGCATGGAGAGCGGAAAAGCTCCTGGGATGGATGGACTCCCTGCTGAATTTTATAAAGAGTTAGGGGCTGTGCTGGGTGAGGACCTGCTGGCAGTCTTAAATGAAAGTTTGTCTGATTGCTCTTTGCCCTTGAGCTGTAGGAGGGCAGTGATCACAAAAGAGTGATCTGCAGGAGATCAAGAACTGGAAACCTGTAAGTTTGCTGTGTTCTGATCTTAAAGTTCTTTCTAAGACTTTGGCTAATAGACTGAGAAAAGTGAATGGGCAAGTCATTAATTTTGACCAGACGTAACCAGACGGGCAGGTCAATCATTGATAATGTCAGTCTCATGAGGGATGTTTAAAGTGTTTTGAGTCTTTTAAGGGTAAATTAGGGTTTTATCTCTATTGACCATTAAAAAAGCATTTGATAAAATTTAGCACTAGTATCTATGGGACACCCTAGAAGCTTTTGATTTTAGTTCTGATTTTATTAATATGATAAAAGTGCTGAAGATCAATGGTGGTTTGACCACCCATTTTAAAGTTAGTAGAGCACCACTGTCCAGTATGCTTTACTCATTAGCTATTGGACCAATGCTGAATAAACTAAGAACCAAGATTAAAGGTTTAGTATTGCATCATGATATACAGCACCAATTTCAGCTTATGCTGTTGATGTAATGGTTATGGTAAACGGACAAGAAGACATTAATTAGCTGGTTTCTGTTATTAATGATTTTGGAATAATTTCAGCTGCCAAAGTTAATTGGGATAAGAGTGAAGCACTGGCTGTGGGGAAATGAGAGGGAGGGCTACCAAAATTACCTAGTGAGATGACTTTGAAGATAAGGTTTTAAATATCTAGGTGTGTATATTGGGGATTCAAATACCCAGCAAAAGAATTGGTAAGGGCCGGGGTGTTTGAAAAAAAAAATAGAACGTAAATTAAAAAGGGGGAAATGGATTCATTCACAACTGTCTTTTAGAGGGTGGGTTTTAATAGTAAACAACTTGGTCGCTTCAACATTACGGCATAAATTATCTTGTGTGCATCCACCTGTTGAATTGCTGTCCTGATTACAGACAATCTTAGTGAAATTTTTTTGGGACAATTTGCACTGGGTTTCTCAAGGTGTGCTCTTTCTTCCTAAAAAAGAGGGAGGACAAGGCCTGATACACTAAGCAGACATGCTACCATTCGTCAACAGCTCAATCAGAAATTTTTAACTGGCCCTGTGGGTCTGGTGTGGAGGAAGTAGATGGAGTAGATGGACTCCAACTGGATGCTGCGCTGTTTCTGTTATTGTGGACTTTTTAAAGTGTGGGGACTTTTGAATGTGTGCAGGCTGGAGGAGACCAATTCTTTGTACAGGTTATTGCAAGAACCTCTTATTACAGGAACTTGCATGGACATTGCTGGTAAGAATGTTTCAGAACTTACGCAGATTCTGTGTGCTACCAAATCTGTGACATTGAGGCACATAATTGATGCAGCCGGACCTGAGCTGAGTGATATAAATGCGGTGGCCAGTTTGCTGGGTCAGAGGTCAATTCGCCACATGCTAACAATAGTGGAGATGTGGAATACAAGGCTGACAAATGAGGAATTGTCTTTAATAAAGGATTTTAAAAATGGAAGAGTGACTTTGGATGTAAGAGACACTTTTTCAAGGCTTGGGATCACACCAGACCTAAAAGAATTGTTGGGTCATTTGTTGGATCTTATTGGACTACAAAATTTAGAACTGAACGAAGTAGGAGGGAAAGTGATGTATAATTGCTTTTGTTAAATCTCAAATCTCTCTTCTTTTTTTTTCTTTTTTTTTTTCTTTTTTTTTGCATTTTAAATAAAAGAAAAAAGAAAAAAGAAACTATAAATGCAGTACGCAAACAAAACCAGTATTCAAAATCACAGGTATTTCTGATACCTCTTGTTCATATGGAGATTTTTTTCAATTCTGAAAGTACTAAATTATCAGATAATCATTATATTTCAAAATAGTTAAGAAATTGAATATAGAAAAAAATGAGAACCACATTTTTTTGTTAAATATTATTATATCATACATTATTTTATTTAAATGTAAAATTACTTTTCAGAGGTTTATGTTTGCTTCCTCTTTTGTGGAGCCTTACATCACCAAGTGCAATGCAAAGCGTTGGATGCAGTGGTGTAAAACACACTACCACTGGACTCTAGAACAGTGGAGATGTGTTCTCTGGAGTGATGAATCACACTTCTCTGTCTGGCAATCCAAAGGACAAGTCTGGGTTTGGCGGTTTCCAGGAGAACGGTACTTGCCTGACTGCATCTATAATATGGTTCGTAGAAAATAAATAAAACAGACTGTAGTGTATATCACATCATATGCACACATTTGTAGGTGAACATACTTCTTTATCACTTCTCTTGCCTACATACACATCAGCCTTCCTACTTCCTCTAGCTCCCCCTAATGGTCACTATCCTACATCCTTCCTTTTCTTAGAGATATTTGTTCATCAAAATTAACCACATCTCAAAATTCTAAACAGAAAACCGAGCAATATATATGTATGCATACTTTCTTATCCAACATACTGTTACTTCAGTGACTCATTTGACTTAACATGAACATCACTTTTTTCCTCTTTTTCCCCAACAGATACTACACTGTTGACACCTCAAATCAACATTGAAATTAGAACATTAACAATTCTTCAAAACATTTGAATTTTTTTTTTTTTTTTTTATTTCATTTTCAATGTCCTTGCAAGAACTGCTCATAAAAAACTCAAAGTCCAATAAAACAAAACATTATCAATTCCCTTGATGGCTAGGGGTAGACTGCCCTGTCACCCATACAGTTCCAGGGATTATTTTGCCCTGTAATGGCAACTGCCTATATAACATAATCCTTCAGTGCAAGTGGTTCCCTCCTGATCCTCCGAGGCAAATGTCCAGATTGTTCTCCCATTGACACACGTCCAGACGGCTCTTTAGTCACATGGTCTGGTCCCATCCAGACATCATCCATGTCTACACTGGAGTTTGTTGTGAAATCCATCTCTTGACCAAAGAAACATATCTCATGCACTTCACACCATTTTTTTTCCAGAATGACAGATGGCCCTTTCCTCTCCACAACACGGTACAGCTCAGGCTCAAATGCAGTGGTCAACTTGTTCTGTTTCTTTTGTTTGAGCAGAACACAATCACCTGCTTGGATCATGCTGTTGACTGCTGCTCGTCCTTTGTCAGCTGCCTGTCTACCCTTTTCCTTTTCAATAAAATCTCTCTGTCGCACTGCAACATCTCCCACTGCAGATGAAACAATGCTGCTCACCTCTGGCAACTTAGTATGGAGCTGACGACTGAACAATAACTTAGCAGGGCTGCAACCAGTAACAGAGTGTGGAGTGGAGTGATAGGCCAGCAAAAATGTGTACATTTCCTTACGCCAATCTTTTCCTTCAGAATGAGCTGCCCGTATGGCTTGGCACAGTGTTCTGTTCTGTCTTTTGACTTCACCATTCACTTGAGGCCAATATGGCGTGACGCGTCTGTGATGAATTGCATTGAGTGCCAAGAATTCTTTGAATTCGGCCCCTGTAAATTGTGTGGCGTTGTCAGAAACAATTGTCTCTGGAAATCCATGAGTGGCAAATATCTGAGTCAAACACTTGACAATGTTGCTAGCAGTGATGCGGCGAAGCACACTCATCTCCACCCATCTTGAGTAATAATCCGTTATGACCAGCAAATGCTCACCTGAAAGGAACGGGCCACATACATCAATGGCAATAATTTGACATGGTTTCTCTGGCAGTTCAGTACGTTTGACTGAAACAAGTCTGGGAGATGCCCCATTTATTTGGCATGCAGGGCAGGATTTGACTAGTTGCTCTGCATTTTTATCAATTCCTGGCCACCATACTTTTGTACGGAGGTGCTGTTTAGTTTTGACAATGCCCTGATGCCCCTCATGGGCCAACAGCAGAGTACGGTATCTGGCTGCTTGAGGAATAATGATGCAATTTCCCCTTAGAATCAAATGGCCAATGCATGACAGTTCATCTTTGATGCCCATGCAATCAGGACTACATGAGCTCCAACAATTCTGCAGAATGCATTTCCTCAAACTGCACTGTGTTTCGTCTTCTGCTGCAATTTCCTTTAATTCACAGAGTGTAAAAGCTTTAGGGGCAGCATGCTTTGCGACAAAGTAAATGTGCTCGTCTGTTGCAACTGGAGGTGGGTTCACAGTGAGATGAGAAAGTGAGTCAGCTGCGTTCTGTGGGACAGGTTTGTAAATTACTTTAAATTTGTAGGGCTGCAGCCTTAAAGCCCAATGCTCAATCCTGGCAGGTAGTTTTGATTTTGGTGAGTAAATCACCTCCAATGGCTTGTGGTCAGTTATCATTAAATTCTTTACCACACAAGAAAAAATGGAACTTCTCGCAGGCCCACACTACAGCAAGCGCTTCTCTTTCAGTCTGAGAATACCGCCTTTCCACATCCGTCAAAGCATGTCTGGCATAGTAGACTGGATTGTATGCACCATCAGCTTGTGCTTGGGTCAAGATCGCACCAAGCCCTACTGGACTAGCATCTAAGATCTGTGTGTCTGCCTCCTGGCTGTAATAAGCCATCGTTTGTGAACTTGCTAGTGCAACCTTCAATGCCTTGAACACGGCCTCTTGTTCTTTCCCCTATGACCATGTACATGTTGACCTAGTGAAATGCCTCAGAGGTTCTGCAATAGTGGCCAGGTTGGGAATGAATCGACCACAATAATTAACCAAGCCAAGGAAACTCCTCACCTCAGTGGCATTCTCTGGCTGCTGAGTGTTTTGCACTGCCTCCACTTTAGATTGCGCTGCCCCAACTCCGTTCTTTGAAAGCACGTCATCCATGAATTCCATCTCAGTCATCCTGAAGACACACTTATCTTTGCTTAGTGTCAGCTGCTTCTCTTGCAAGCATTTCAGTACTTGATGTAAGCATGCATCATGCTCCTGCACAGTCTTTCCAAATACCACAATGTCGTCCGAGATGTTGTGGACTCCGTCAATGCCCTGCAAAACTTGGCGAATTACATGTTGGTACATTTCAGGAGCAGAAAAGATTCTGAACATGAGTCTCATATATCTCCATAGGCCAGTGTGTGTGGCAAATGTAGTCAATGCTCATGATTCGGGTTCCAGCTCAATTCGGTGATATCCCCATTTCAAGTCCAACTTGGAGAACCACCCAGCACATGTCATGTCCTCCAGAATTTCATCGATGGTGGGAATGGGGTAATCGCTCACGCACAACAGCTTCATTGACTCTATGCATATCTACACAAATCCGGATGTCTCCACATTTTTTATGTACCACCAACTTGCTGCTGAAGTTTTTCTTCAACTAATTTTTTGACACTGAACGTCAGTCTGTGGATCAGCTGTGCAACAGGAATAACACTGCTGTCGACATGTAATTGCGACATCTACAATGTTACAACTTGCATCTGAGTCTATTAGCATGGTCCCTGGCATCCCGTCCACCAGTATTGACATTTCAGCATTATTTGTGTCTCCTTGCAGAACAAACACCCATTCAGAATCATCATTGTCTCCCATGATGTCAACTGACATTTGATATTAACAGTGCTTTGATCTGCCTGCATTGACACCATTTTCTTTAAGAGCTGCTGTGCAGCCAAAATTATATACCAGTTATTACTGTAAAGCTGCTTTGACACAATATGCATTGTAAAAAGCGCTACATAAATAAAGGTGACTTGACTTGACTTTGTTGTGTGGTGCTTTATTTGTTACTTGGTTTACTTTCAGTCCTGTTTTGGTATGGCAAACCACTGCAAAGTGGCCCTCTTTGCCACAGGAGCGTCACTGTTTCCCTTTTGCAATGGTGCACATTTTTCTGTAATGTCCTACATGGCCACAACGACAGCACGTTAGTTGGTGTGCAGATTTTGTGTTGTTGTGAAAATGCAGACGATTTGTATTTTAATTGTGGCTTTCCACCAGCAGACTGTGTATTCACATGTAGCATTTTGCCTTTTCCAACACCATTAATAGTGAGTTTTTCCATTTTTGCAGCTTGTTGGTCTGCAGCTTCCATAGTTCTGGCAATATCTTGCAAAATAGACAATGTGAAATCCTTTTGCCGAAAAATGTGCCGCTCATATGGAACATTTTTCTTTGGCGTAAAATAATCGTTATTGTCGTGAATATATCTTGCACATTAGAGCCACCCAAGTGAAGCAGCAACACGCGTTTCTGAGCATTATCTTTAACGCCAGAGGCCGTCAAATAAAGTTTGAAACTTCTCACCCATTTTGCCCATCGGAATCCAATGCCGGCGGGGTCTGTGTGCACATCAAATGGGCCGAGAGGAGGTAGATTCAGCACCATTGCCATGTTACTGATATTTCCTTTTTTTTTTTTTTTTTTTTTTTTTTTGTATGCTTCAAAATCTCAAAAGCTGATCCATGAGATCTATGGATTACAACACTTCTACAGTGCTTAACTCTAATGATCCTGAACCCATGCAAGTCGGATATACCCGCATTTCATCTGAGAAAAGAGACCGTCGTATTCACCAGAATCTGTTTATACTGTGGACAGCCCGGACATTTAAAAGCCTCCTGCCTGACCTGTCCATCATCCCGTAACTCCATTGTGGTGAGTGTACATGATCAAAGATCACATTCCTCGTCATGTGTTGAACTACCTGTGACTTTCAAATTTGCTGGGAAGTCTGTGATAACCAATGCAATGATTGACTCAGGTGCTGCAGAGAACTTTATTGACAGTGATTTTGCCAGGTCTCACCAAATTCCTCTAACTCCCTGTTATTCTCTGTTGGCAGTGGCAGCACTAGATGGGTGCCCCCTAGGGGTAGGTCACGTCCATCACACCACCAAGGACATTATGTTGCAAACTGGAGCCATCCATACTGAAATTATTTGCCTATTTCTCATCCAATCACCCAGTAGGACTTCCATGGCTTCAAGAACATAACCCACAAATTTCATGGACTGAACCATTGTCTTCGGAGCTGTGTGCAACCTGTTATCATTAACACTATTCAAGCTGCTACTGTTTCTGTAGAATCCACCTGCATTCCCAACCTCCTATCTGAGTATAATGATCTCACAGAGGCCTTCAGCAAGACTAAAGCATCCCAGCTTCCACCTCATCATCCTACCAACTGTGCCATCAAACTTATTCCTGGAACTATTCCTTCCAAGGGCAGAATATTCCCTTTGTCACAACCGGAATCCGAAGCCATGAAAGCATACATTGAAGAGAAATTATCCAAGTGATTTATTTGACCCTCCACATCTCCTGCCTCTGCTGGCTTCTTCTTCATCGACAAGAAAGATGGAGGTCTGTGCCCTTGTATCGACTACAGAGGTTTAAATGACATCATGGTCAAGTTTCTCTACCCTTTACCTTTGGTCCCAGCAGCACTTGAACAGCTTCGCACAGCCAAATACTTCACCAAGCTAGATCTTCGAAGCGCTTACAATCTTATCAGAATTTGAGAGGGGGAATCAAAGAACTGCAATGATTTCTAGGAATTGCAAACTTTTACAGACACGTTATCAGAGACTTCAGTAAGATCACAGCACCCCTGACATTCACGTTGAAGAAAGGGGGAAGAAAACTATCATGGACATCAACAGCCTTAGTCTTTTCATGACCTGAAAGATCGCTTCACCTTGGCACCCATCCTGCATCATCCTGACCCTGAACGGGAATTTGTTGTTTAGGTGGACGCATCCAACACTGGTATTGGAGCCATCCTCTCACAACGCCATGGAACCACTCCTAAACTTTTACCTTGTGCTTTCTTCTCTCGCAAACTCACTCCCACTGAGCAGAACTATGATGTTGGCAACCGTGAACTCCTTGCCATGAAAGCAGCCTTTGAAGAATGGAGACACTGGTTGGAAGGGGGCCAGATATCCATTCCTTGTCTTGACAGACCACCGTAACCTTGAATATCTATGCACAGCAAAGAGGCTAAACCCCAGACAAGCAAGATGGGCGTTATTCTTTACATGCCTCCATTTCTCCGTTACCTACTGTCTGGGATCAAAGAACACCAAAGCTTATGTTCTCTATCCCGCCAATATGAATCCGGGCCTCTTACCAGCTGAACGCATCATCCCTTCCACACTCATTCTGGCTCCTATTCAATGGGACATCATGACCAAGTTTAGGGAGGCCCAAGGGACAGATCCACTTCCACCAAACTGCCCATTGAATAAAAACATATGTTCCTTCGTCCCTTTTCAGTGGGTTCATTCATCTCCCAGTTCTGGTCATCCTGGTATCACTGCCACCATTCAATTGTTGTCAAACCACTTCTGGTGGCCATCTATGCAGTCAAACACAATCTCCTTCATGCAGAATTGTTCCACTTGCAGTATGACCAAATCTTCCAAACAACTACCATCCGGCCTTCTACATCCTTTACCCATTCCTCAATGCCCTTGGTCCCACATCACCGATCTCCCTAACTCTTCTGGCCACACTACCATACTCACTGTTGTCGATTGCTTCTCCAAGGCATGCCAATTGATCCCATTGCCAAAATTGCCCACTGCTTTAGAAACCGCTGAACAGTTATGTAATTACGTTTTCAGATTCTATGGCTTACCCAAGACATTGTCTCAGACCAAGAAGGACCTCAGTTCACATCTCGAGTATGGTCAGCTATTTTCCAGCAACTCAACATCAATGTTAGTCTTACCTCTGTTTATCACCCACAATCCAATGGCCAAACAGAATGACTCAATCTAGAACTCACCCGATTCCTCAGGTCTTACTGTCACCACAATCAATCAGACTGGAGTTGTTTCTTATTCTGGGCCGAGTACACACAAAACTCTCTCCACAAACCCTCAACTGGCTTAACCCCTTTTCAATGTGTCCTTGGTTTCCAACCCCCGCTGTTCCCTTGGTCAGAAGAACCCACATATCTCCCAGCAGTAAATGACTGGTTACAGAGAAGCAAGAACACTTGGAATGAAGTGCACGTACATCTACAACGAGATGTCAGGATGCTTAAGGAACAGGCTGATCGTCACCGCCGTCCTTATCCTGAATATCTACCTCGTCAATGGGTTTGGCTCTCCACCCGTGATCTCCGCCTTCGTCTACCATGCAGAAAACTCAGTCTCTGTCATAAATCAGGCTCCCGTGGTCTCCCCTGTGCACCACCAGAGGGCTCCCTCTCCTAAGTATTGATTTGGTTTATAAACTCTATTTCCAAGAATCCCGTACCTGCTACTGATTACCTGCACACCTGAAGGCTATGATCTGGAGTATTTATACAGCCCTGTTTCTAATACACTTTGCAAAGTGTTTTGCCCTGCTGACATTACTGAGTGTTTCTGCCTTGTTTTCGGATTGCCTTGTTTGTCTTGATTCTCTGCCACCTGCCTTTGTTACATTGCTTTGTTTGTTTGGATTTACTGTTGACTGTCTGCTGCCTGCCCTGATCCTCTGCCTGCCTCTTGATAACGATTTTGTGATACCTCTGATATATCTATTGCTGGACACTGACCCTTGCCTGTTTTGTACCACTGCTATATCTTTTAAATAAACCACACATGGATTCACATTCCACTAACTCTTCATTACATACATACAGTCATACTAAAAATTATTCAGACATTTTTGATATTTTTGATATATTTTTACTAGTGGGTGCAGGACATTATAGTTCATTTATGTAAGTGAGGATAGCAAAATAAAGTAAACTGTGACATATTATACAAAAAAATTCTTCATACAGTGGACTACCAGTAAAATTGATAAAATTTTGGAACCGAAAATTATTCAGACACTTTGACCTTGTCAGACACAGACGAGAACATGATGGTAAGTATAAAACAGGTGGTTTATTTCCAGACAGAGGCATGAACACAGGAATAACACAGGTGAGTTGTTGGTTGAGATGAGTACGCTGAGTAAAGTCACTTAGCTGAACAGTAACCGAGTTCTTCCTTCTTGGCAGAGGATTCGACAAGGGAAGACAGGACCAGACGAAGGAGTGAAGACATGAAGACATAGGAGGTAAGGTAAGTACTTCAGGTTTGTATAAACAAGACCAAATACTGAATTGCAGGGAATGAGTGTTCTTATAGTGTTGAGTGATGAGGTGCAGGTGCTGCTGATCAGTATTCGGGTGACTGGGAACGAGTGTGCGGAGCGTGGAGATCCAGTGACGATGTGTGTTTTGTGTTGGTGGTGGGAATTGACTTCGTGACAGACCTGACCATGTTTTGCTTAAGTGTTATCTGACATTAAGATTATTTTTTTTCTGACACAGTTTAACTCTGAAATCTCGTCATATTTTATTGCCATTTTCTATAACATTTTCTATTATCTATCAACTATAATAATATATAAAACTACAATAAACTATATTAATGTTAAATTAAATTAAATATTCAAGGTGTCTGAATACATTTTGGTTTGACTGTACAATGTTCAACATTATTCGTCATCCTAATACATTTATGATAAACATTTGCTCATATAAACATCATCAAGCCAATTACTGTAACAGCACTTGGGGAGGATTTACTTGCACAGAAGCTGAAGAACCATACACATATTTATGACTTGTATTAGCTTAGTCTAATTCAATCATCATGGAGTCTTCAAATAAAACACCATTCCAAGGAATTTATATGTATTGTAATTATGAACTATAAATAGTTATTTAATTATAAATGAAAGTACATTATTTAAAGAGTTGCATTTTATCAGTTCACACATTCCCTGAATCAAACCCATGTCCTTGTTGTTGGCATTCAATCCTTTATGAACAAAAACAGTATAAAATGATTTTGCATTATCACAAAAAGAAATTACAGTATCTGTAGCTGACTAGATTACAAGATAACAATACATTTAGGATAGAAAAAAAATGAGTGAGGAAACAATAGTAAAAAACAAAAAAAAAAAACAAAAAAAAAACAACAAGACTGGTAGTTCCACATTACACAAAAAAGTCAGAAAACAAAGGGGAAAAGTGTTCACTCTGTGTTCACTTAGAAAAGCATTTGTGTTTTACACAAATAAGTACTTTTTAAAATTTTAAATGTTTCAACTGCTGCACACTCATGTGAGTTAAAGATTAATGGGGAAGGTGGCCTCTCTTTATCTCACTGTGATTAGGCACATTCAATTATGGAAAAGATTAATCTGATGTTGCATCCACACAACTAAATGTCAAGACAGCAAAGTCCCTTTATCAGATCACTCAGTGCGTGGCCATATTCATAACACTCCTTGGCAGCTATTTCTACTAATGCAAGTACTGACAACAACTCTGACAACAATGGTGCTTAAGGTTTTAATGATTTTACTAATGGTTTTAAAGATATACCCATTTGAATTATGGTCGTCTGCCCTCTTTTTCCAATTGAAAACCTGAGAAAATCGCTTTTAAAGTTTTTTGCCCGTTTTTTGTTGATATCTTTCAAAATCCATTGCATTTAAAGGGATAAACTATTTATTTTACAGCTTAATTTGACCAAAGACATTTGGCTGAAGCTCAAATTATTTTAAAGTATTTATTTGAATTAACCCTTTAAGACCTGAAGGCTTTTTTAGAGTTTTTTTTTTTTTTTTTTTCTTTTTCTGAGCGACACACACAAAAGTAAAGACTCATAACTCCAAACCTCTAGCAAGGAGAGTCAAAAGGTAGGTATCATTTGACAGAAAACATTTAAATTTTAAGAAAATATAAATTACATTACATTTGGACATTTTCTTGCTGAGAAACAGCTGATAAATACAATATATATATATATATATATATATATATATTTTAAATAATTTTTCTTTTTTTTTTATTTGACATGGAATAACTCAGGAACACAATAAGATCGCTAAAAAATTCTATTTTGATGATACTCTCCTATATGTAAGCTGCATCTATTTCAAATTTCGTGGTGATAGCATAAAGAATAGTTTGAAAAATTGTTGTTCATTTTTTCCGCAGCCAGGTGGCGCCAACGGGCGGTAAACTCCAGTTTAGAGGTGCTTCTCAGCACTCGTTAGGAGTTTTTGAAAATGGTTAGATGCATTAAAAAGATGAGATTCTAAGCTTTAAAATGATATCTATTTTGTGTTATTCCACGTTGGAAAACGAACATGGATGGGTCCGGGATCATTGGATACACACTGCATCCCGGAGAGATGAGAGACATGTTTTTAGCCAAGTATGTTAAATCATTCTGTGAGTAATATCTTGTGATCAATGCAATATATTATATTGATTTTAGATTCATTTTAATCTTGGGAATCTGCTTTAAATATTGATGTGCCATTTTTTATGATCTGTGCATTTTTGATGAAGTTATGAGCACGTGAAATATACATACTTGTATTCAGTTAGCGGCTGTGCTATTTTTGTTGTAAACGCATATTACTCAGACTCATTAGAGGGTGAAAACAACGCAACAGAAGCATGTTGGAGGCTTGATATGAAAGTTTAAAGTATCTGGTTTTGTATGCAAAAATAATTTTTGTGCTACCTATATGGATTCAATTTTTATTGGCTTTTAAAGAGAGACATGCAAATGGGAGCGCCAACGAGAGGAGTTGAGAAGTTCATTTCCAGCGAATTTAGTAAAACCATGTCAAATTTAATAGCCATTTAAATACCTTTACTCAATTATCTGGACTACGAAACTTTGGAAGATTTTTTTTTGAAAGTCTGTTCTTTGAAATTAGCTTAAAAAAAAAAAATCGATTTTTTTCATTGTTTTTCCACATTATCGGCCCATATCTTAAAATAGAACGTTGCGACTTCCGACTCATTTCGCCAGAGCGGGTCACATATACTGATCATTTACTAATGGTTTGTTCATCATTTGTCATGCAGACGTCACGCAGGCTATAAATATATGGGTAAATTTCATTGATGTTTTCATTGATGAAACAATATAAATTCAATCTTGCTTTATGTACCGCAGGATTCAGTGTTGGTCTGTTATCTGGCAATTATGCTGTTTTAAAAAGTTTATTTTTTATTTATTTATTTTTTTTTTTTTTATTATTATTGTTAATTAATTCAAAAGAGATTCCACATAAAATTTGGGTGGGGAAACTTCATTGAGTGTTCTGTGCTTTATCTTCTTCCCCTTTTCAGGGGTACAACATATGAACAACTTACACCATTGAGTAAAACATGCTTGAGAAATTTAAGGCAATCGGTTTTCTTAAGCTTTCTAAGTATACTCAATTACATGTTACAATGAACATAGTAAATATATTTTTCAAATATTTTTAATATATGAAAAGCGGCACTTCATTATGTATTATTCAATATATTTCAATATATTAACACAATATATTATTTCATATATTTTTCAATTGAAGGGGTGGATTTTGTAATCCACTGCCACTTCAATATCTCCTTTTGAGTGATTTGCAATGAGTGATTTATAATCAAGTTATTAATCAATATTTATCCTTCTACATATTAAATGATTTGAATGACTTTTAATCTGTGATAATATTATATTTTGGTACCTGGTATTAACGTGTCCTTTCTGCAGTCATCCAGCATGCCAAGCTGGAAGGGTCTCCCAAAAGCTGCTGTTCACTCCCACTGAATCCATACTAAAGACAAAACATATCAGAAGAGAAACAGATCCATGAGGTTATAGCTACTGTTTGTGAAGTCACACATTAAAAGCTGCTGACAATGTGCGGTGTTGGTCAACTATCTGGGTAAAGTATAGAGAGAGATCGCATAAAATTCACATACCTGACAGGTTTGATCTTGACGAGGCATATGAGTCTGATCTTGTTTTGGCATCAGATTAAAATCTTTTTGGCCATGTTGAAGTATGCTTTTTATAGAGGAATGTATATCTCTGAGGGAAAAACATAGAACGCCCCGGGTTACTTTACTGTAACCCTGTTCCCTGAAAAGGCAAATTAACACAACTTGGGGATTTACTACACAATATGTGTAGACTGATATGCTTAACACACTTCATGTGTATTTTATAACGTGTACGTTATTTTAATTAGCTAATTGAAATGAACCAATAGCAACAAGGGACTTTGGATTCCTTTGCTGGATTCTATTCAGTCAGTCAGTCCATAGTCTTTTACTGACAGCGACCATTTCGTTTTTACATCTATATTGTTGAAAATAAAACATTTATACCATATCACTTCATTATGTACATCGACTACCCCTCGTGTCACAACTGCTCGTGATCGTGAAAAACACCTTTTATACCACGGAGGATATGATTTGCACCGCATCAAGCTGATGACAGCTAGCAAGATTCTTGAGGTAAGCTGTACTTAATCATATTTTTACTTATATTTATTTGCAAATAGCAATATTTTCTGCTGCTGTTAATTTAATACTGGTTTAAAGCGCGGTCACGATAAAGTTAGGGTTAGAAAAAATGTCCATTGTCAATAGTGTAGCTGAAGCACGGCTAAACCAAGCAGCTTTATGTTGGACAACGCATCGAATTTGCATGGAAAACGTCTCAGGTTACAGATGTAACCCTGGTTCCCTGAGTAGGGAACGAGACGCTGCGTGGTAACGCATTGGGAACCTTCTGCGTGATGTCGTCACTGAAGCACTCATGTATCTAACCAATCGCGTAGCGAGACGTCAGAGACGGGTGACGTCACGGACCAGGAAACTATAAAGCATACCCGGATGCAGAGCACGCTAGCTTCTAGATAAGTCTGAGACAAATGCTCGCAAGTATGCAGGGGGTACTGCAAGAGACGCAGCGTCTCGTTCCCTACTCAGGGAACCAGGGTTACATCTGTAACCTGAGACGTTCCCTTTCGTGGGAACTGTCGACGCTGCGTGGTAACGCATTGGGAACGCTATCCCAACTGTGCCGTAGCGGCAAATACTTGCCAAGTTATCTTGGCAGGACTGATGACCCCGGAGTGGAGCCGACATCAAGGTTATAAAACCTCACAAACGTGTGCTGGCATGACCAGCCAGCTGCATCACAGATGTCACCGATGGGGACACCTGACATCAAAGCCTTTGATGCCGCCATACCCCGTGTAGAATGGGCACGAACATTTAAAGGAGAAGGCTGTCCGGCCGCATCATATGCAAGTGTGATGGCCTCGACCACCCACTTGCTCATCCTCTGCTTAGATGCAGGGCCCCCTTTCTTAGGGGACCCATAACAGACAAAAAGCTGATCAGTCTTACGCCACAGGGCAGCTCTGTGGACGTAAGTATCCAAAGCCCTTACAGGGCAAAGCAGATTCAGTCTTTCCTGATCCAAGGACTTAAAAGGAGGAGGATAGAAGGCCTGGAGCACAATGGGACCTGGAACGTGGGTAGGGACCTTAGGGACATAACCCGGTCTAGGATGCAGGAATGCTTTCACCATTCCTGGGGCGAATTCGAGATATGAAGGAGCAACTGACAGTGCTTGTAAATCTCCTATCCTTTTCAAAGAGGTGATAGCAAGTAAAAAGATAGTTTTTAGAGTGAGGACCCTCTCAGGGGCCTCCTCTAGTGGTTCAAAGGGCGCCTCAGCCAACCCTTGTAAAACCACGGCCAGGTCCCAGGCCGGAACCCTTGTGCGCACTGGAGGCCTCAACCTCAGTGTGCCACGGAGGAAGCGAGTGACCAGGGGGTCTCGACCCACCGAGAGGCCACCTTCAAGGGAAATATGAAAGGCAGATATAGCCGCAACATAAACCTTCAATGTTGAAGGGGATAAGCCCTCCGAGAATTTTTCTTGGAGAAATGTAAGCACGTGGCTAACAGAAGCGTGGACAGGGTCCACATTAATGCGTCTGCACCAGGCAGAAAACAGATTCCACTTATATGAATAGAGCTTCCTCGTGGCGGGAGCTCTGGAGTTTAATATGGTTTCCACAACCTCGGTTGGGAGACCGGCATCTACGAACCTGGCCCCCTCAGAGGCCAGGCCCATAGTTTCCATAGTTCTGGGCGGGGATGTATTATCAGACCGCCCGCTTGTGACAGGAGGTCCTGTCTGAGGGGAAGCTCCATTGGGGAGCCGTCTAATAGGGACACTAGGTCCGAGAACCATATTCTGGTTGGCCAAAAGGGAGCCACCAGTATTAGGCTGACCCCCTCCCGGCGTACTTTCTCCAGAACTCCCGGGAGCAAGGCGATCGGGGGAAATGCGTACAGACGCCGCCTCGGCCACGTCTGTACCATGGCATCCAGCCCCAGAGGTGCTGGGTGAGTGAGGGAGTACCAGAGTGGACACTGGGTTGACTCTCCCGAAGCAAAGAGGTCGACTTCTGCGCGACCGAAATTTTTCCATAGGAGATCCACCACTTCTGGGTGAAGTCTCCACTCCCCGGGCCTCGGGCCCTGCCTCGACAGGGCGTCTGCTCCCATATTTTGGCGCCCCGGGATGTAAGCTGCTCTCAGGGAGAGTAGCTTCCCTTGGGCCCACAGGAGGATCTGACGGGCCAAGTAATAAAGTTGGCGAGACCGCAAACCCCCCTGATGATTTATATAGGCGACCACAGCAGTGTTGTCCGTGCGGACCAGCACATGATGGCCTCTCAGGTCTGGGAGAAAGTGTTTTAATGCCAGAAACACCGCCATCATCTCCAGCCGATTTATGTGCCAGGAGAGCTGATGGACCTCCCAAGAGCCCTGAGCTGGACGGCCACTCATGATCGCCCCCCAGCCCGTGAGGGAAGCATCTGTCGTAAGCATTACGCGACGACCAGAAGTCCCCAGCACGGGTCCCTGGGACAGGAACCAGGGATCTTTCCACATGACCAGAGCACGAAGGCATCGTCGTGAGACTTTGATCATGCGAAAAGGATTTCCCCTCGGGGAAAATCCCCTGGTCCTGAGCCACCACTGTAAGGGTCTCATGTGCAGAAGGCCAAAAGGTATCACGTTGGACGCAGCTGCCATCAGACCCAACAGTCTCTGGAACTGTTTTACAGTGAGTGACTGACCTAGTTTCACCCCTTTCACGGCTGTTAAAATGGCACTCACACGAACGGGAGACAGATGTGCCCGTATCGTGGTGGAGTCCCAAACTACACCCAGATAAGTGATAGTTTGAACCGGAACTAGCACACTCTTTTTGGCATTGAGCCTCAACCCAAGCCTTTCCATGTGACGCAGAACAACATCTCGATGCTGGACTGCCAGTTGCTCTGACTGAGCTAGAATCAACCAGTCGTCGATGTAATTCAGTACGCGGATGCCCTGAAGCCTCAGCGGGGCCAGCGCCGCATCCACGCACTTCGTGAATGTGCGGGGTGATAACGATAGGCCAAACGGAAGAACCTTGTACTGGTAAGCTTCGCCCCCGAAAGCAAACCTGAGGAACTTCCTGTGAGAAGGATGGATGGATACATGAAAGTATGCATCTTTCAGGTCTATCGCCACAAACCAGTCCTCGGACCTGATCTGTGGGATAATCTGTTTGAGTGTAAGCATCTTGAACTTGAGCTTCTGGATTGAGCGATTTAACACGCGTAAATCTATGATAGGACAAAGTCCTCCATCCTTCTTCGGAACAATGAAGTAACGGCTGTAAAAACCTGACAGCTTGCTGGGAGGAGAGACCCTTTCTATAGCTCCTTTCCGCAAGAGTGTCATAACCTCTTGTTCCATCACCAGAGACTGCTCGGGGGTCACCACTGTGGGAAGGACCCCGTTGAATCTGGGCGGGTGAGACCCGAACTGTATTTTGTAACCCTTTTCTATCATGAGCAGCACCCAATTCGATATATTTGGAAGCAGTTTCCATTCTGCCAAAAAATCTACTAAGGGAACCAGTCTCTCGAGACTGGTCTCTGGTGTTTTTTGAGCACTTGGCTCGGTGCTCTGACGCGGCGCGCCGGCAGATGACAACCGAATCAAGTGGCCGGCCCTCCTCGAAGGACCGGCGGGGGCCGCCATGCCCTGACGCACACTGGGTGGCAGGGTTGACGGACTGATCCCCTGAGGGTGCCGAAGGGGAGCGGGGATTAGGTGTATTTTTTCCCGGCTTCCTCCGGAGGGGACCACCCTCATTGGGTCCTGACCCACAGACGTCAGGACCGCTTCGAAGCCTTCCTGGCGATGATAACGGCCCGCAGGTCCGTTTTGCCCTTGGGAGGCTTCTTCTGAGCGGACCGACCCGATCCCCAAGCTGTCTGCGGGGGAGCTCGGGTGGCCACGCTCACTTTTTGTTGCGCTCTGTGGTGCGCTGAGGAGCTCGTGGACGGCCGAGGCTGCTCCCGCTCAGCAGCCTCGGGGGGAATAGAGCGGCGGGGGATGAACCTCTGGAACGCCGCTGACTGTTTTTTAGCCTCCTGGAACCTCTCGACGACTGTATTTACAGCGTCGCCGAAGAGGCCCGCAGGGGACAGCGGCGCGTCCATAAGGGCAGCTTTGTCTCGCTCCCTTATGTCCGAGAGATTCAGCCACAAATGTCTCTCCGTGGCCACCAAGGCTGCCATAGACCGGCCGATTTCTTTGGCCGTCTCTTTGGTGGCACGGAGAGCGAGATCAGTTGCCATCCTGATCTCTTGGATGCAATCAAATGTGGCCTCCCCGCTCTCATCGATCTCCCCCAGCAGGTCAGCTTGATAGGCTTGAAGCAGCGACATGGTGTGTAGACATGCCGCCGCCTGACCTGCTGCCGTATATGCTTTGCCCACCAAGCTTGATGTAGTTCTTAAGGGCTTGGTGGGCAACGTCGGGGCTTTTAGCGACGATGCCGACTCGGGCGAGAGATAGCCCGCGAGCGTCTCTTCGACCCGGGGCATCGCCGCATAACCGTGCTGTTTCAACCCCATTATATTGCTATACACAGATGTTTGGGGGCTGAACACGCGATGTTGCACGGGCCTTTTCCACGACCTCGACACCTCAGTGTGAAGGTCAGTGAAAAAAGGCAAACCCCGACGCTGGGGTAGCGACCGAGCGGGCAGAAAGCGCTCGTCCAGCTTACTTTTAGGTCTAGGCTCTGCCCGCTCTGCTGGCCAATCGATTTTTAATTTAGCAACAGCCCTGGTCACTACCTCCAGGAGCTCCTCACATGCTGGGGAAGAGGATGGCGGGTCCTCTTCCCCAGCCTCGACGCTCACCACATCAACCTCCTCGGAGGAAGAGAGATGAAGCGCCGGTGCCTCTCCCCGGGGGGAAGAAACCGCAACGCGTGCTTCCGCCACCTGAGAAGAGACACTGGGGCTGGCGGGTAAAGGGCGAGATAAGGCTGGGCCCGTCTCAACCCCCTCCGCCAGCTCCATCTGCGAACCCCATGACAACAGCCGGCGCTGCGCCTCAGCAGCAGCAGGACCCGACCCGCGGGGAACGCTCGCCGAAGCACCCTCCTTGAAGAGTGCTCGGCGAGATCTCAACACTCTGAGGGTTAATTTCTCGCAATGCACACAGACAGCTCCCTCGAGAGCTGCCTGGGCATGCTCGACCCCCAGACAAACGACACACATATCGTGTGTGTCCCCATCCGGAATGTATCTGGGACAGGGATGCACACACTTCTTGAATCGTTTCTCTTCCGCCATCTTTATAACTGTCTTTTTATATATATATATATATATATGTGTGTGGTGTAGTGCAACTCTTGTCCTCAGACGAAGAGATATTTTGTCAGAATGAGGAGACAAACAACACCAAATATGGTAACGTTAAATGTGACCGCTCCTTTAGACTGCGTATTGTACTCGGTTTACACAATATGTCACCTGTAGGCCTAATGGTGTATTGAAAATGGTCTAACGTTACTCCTTAGTGATTGTCTTAAGTAGTTGCAGTGGATTTGAAAGTTTACTGAAATCATTGGCAATATGTGATAAGTGTCACAGTTCCCTCTGTTCCCGGACTCCATTACACATGATCCTCCTGTTTCCACACCTGCACTCACTTCCTCGTCATCTCCCCATCATCACGGATCACCTGCACCTGGACTTGATCATCTGCACTCCCTTTAAAATGGACTCACTCCCTGCACTCCTTGTTTAATCTTAATGTTATCTCAATGTGTTTGGTTGTTTGTTATTCTCCTTCGTTCATTAAATACCTGTATATTGTGGAAATCCGTATACCAGTGGTGGAGGCAGAAAGTGGATGGTGGGTGGGCCTCTAAAAGTGTGGGTGGGCCAGAATAATTTGCATCATCCCATGTTTTTCAACTGGCTTAATTTGGGAGGGGAAAAAAATGATGGACAGTCCCTCAGTGGCGTCAATTCACAAAAAGTCAAGGTATGGCAAGTTCAAATTACGTTATTTAATATAATATTACGTGACAATATCAAGTAAATCTACGAGATAAGAACAAGACAACTGCAATTACAACATGAACCAACCGATTAAAAAAAAATAACCTAATAATAATCATATATTTGGAAATAACCTGGCATGTAACAGGCAGCTATATGGATAAATAAAAATAACAAAAAAGTCAGCTTACGATTCTAAAAATAAAAATAAAAAAATCGGTCCCACTTTATATTAAGTGGCCTTAACTACTATGTACTTACATCAAAAAATAAGTACAATGTACTTATTGGGTTCATATTGAATTGCAAAACACATTTTCAGCTATTGAGGTGGGGTACGGGTAAGGTTAGGGAAAGCTTTGGTGGTATGGGTAGGTTTAAGGATAGGGGTAAGGTGTAAG
Organism: Chanodichthys erythropterus; assembly: GCF_024489055.1. Classification (NCBI taxonomy): domain Eukaryota; kingdom Metazoa; phylum Chordata; class Actinopteri; order Cypriniformes; family Xenocyprididae; genus Chanodichthys; species Chanodichthys erythropterus. The sequence continues at coordinate 13,816,583 of NC_090223.1, forward strand.
GGATGGGTCAACAGTGTAATTATAAATGTAATTACAGAAATTAATTACAGATGTAATTACATGCAAGTGTTTTTAAAATATAAGTACAATGTGAAAACATGTATGTACACAATAAGTGCATTGTATCAAATGATTAATTTAAATGTAAGTACATAGTAGTTAAGGCCACTTAATATAAAGTGGGTCCAAAAAATCAATTCTGATTTGAAACTTATGACAAACGCGCACACATTAACCTGATCACTTTATTTAGCGTTCATGTAAACATACGTTCAGATTCATTGAATTAATTAATTTATTTATTTAAGAAATTCAATAAAAACAGAATATTGCTTCAGCCTTATTCAAAGGCCGCAGAAACATGTTCGTTTGTTAGGCACTTCAATCCATTCCACCCGACGTTTTTGGTTTTCTTCCTATTTATTAAATATAGGCAATTGGTTTATGAAACATTGATTGAAATTAAGATACAATTTCTACAAAACGAAATTCACTTTAAAGAAAGGCTTACTATAAAACAAAACTTAACGAAGTGGTCAAACTCATGTCAGACCCGCTGGATGTCTCCCGACATTGTGCATCCGTCATGCTATTCACTTTTCATAATCAACAAGGTGAAATTAAAAAATAATAATATTAGGCTATAGACCAATATTTAAATATAAATATGAAACTAAATTGGCTATTTTTATCCCTCTGGCCGACGAATGCACCAGCGCGTTCTGATGGATTTTTTTCCTCATGACAGAAACAACTTAAAACAGGCCTTCCGTCATTTTTGGCGATAGCCTACAGATTAGTGCAAGACTACAAATGGTCTACTTTTAATTGTGTACGCTCACAATAACAAAACCTTGTATTTTTGTAAAATAAAATAAATAAAAAACAGGCTTTCAGCTGTCTCTCTGCGAGAATCTTTCTGAAGCTTGAACTCAGCGAATAATTGTACCTAAACGAAAGAAACATCTCCATTCGATAAGGAATTCGTATGTCTGTGTTAAATAACAAGCACACACATCTGGCAACCAACTTGACCTCATTTATACACGCAACTGCATCACTGACAACATTTTGGTAAAACCTCTGCACATCTCTGATCATTTCTTGTTACTTTTAATCTACAACTCCCCATTTGTTCACCACCAACCCCTCTACCAGTTACCTTTAGACGAAACCTGCGCTCTTTCTTCTTCTCATCTTTCCTCTGTCGTGTCATCCTCCCTTCCCTCACCCACACAATTCTCATCTCTGGATGTGAATACAGCAACAGACACTTTATGCTCCACCTTAACTTCATCTCTTGATAGTATCTGTCCTCTGTCCTGAAATTCACTCTGCTAAATCTTCCTATTTCCACAACAAAATCAACAGCACTTCAAACACAGGCACACTTTTCAAAACATTCAACTCTCTCCTCTGTCCCCCTCCACCACCACCCACTTCATCTCTAACTGCTGATAATTTTGCTAACTTTTTCACTGACAAAACATCTACCATCAGCAGTCACTTCTCCGCTCCACACACACAGGAACTCAGACCAACCACACACACAGCCACACACCTCCTCTCTTCATTCTCCCCCCTCACTGAGACAGAAGTATCCAAACCTCTCCTCTCCAGCCATCCCACCACCTACCCTCTAGATTCCATCCCCTCACACCTTCTACAAGCCATCGCTCCTACACTCTTACCAGCACTGACACACATTATCAACACTTCTCTCCTCATTGGCACTTTCCCTAACACATTCAAGCAGGCTCGGGTAACCCCACTGCTTAAAAAAACCCACATTAAACGCATCTCTTGTAGACAGCTTCAGACCTGTTTCTCTCCTACCATTCATAGGAAAAACACTTGAACGAGTTGTTTTCAACCAGGTGTCATCTTTCCTCTCACAGAGCAACCAATTGGATGTCAATCAATCTGGTTTCAAGAGTGGCCACTCGACTGAGACTGCACTGCTGTTGGTCACTGAATCCTTGCGGATTGCAAAGGCTGATTCCAAATCATCAGTTCTCATTCTGCTCGATCTATCTGCTGCCTTTGACATGGTGAATCATCAGATCCTTCTGTCCACCCTCTCATCACTGGGCATCACAGGTACTCCACTTCTCTGGTTTGAATCCTATCTCACTGGAAGGTCTTTCAGGGTTGCCTGGAGAGGGGAGGTATCCAAAGCTCATCAACTGACCACAAGGGTTCCTCAGGGTTCAGTGCTTGGACCCCTCCTCTTCTCCATTTACACTACATCACTTGGTTCCATCATTCAGGCACATGGTTTCTCCTACCATTGCTATGCTGATGACACACAACTCTTCCTTTCATTCCAACCAGACGATCACACAGTAGCTGCTCGAATCTCAAGCTGTCTGGCAGACATCTCGGCATAGATGAAAGAACATTATCTACAGCTCAACCTGGCTAAGACTGAGCTTCTCGTCTTCCCTGCCAATCCAACTCTAAATCACGATTTCAGCATCCAGCTTGGCACATCCTCAATTACCCCATCAAATTCGGCCAGAAATAATAGAGTAATCCTTGATGACCAACTGACCTTCAAAGACCACATTACAAAGACAGCTCGGTCATGCAGATTTGCACTATACAACATCAGGAAAATCAGGCCCTTTCTAACAGAACATGCAACACAACTTCTGGTCCAGGCCCTGGTCATTTCTAGGCTTGATTACTGCAATGCCCTTCTGGCTGGACTTCCAGCATGTGCAATCAAACCCCTACAGATGATCCAGAATGCTGCAGCTCGTCTTGTCTTCAACGAGCCCAAAAGGGCCCACGTCACTCCTCTGTTCATCTCTCTACACTGGCTACCTCTCGCTGCTCGCATCAAGTTCAAGGCATTGACGCTGGCTTACAGATCTACCACAGGCTCAGCACCCTCCTACTTCTACTCACTCTTACGAGTCTACACTCCTACCAGAAGCCTGCGCTCATTAAAGGAGCGAAGGCTTGTGGTACCATCACAGAGAGGCACGAAATCACTTTCCAGAACATTCTCATTCACTGTCCCTTGCTGGTGGAATGATCTTCCTGCCTTCATCCGGAATGCTGAATCCCTGGCAACATTCAAAAGACAGTTGAAAACTCATCTCTTTCATGAGCACTTTAAAAAAAAATCTTAAAAATCTTAAAAATCTTAAAAAAAAAAAAAAAAAATCTTATACCTATCCTTTCACTTCCTCTAATCCCTCTCTATTGTAGCTTATGATAATCTGAGCACTGCCTATAACTTGTATTGTGAGCACTTCTTCTCTATTTGCCTTGTCATGACGACTCACTTGTTGTATTCCTCACTTGTAAGTCGCTTTGGATAAAAGCATCTGCCAAATGAATAAATGTAAATGTAAATAAGAGGGCGATCTTTCCGCTGGAATGTGTTTGTGAAATCATGGTCAGTGCTCATTGCTGCTGTTATTAGTTCTCTTGGCGCTCGTGCACATGCGCAGTCTTCACACAGACAATTGAGCGTTTCGTTCTGGTAAAGCACGAAACAAAATGCACACAATGTGTCCTTGCTCTTGATGTATGATCACTGATGAACACCTTTGGTTTAAATGAGATATGAGGGCGGATTAGAACTCAGAACCTCAGAAACGATTGCCAAAAATCCTATCACTAGACCATTACAGTACATGGTTGATGTGGCGAATTTTTGTATTTATTCACTGCTGTGAAGAATCTCGGCACTAATTATATTGTATTATTAATACATTCCAGAAAACCCCTTGCTCACAAATTACATGCAAAAAATATTGCATTATTATGCCACGGCGGGCCAGACTAAACACCTATAGCTGTCACAGACACGTCAGGTTCCACCTCACTCCCTTACCCACGCACTCAATCACCAGCATACTGATCACCGCCACCTGTTACTCATCAGCACCGCAATCAGCACCAGTATAAAGCCACCACACTCACACACACTCACTGTCCGGTCTCGTTTGCACTACGACATATGTATGCTTACCTTAAGGACTCCCAACGCCATATCTACCTGCTCCAGTCGTCTCCTCCAGCTCCCTCGTCTCCTGTTCCCCGTGTGTACTTACCTGCTTGTGTGTGTGAGTGTCTCCGCCAGCTCCTTCCATCATCTGCATCTGCAAGACATAATCAGGACAGTATTATATTCTCCTCATCTCTCATCATTCCATTATCTGCTTACCATCACTCTGTGCTCTGCTTATACGTGAATAAACTTACCTGGATTGTTATTATCTCTGCCTCCGTGTCTCTGTTGTAACAGAAGACCGGACCTTAACAACTTCACAGCATGAGCACCAATGACCCGTTTCAAGAGCTCGTGGACGCACTGCGCCGAGCACTCACACCACAGCCATCCTCACCATCACCATCCACCGCTGCAGCTTCCGCACCCTCCGTCACCGCTCCTTCTCCAGCATTCACCGCCAGTCCCATGGCCAAACCGGCGCCCTACTCAGGATCGGCGGAGGAATGCAGCGGATTCCTTCTTCAATGCGAACTGGTCCTGGAGATGCAGCCGCACCTCTACATTACCGACACGGCAAAAATAGCGTTCATCATTTCGCAACTGCAAGGTAAGGCCCTGCAATGGGCAGACTCCCTGTGGACTCAGAAAGGCCCTGTTGTCCAATCATATTCGGCGTTCGTCTCTCACTTCCGTGAGGTCTTCGGGAAACCTCTGAAGGATTCTTCCACTGGTGAGAAACTCTATAATCTAAAGCAAAGGAATCTCTCTGTAAATGATTATGCCTTGCAGTTCCGAACGCTAGCCGCCACCAGCGGATGGAATGAACAAGCCCTCATCACCTCTTTCCGTCAAGGGTTGGAACCCAACGTGCGGCTGCATCTCGCTGCATACGAGGACTCAATGGGACTTGAACGCTTCATCCAACTCGCCATCCGCGTGGGTTCTCGTATGCAGTCGTGTCTCCTCGAGCACCAGGGCCAGTCGTCTGCCACCAACCTCCTCCGCCGGTCTGAACCCGTCAGCTCCCCAGAACCAGCCACCGAGCCAATGCAAATCGACCATTCACGTCTCACCTCCAATGAAAGACAAAGAAGGCTGACCCTGAACTTATGCTTATATTGTGGATCTCCGGGGCATGTTATCTCCACATGCCCAACCCGTCCTCCTCGGCCCGTGGTGAGTGCTATTTTCCCCTCCATTCAGAAAATGAAACCACTCACGACTATTGTAATCCTTACTGCTGCAAATACCTCTGTTCCAGTGGTGGCGCTCCTCGACTCAGGGTCAGCAGGAAATTTCATCTCAGGCGCCCTCTGTCGACAACTCAAGCTCAAGATCTCCCAGTCTCCGGTTAACCTGTTAGCCAGCACCCCCGCTTTTGGAAAATCCCAAAAAATGACATACCCAAACTAAAACAGATACAGTTCATGAACCCTTTGCACTAAAAGCATAAGTAAGGTATCATTTGAAAGCAGACACTTTGCAGTTTATGGTAAACTCATAATTAATTATTGTCACAAAGAAGAAAATAGTTTAAAATAGCTTTGAAATTTTGAAAAGTTATTAGAAATTTATTTTTATGAAATATATTTATGAAAATGAAAGTGAAGTTGGCCTTGTGGCAATCTAGAAATGCACTGCAGCTAAAGCCACATGTCTGACCATGTTATATTTCAAATCTGAAGATGATAGGTTTAAAACTCTGAGTTTTATTACATGTTTTTCAAGACCATGTCATGAGACTTTATTTAGAAAGGACTCTAAAATGTTAACTGATGTTTATTGTCATCTATTCAAGGGTATTGTCGATATTGTGTTTGCGGTGCTAACTGCCCCATTCAGTTTCAGTCTCCCCTGAACACATTCACACCTCTCCAGCCAGTTTATGGCTCTTATTCTTTTCTTTTGTCTCTATTATAATTACTGATGATGTTCTATTCAAGATGATTTAATCCCTCATTTCATTCACCAAACTTCTCACTTCACCTTCTTTCAAACTGTATCTGATGCCCTTCTTGGAAAAAAAAGAGAGAAAAAAAGTGAGCTTTACTATTAAAAATTATTTATTTGCATTAGCTTTAGATTAGAACAGGTGCATCTCTGGGCTCGTTAGCATATTAGCTTAGCACACCAACAAAACATGACAATTTATAAGATTAAAACCACGTTTTTTCTCCAAACTTACTAGTCGATTGTTTTAAATAACCTTCTTTGATGTGATGTGGCTTTGGATCAAAAATCAGACAGAAAATATATCATTTTAGGCTATTCTGCACAATGAGAAAAGCTATCTCGATTAGCATTGCATTATAAATATAATCTACTATTATGAATACCTGACATGGCGTGAAGAACACAGATAAACTACATATCGTCACAATCGTGTATTTATTACTTTCAAAAGTGACGTTCTGTATGTTTATATCAATGATTATAGCGATGTCTGGTAGCCTCTGTTAGTCCCGTGTATGTCACATGATTGCCTCTTGTTCATCGTGTGTTATTTGTAGACTAAAGGTGCACAGAGCGCCCTCCGGCTTCGGGTATGGTTTGAACACACAGTAGTCAGTGTATACAGCGCTCATATGATGAAAACAGCGCGTTTTGGGTAAAAACTGAATAAATATGACTCCTCTGTATAGAAAATTGACAGAAACGTATGACAGTCCATCAATATTTCTCCAAATGTGCATGCTTTTAAGCTAAAAGCCCCGAGGGATGTTATTTTGTGGAGTTTTTTCATGATGATCGTACAGAGTTTTTTTCTCAATGGCTGAAGCTGACGCTCATATTTCAATGAAAAGGTAACGACTCCGTTTCTCATATTCATAACTCCCGACGCATATTAACAAATAACGGTCACTATACGATGTTGAGTGTAAAATAAATATTAAAAATTGAAGCTCGAGTCTTAGATCTTTTTAATGATGTATAGTTTGTCAAGGTAATTATATTAAATCTAACAGTAAATTTGAGCTAATTTAAACAAAGAAGCTTTGGTGCGTCGGCGTGCCAGTGCTGGTTAACAGGTTAACTATCAAATCCACTCCATCACGGGCAAACCCCTGAGCCGTAAGAACATCCGTCATTGTGTGGGACCACTTCAACTCTGCGTGGGCATTCTGCATTCTGAAAAGATACATCTGCTGGTTCTGGAGGAATCCACCGCTGACGTGGTTCTAGGGCGCCCGTGGCTTGAACAACACAATCCCACCATCTCTTGGCGCACGGGCGAAGTCCTGAAGTGGGGCGACCACTGCTTTCCAGATTGCTTCCCAGCGCTTCCTGTTCCAAAGTCTCCACTCTCCAAGTCTCTCTCCATGAATGCCACCTCTATCGAAAGCCCTGTCGAGAAACGCTCCGTGGATGTTCCCCCGGACTACGCCCCCTTCAGTGACGTTTTCTGCCCGCAACGCGCCTCCAAGCTTCCTCCACACCGGCCATAGGACTGTGCCATCGATCTGCTACCGGGTGAACCAGTGCCCAGGGGACGCATTTACCCCCTGTCAATACCGGAGGAGAAGGCCATGGAGGAATACATCAAAGAGGCCCTCAACCAAGGTTACATCAGCCCGTCTACTTCCCCTGCTGCTTCAAGCTTCTTTTTTGTGGCGAAGAAGGACGGAGGCTTGAGGCCCTGCATTGATTACCGTGCCCTCAACAAAATCACAGTTAAATTCCGCTACCCGCTTCCCCTCGTCCCAGCGGCCCTGGAACATCTCCGTGGTGCCACTGTGTTCACTAAGCTGGACCTCCGCAGCGCGTACAACCTCATCCGGATACGCGAGGGGGACGAGTGGAAGACCGCCTTTGTCACGCCCACCGGACACTACGAGTATCTCGTCATGCCGTATGGCCTGGTCAACGCCCCCTCCGTATTCCAGGATTTCATACATGAGGTGCTCCGGGAGTTTCTCCACAAGTTCGTTCTGGTGTATATTGACGACATCCTCATCTACTCCCGGAGCTTGGCCGAACATCGCCACCACGTTGCGGAGGTCCTCCAACGCTTACGGCAATTCCACCTCTTCCTCAAAGCTGAAAAGTGCTCCTTTCACCAGCCCTCTGTCCAATTCCTGGGGTACGTAATAGATCACAGTGGCATCCGGATGGACGAGGGGAAGGTCTCCGCCATTCAGTCCTGGCCCACTCCATCTTCAATCAAAGAACTCCAACGCTTCCTAGGTTTCTCCAACTTCTACCGCCGTTTTATCAAGAACTACAGCACCATCGTCAGTCCATTAACCAACTTACTCCGTAACCAGCCCAAGTCTCTGTCCTGGTCCCAACAAGCCACCAACGCCTTCGAGACCCTTAAAAGAGCCTTCACCACCGCTCCCCTCCTCGTCCACCCTAATCCAGAGCTCCCATTCGTCGTGGAAGTGGACGCCTCCACCACCGGAGTGGGAGCGGTCCTATCACAGCAGCAGGGGACACCAAGTAGACTCCATCCATGCGCCTTCTTCTCCCGCAAGCTCAACCCGGCGGAGGTCAATTACGACATCGGTGACCGCGAACTCCTGGCCGTCAAGCTTGCCCTCGAGGAGTGGAGGCATTGGTTGGAGGGGGCTACTCATCCATTCCAAGTTCTCACTGATCATAAAAACCTTGAATATCTGAAGGCTGCCAAAAGACTCAACCCTCGCCAAGCTCGCTGGGCCATGTTTTTCTCAAGGTTCAATTTCTCGATCTCCTACCGCCCTGGTTCAAAAAATACCAAAGCTGACGCCCTGTCTCGCCTCCATTCCCCTGAGGAAAAGCCTGAAGATCCTGAAACAATCCTGCCGGAGTCCATCTTCGTGAACCCCATCCAGTGGTCCGAAGAAACCATTCCCTCCTCCAATGCCTCCACACGCACTCCGCCGGGTTGCCCCCAAGGCTTGCAATACGTCACACGGGCACGTCGCACTCCACTTCTGCACAATACCCACTCTTCACTTGGCACTGGTCACCCGGGGGTCAATGAGACCCTCTCGTTGCTCAAACAACGCTTCTGGTGGCCCAACATGGCCAACGATGTCAGAAGGTACGTGCAGGGCTGCAGGGAGTGCGCCATCTCCAAGAGCCCACGCCATCTTCCCACCGGCAAGCTCCTACCTCTGCCCGTTCCTGAGAGACCCTGGTCACACCTGGGAGTGGACTTCGTCACAGATCTCCCTGAGTCTGACGGTCACACGTGCATCCTGGTGGTGGTAGACCGCTTCTCAAAGTCCTGCCGCCTGATACCCCTGGAGGGTCTACCTACCGCCATGGCAACTGCTGAGTTGATGTTTAATCATGTTTTTCGTCATTATGGAATACCTGAAGATATAGTCTCCGACAGAGGACCCCAGTTCGTCTCCCACGTCTGGAAAGCCTTCTTCTCCCTCCTGGGTGTGACCGTCAGCCTGTCATCTGGATACCATCCTCAGTCGAACGGGCAGACGGAACGCAAGATCCAGGAGATAGGCCGCTTCCTGCGTACCTTCTGTCACGGCCACCAGAACTCCTGGAGCCAGTACCTGGGTTGGGCCAAGTACGCACAGAACTCCCTCCGCCAAGCCACAACTGGACTGACACCCTTCCAGTGCGTACTCGGCTACCAACCCCCGCTGTTCCCCTGGGATGGGGAACCTTCCAACGTCCCCGCAGTCGACTACTGGTTCCGGGAGAGCGAGAGGGTTTGGAACTCAGCTCATCACCAACTGCAGAGAGCCCTGCGCAGACGCAAGACGACAGCCGACCTTCGGCGCTCCGAAGCTCCTGTCTACCAACCGGGGCAGAAGGTCTGGCTGTCCACCAGGGACATCAGGATGCGTCTGCCCTGCAAGAAGCTGAGTCCCCGCTTCATTGGCCCGTTCACCATCATCCGGCAGATCAACCCCGTCACCTACCGTCTTCAACTCCCAGCACAGTACAGTAGAATCCATCCTACATTCCACGTATCACTGCTTAAGCTTCACCACCCTTCTGTTGTTCCCTCCACAGAACCTGACGTGGCAGCCGCCGAGCCCCCCCTTCCACTCATCCTGGAGGACGGCACAGCTTACGTGGTTCACGAAATCCTGGATTCCCGGTGCCGTGGTGGTCAGCTTGAATACCTCGTCGACTGGGAAGGCTATGGCCCCGAAGAACGCTCATGGGTTCCCAAGAATGATATCCTTGATCCTATCCTGTTACAGACCTTCCACGCCAATCACCCTGACAGACCTGCCCCACGCCCTAGAGGAAGACCACCACGACGTCGGGGTCCGCGGCCCTCAGGAGCGGGCCGTGGGAGGGGGGGTACTGTCACAGACACGTCAGGTTCCACCTCACTCCCTTACCCACGCACTCAATCACCAGCATACTGATCACCGCCACCTGTTACTCATCAGCACCGCAATCAGCACCAGTATAAAGCCACCACACTCACACACACTCACTGTCCGGTCTCGTTTGCACTACGACATATGTATGCTTACCTTAAGGACCAACGCCATATCTACCTGCTCCAGTCGTCTCCTCCAGCTCCCTCGTCTCCTGTTCCCCGTGTGTACTTACCTGCTTGTGTGTGTGAGTGTCTCCGCCAGCTCCTTCCATCATCTGTATCTGCAAGACATAATCAGGACAGTATTATATTCTCCTCATCTCTCATCATTCCATTATCTGCTTACCATCACTCTGTGCTCTGCTTATACGTGAATAAACTTACCTGGATTGTTATTATCTCTGCCTCCGTGTCTCTGTTGTAACAATAGCTTACCTTGTATGGCTGATGTCTGTTCTAAACAAGTTAGAGTCGGCTGGGTTTTGAATTGGAGATGTTGATATCGTCATAGGCTAAATGAGTTTATCTGTTAGTTCTCGTTCAAACGATAAAAGTTGTTACGGCATCCTGTCATCTTTGTCAAGTCGTTTTTCTTTATTAAATGCATCATAGATAGCGGGTTAGCCATTTTTTAACATAAAAAGGGCGCTGCTGGTTGAAATCTGGATATTTGCGCGAAGAACATAACAGACTACTACTACTGGCCTGTGACGTAACTGAAGAAGAGACGAATTAGCATATTCTTATTAAGAGTTTTAATGCATGAAAAAACCAAATCAAATTTAAAAAAGTTATTGAAGAATTGTTAAACGTTAAATTGTTTTATTAAATATATATATATATATATATATATATATATAATTTCCCTGGATCTGACTGGGTGGGCAAGCTGTCAATCTGGGTGGGCCCAGGCCCACCCGTATCTCTGCCCTGCCGTATACGTCTCGTCTCTACAACAGCCACACGTAACAATAAGTGCTTTGGAGTCACTGGTGTTGTGCAGGCTAGGTAACGTTAACATACAATATATAAATATGCAAACTTTATAAGTGACTTTTGCATTATGTCTACAGCAAATGAACTAATCAGAAGATGGACCATTTACTATGTTCACTGAGTCTCACCAGATTGAATTTATTCAGGTAAGCATTGCAGTAAAACTCACTAATCATTAATTCAAATCAAGTTATTCTAAACACCTGTAGTTTTTATTTTTGAATTATTTTGATATTTTATTAGGTTCAAGAGTCCCACCTGACCAGGAAGATACCTCATATGATTTCAGCATATCAGCACACAGGTGGGTTAACTACTGAGGGAAAGAAAAATCATCACATGGTGACTTCTTGCATGTGTCTTACTGTGCATTTATTCAATTCAATTCAATTCACATTTATTTGTATAGCGCTTTTCACGATACATATCATTTCAAAGCAGCTTTACAGAGAATGCATGTCAACATTACAATTTAGAGAATGCAGTTAGCAAATAATGTAATAATTTAGGCAATTAATTTACAATCACTGTTAGCAGTTTAACTGAAGGTAGAAGCAATGAGCCCCTGGAAAAATGAATTACATTAACAATAATTAGGATATAGAAATTGGGCAATGTGCATGTTGATCCAGATGATTGCGTCTTCTGAAGTCCTCGCAGGAGTTGGCGTCGTCTCTTCATAGGTGTTGGTCATCTGAGGTCTTCTTAAGTGGCTGGACGGGCGTCCCGAGTTAAAACAGAAAAGCAAATGGAGAATAATTAGCGTAGCTGCTGTTCATAACATTAAGCAAAGATAGTCATGTGCAATTGATCTGACATGAAATGCATAATGTGAATGCTTGGCTAAAGAGATGTGTCTTTAATCTCGATTTAAACTGTCTGAGCCCCTAACATTATCAGGAAGGCTATTCCAGAGTTTCGGAGCCAAATGTGAAAACGCTCTCCCTCCTTTAGTGGACTTAGATATCCTAGGTACAACCAGAAATCCAGAGTTTTGTGATCTTAAGGAAGGATTGTAGGTCATTAGCAATACTTTATAATCGATACGGAACTTAATGGGTAACCAGTGTAGAGATGATAAAATTGGTGATATATGATCATATTTATCTTACACAGCTATCCCTTCACTGCAGACAAGCTGAAATGGGCTAAATCCTTGATTGCAGTCTTTACGTCCATGAATCATTTGGAGAGAATTCAATCGATGTAAGTATTAGAATCTAATCTGGCATAATTTAGTTTACAGTTCAACTGAAATGTGTGAATATGCTGAAAAGGTCGTTGCTTACAAATATATATTCTAAAATATAGTATGTTGGAGATTAAAAACAATTTGACACTCTCTTTCCCTCTTATATTTTTATATAGTGTTGGAACAGCAATCTTCTCTGAAGAAGAACTGAGCACATTTGTGTTTGTGGACATGCATGCATCCAGGGAAAATTCTGATGTTCTGAACAGGAACCAATCTTTGGAGAAGTTCATGTATTCCCAAAGGTGGACAAAAACATTGTGTTGGCTTTTTAAAGACTATTTTTGTTATCACTTGGAGGAGTACAGACATTGATAATGATCAGAAATGTTTCTTGAGCAGCAAATCCTAGAATGATTTGTAATGATGCTAAAATTTCAGCTTTAATCACAGAAATAAATTACATTTTAACATATATTCACATAGAAAAGTTATTTTAAATTGTAATAATATTTCATAATATTACTGTTTTTGCTGTATTTTCTGTATCAAATTAAAACTTTGGTGAGCAAAAGGGACTTCTTTTAAAAAAAATATTAAAATGCTTACTATTTTCCAAACTTTTGGCTGCCAATGTACATCAATCCAACAATGTTTGGAAATAACTAAAACTATTTTGGAGGTAGGGATGGGTTGTGTCATGTTGCCTAATGAGATTGAAAAGAACTGTTTTGTCCTTTGTTGGACATGTCCTTTTTGACAGCTTAAAATTGTATTGTTATATTCTGCATTGAATTTAATTATTGATATTTTATTGTAATTTTGACAATAAGAAAAACAACCAATGAATTTACATTCATTTTTTTCAAATGCTAACGTTTTATTTAGGATTTTAGATACCTTTTTTAACACAGTGTGTAGCCAAGGATAACACAATGTTACACATCTTTTACACATGTGTACACATCTTTGTGTTAATCTTTCAGACACATTTACTGTGTTAAAATCCTTAACACAGTGACTGTGTATAAATCAATACAACAAACATTGTCCCTAAACTCACCCATTGATGTGTAAGAATTTAACACGGTTTGAGTCAATTTTAACACATCCTTTCTAAGAGTGTACTAAAGAATAGAGAAAGTATAGAGAGAGATCGGTGGACAAAAATTCACATACATGGCAGGTTTGAGCTTGTTTGGCATCAGATTAAAATCTTTTCATAGGCCATGTTGAAGATTTTTTTTTTGTTTTTTTTTTTTGAGGAATGTACAGCTCTGAGGGTATGTTGTCTTATTTGTAGTTATGATGTTGGTAAGTGTTTTGTTTTTCCTCTGAACATTATTATTTTGGTGTTTTTGTGAGGTTAAATTAAAGAGTCCATGTTTAACAGAAAGTGTGCAGGACCTCCAAATGCTGCCGTAGACCCTCTTTCGTGTGGGACACGAGCACCAGATCTTCTGCAAACTCAAAGATATTTAACTTCAGTAATATAATAAAATAAAAACTCTAGAACTCTAACTATAAAATAGATACTGAAGGTATAAAAGGTCATGTGGAACCAATGGCTTATTGGTTGGTCTTCAGATTATGGCAGACAGTCATGTAAAAGAAGAAAAAAGCTGTTTATTGTTAATTGGTACAAAATAGATTCCACAAAGTTTGCAGTGGGAAAACTTTGTTGAGTGTTCTGTGCTTAAAGGGTTAGTTCACCCCAAAATGAAAATTAAGTCATTAATTACTCACCCTCTTGTCACTCACTCACTCACTCACTCACATATTTAAAACAGTTCATGTGACTACAGTGGTTCAACCTTAATGTTATGAAGCCACGAGAATACTTTTTGTGCAGCAAAAAAAAAAAAAAAAAAACTTTGACAATATGAAGTGATGGGCAATTTCAAAACACTGCTTCATGAAGCTTTGAAGCTTTACCAATCTTTTGTTTCGAATCAGTGGTTCAGAACATGAATCAAACTGTCAAAGTTACGTGAACCATTGAAATTTCAAAACACTTATAACGTAATGAAGCCTCGTTTACTGAAATCATGTGACTTTCAAGCTCTGAACCACTGATTCGAAACAACAGATTCGTAAAGCTTCAAAGACTGCAAGTCTTGTGTTGCTTATAATAAATCAACATGTTGATAAAACACACATAAGCAGTCTTTCAGAATGCTCTCGATTACATAGCCTGTTTCAGATGCATACTTTGCATTAGTGAGTGTGGCAGTGCTTATGGGGTGTTGCTCTGGGATGGGTGAGTATGAGGCTGGGAAGGAAAAAAAAAAAAATCACAGTATACTCATTACAAAAACTAGACTACACCACTGGCTCAGACACTTGAAATGCTATGAAGAGCAGCTATGCTAATTATTGTCCATTTGCCCCCACTAGCAGTACTCTCCTTTCTTTTGTTGTCAGTGAAATTACAAAAATAGCTTTGCAAATTACTCATACTTCTGTTTAATCCATTTGCTAATATTTGTGGGAAATCATGTTTATCCCTATATGACCTAATTATTGAGACATCAATTCTGAAATCACTGATGTCCATTACATGACTATTTGTGATGCAATCTGGGAAAACTCGTTGGATGTTGCGATGAAACGTTTTCGGGGAAAAAAAAAAAAGTCTTTTTTTGTGTCAAAATTGGGTTTTCATTTAATTATTATTCTATAACATCTTGTCTATCATCTCTGAAAATATCTTGACAAAATTTGCTTGTTTAGTGCAGAAAAATAGCAAATTATAGTGGAAAGCTGAAAAGACTACCTTTCTCTAACATTAATGTTTAAGAACACACCCGGCGGAGGTGAAAAAAAAAAAGTCGCCCATAGCTTTCTCTCTCTTTACACTACAAAGACAGTTCACCTATCAAAATAAACCACATAACATGTAAAATGAAGGTGTATTAATGCACATTTCCTGCCAGTCCTGTGTAAACTACAGCACACAGTTTTGTTTTTAAAGGGTTGGTTCATTTTGATTTCACTTTTTTAACTTTAGTTAGTGTGTAATAATGTTGCTTGAGCATAAACAGTATCTGCAAAGTTACAGCACTGAAAGTTCAATGCACAGGGAGATATTTTCCTTTAAAGAATTCTCTGTTTAAGGACTACAACAAATGGCTGGTAAGGACTACAACAAGCTTCTTCCCAGGTTGGTGACATAACAAACCCTAGAATTTACATAAACCCTGTCATAAAAGCAAGATAACAATGACAAGTTATAACCGTAATTAAACGAAACTATACCTGTTCTATCTTCATGCCGCATATATTCTCTGGCTCTGTAGGCATCTTACAACAGTTCCTACACAAGCAATTTATAGATTATCATGACAGAATATGCTAATCAATGACTTTAAGATAGTTAACTCCACATCAGCTACATAAATTCATCAACTAACCATTCAGAAACGTCCTGTTGCATTCAAAATGTTGTCACTACTTCTTGAGTGTCGTGTCTCCATCATTGTCTGACTCCATTTTGAACATAAAAGCCTGAACAGTTTCTGACATTTTCAGTGAGTCTTCATCTGCACTGCTAAGTGCTAACATGAGCTCCTAAAACTCTGCCCCCTTTTGAGAGCAGCAGCTCATTTGCAGTTAAAGGGACACATGCAAAACGAAGCATTTTTTCTCACCCTCAAAAAGTGACAAATTTAACATGCTATAAAAAATTATCTGTGGGGTATTTTGAGCTAAAATCAGAGACTTATTTTACATCTTGTAAAAGTGGCATTATACCAGCCCTTTAATACGTTATCATAAGAAGAGACTGTCTTCCTCCAAAGAGCACCTTATTACGACCTATATTTACGTTTTAAAGTCATGCACCCTCTAGCTGGCGTAAAAATAATGACAGTATGGTATTACGTCTTCGTCATGAAATTACGTATGACTGTCATTACCAATCAAAATGCATGTTCATTTAAATGCAATGTGTGGACTTTTTACCCATTTAGTAAAACAATTTTTTTTTTTTATTAACGACTACACCTACCCCAACCCTAAACCTACCCTTAGTGATTTATAGTGCATATACACTTTATGAGCACATGCGTTCTCTGGGATTGAACCCACGATCGCATGATAGCATGATCACATGATTGCATATTGTTATTGCAATGCTCTGCCAATTGAGCTACACAAAACCCAAAATATAATGCAGATAAAAGGGTGCAATGCATTAAAATGAAAGTGTCCTGTTGTTGATATAGGACAACGCTCCTATGGGTTGTACTTCAGGTAAGTGACAAACAACATATATGGGAGTATTGGTTGGAGGACATGTTGCGAAAGAAGGCGGAGCACAAGAGAACGACAGAGTCTGAAGTAGCTGCTCGCTTAAACAATAGGCTTGTTTGAGATGAAAATTCTGTGCAGAACCGATCAACAGTGATAACCGCGAGATGCATGCCGGTTAGAAATGGACCGAAAACTTCTTCACGTAATAACCTAGAATACTGTCTAACACTTGATGGCTGCTCTGTTAAGTCTTCGTCGTCAGCTAGGAACCTGGGTGTGCTCTTTGATACCAATCTTTCATTTGAAGGCCATGTTACTAGCATCTGTAAAACTGCATTCTTCCATCTTAAAAATATATCTAAACTACGACATATGCTCTCAATGAAGAATGCAGAACAATTAGTTCATGCGTTCATGACCTCGAGGCTAGATTACTGTAACGCTCTACTGGGTGCTTGTTCCTCCCGCTTGATAAATAAACTACAGCTCGTACAAAATGCAGCAGCTAGAGTTCTTACTAGAACTAGGAAGTATGACCATATTAGCCCAGTTCTGTCATCACTGCATTGGCTTCCTGTTAAACATCATAGATTTTAAAATCTTGCTAATTACTTACAAAGCACTAAATGGTTTAGCTCCCCAGTACCTGAGTGAGCTCTCAATGCATTATAGTCCTTCACGTTTATTGCGATCTCAGAATTCAGGCCAGCTGATAATACCAAGAATATCAAAATCAACCACAGGCGGTAGATCCTTCTCCTATTTGGCACCTAAACTCTGGAACAATCTTCCTAGCATTGTTCGGGAAGCAGACACACTCTGTCAGTTTAAATCTAGACTAAAAACGTTAAAGGATTATTAGGCTGCATAAATTAGGTCAGCCGGAACCAGGAACACTTCCTATAACACCAGATGTACTCGTTACATCAGAAGAAGAATGGCATCTACGCTAATATTAGTCTTCTGTTTATCCCGAAGTTTACCGTAGTCAACTGGATCCGGGCCGTATCCAGATGAGACCGAGGATCGGTGCCCTGACACGACCACAAAGCAGCCCTGAAGTATCAGCAGAGATAGAGTCAACTAGATCATCCATTGAGGGCGAGGCGGACTCATCGGATTCTGCAGTCGAGCGCAGTTGCTCTCCACCGACTGCGCTGACCAAAAGCACGATGGGAAATGACTTGCTGATGACACAGTTTAAAGCTGTGATGATGTATTGATCTCTTTTAAAATGTTTGATTTTAAAACTCTAATATCATGTTTTTATGTTTAAAAAAATGTGCAAATATTCCCAAACTCTCTGACACTGCGATCTCTCTGTGGGTTATGTGATTGTTGTCATTTATAAAAATATATATATAAAAACATGTCTATAATTAAAGTAAAAATGATTGATATACACATCTTTCAAATGGAAATAAATAAGTACTTTGGGTATATTGTTCATTATGTTTATTTTCATATAAAAGCAACAGAACTTAAATTACATCCAGTTTATCAGCAACACAGCGCGCCAGTGTGAATCCCGCGATATCCGCCTTTGATCTCGTAGGTGTCTGATCCACTATGAGAACAGAGAACTGTCCGTCTTACCTGCACTTTTTTCACTCCTCCCCTCACTAGAGCCGCCTACTCTCGGCTGAAATTCAGGCGAGGTGCATCTCAAACAAGTCTAATCTTGCTCGCCTCAATCCTGGTGATGTCAGTGCCCTTTTACATCCAGAGATGAAGGCTCGGATTATGGAAAAATTAGTGAAGAGGAGGAGTCAACTTAGCTGTGCTGTAAGGTGCGCTGTGCTATTCTAAATGTAAGCTACAATGTACACAAGGAGCTATCTAAACATACAATGGGTGATCAAAATTTAAGTGACTATGCCCATGATAAACAATGAAAAACTTACTTCACTACTTGCTGAGTTGCTGTCCTCTTCAGGGTAACGTTTGCTAGTCTCTTATTTTAAATTTTAATTTTTGGCTTTGTTTTTCTTGCAGTTTAAGAGTAAAACATGTTTTGTAATATATTATTATAAAATATAAACAATTATATTTTTTACATTTTCATAAACGTAAACTTCTATAACTTTTTTTTTTTTTTTCACTTTCATATTTTATTTCACTTCTACACTAATCGGCCAAGTGTCTTCTTTAAAACAAGACCAACCTTAGGTCTATATTCCAAAGCATTCTTGAATTACAACCATTTAAGTTTGGATAGTGCATTTTCATGTCTGTGCGAAAAAAGGGTCACCCCCTTTTATTTAAAACTGTTTTTCTCAGAATTATGTTCCTGAATATCAGAGCGATCAGCCAACTTCAGATAACCATAACTTCTGTTACAGAAAAGCTATGAAAGAAGTAAAAACAGATTTGTGGTATCAAAACATGTAATAGGTAAAATTTCACCATGTAATGGTTTTTTGTAGATCACATCACATTTGTTTTGGCCTCATCTCAGAGATAAGATAAGATTTTTGATAATTATGCATGCACCAGTATAACCCAGATTCAGGTTGCTGTATCTCTCTCATAAGTTTTAAAGGTAGAACTCACTGTTCTTAAGTTGACTGTTGCGTCCTCTTCTAATTATGTTTTATTAACAAAATTTGGTAGGAGCAGGTGCAGATAATTAGATTAATTAACACAGGTGGAAAGCATTTAGCTAATCAACCAACAACAAGCGGTATACTGCAGACTTACCTCTGTTCGATTGACAGTTTATCAGCATCCCTCCTCCACCTCATCTCCTCACTTCTAGTTCTATCTCTCATTTCCACATTTGGGGGGAGTACTCTGGGTTCGGGCCAAAATTCAGAGCTCGGAGCCCTCCCTCTGGACAGCACGCCAAATACATCTAATATATGTATATGTGAACTTGTGAATAGAACTTTGCTGAAGGTATGTAATCTTTTGTTACAAACTAATAATCCCAGGTTAACTACAGAACATTGTACAAATCTGCAGAAACTTTGTTGATGTAACTTTACCCACATCATGATATCACCATTGCAATATGAATCATCAAAGGACTGTCTACATACAAATCGATAATGCATTACAATAAAGCATATTTACAGTGATTGTGCGACTGTATTTCCTTTAACCTGCAATAAAACAATAATCACTAATCTTCCAAATTTATCTTCCCACCCATCTATACCCCAATTCACTTTGACTAAAATCACTGAAAGTTCACCACCAATGTCTATAAAATACCTATGATGTGTCTTATGAATCTTTTGTTTTTTCCTTTCATGTTTAGTATCATTTTAAATGTCTCAGTGTGACTAGTAAATTGGTCTTAATTTCACTGCAGTCATTTGGTATAATGAGAAAGATTGAAAACTTATGATAATTCTGTTCTCCTGTTGTGGTTGCTGTCTCTTCAAGATATCTGATAATCATTGTTCCTCTGCCCCAGAACCAGCTGTGATCCTTTGGGGCACAAAAGTATTTCCAGCAAATTCAAAAAATATTGCTGTAATAAATACTTACATCTCTTTTGTTCTGGTCTGTGTATTTAAAGGGTTAATTCACCCAGAAATTAAAAAAATGTAATTAATTACTCACCCTCATGTCGTTTCACACCCATAAGACCTTCGTCCATCTTCAGAACACATTAAGATATTTTTTATTAAATCCGATGGCTCAGTGAAGCCTACATAGACAGCAATGGTATTCCTCTCTCAAGATCCATAAAGGTACTAAAAACATATTTAAAACAGTTCATGTGAGTTCAGTGGTTCTACCTTAATATTATAAAGCGATGAGAATATTTTTTGTGCACCAAAAAAACAAAATAACTTTTTAACAATATCTATTGATGGCCGATTTCATAACACTGCTTCATGAAGCTTCGGAGCTTTACGAATCGAATCAGTGAATTGGAGCACCAAAGTCACGTGATTTCTGTGGTTTGATACGCGATCCGAATCACTGATTCCATTCAAAGATTCATAATCCTACCGATATATAGAAATTCTACCGCAAAGTGACGATGTCACTGATCACTACCTTGTAACATGCGTAATGCATACTGATGACATCTGTCAAATTGTGCCGCGATATCGACTAGGTAGATCAATTCTCCCGACAAATATAGATAAATTCACAAATAACCTGCCTGATCTGTCTCAGCTGCTCATTGTACTAAGCACACAAATGAACTTGAGGAAATGACTAGCAGTATGGGCACCATTTTCTCTAGTACATTAGATACTGTTGCACCCATTAGATTAAAAAAGGTTAGAGAGAAAACTATTTAAAGGCCTCATTACAGTATTTCACAATTGCTAAAACACTAAACCCCATTCTCTGAACCCAATGCTCAGTGGCCTAAACCCCTTTGTAGGCTAAACCTTAAACAAGTTCAGGTAGTTAAGACACTGTTTGCAAATCTCATCCACTCTTTTTGCAAAACTCTAAACACATTCTTACTCACTAAAACATATTTTGCACTGTGTTGCAAAATGGTAAATACATGTGGCAAAAGTTAAACACAACTACAACACAGTTGTCATCCTTTAAACACAGTGACTCAAAATTATTCACAGTTATTTCTAATGATGTGATCAAATCAACTGTATAAAATATAGGTCAGTTCAGAGTGCAGGTGACACAGGTGCTGAATGATGATACCAACAATAGATGGAAACAATCTGAAAAGTAGAGGAGGAAGAGTATGTGTAAGAGGATGATGAGGAGAAAGAGCAAGGGGTGTGGAGACAAGGCTGTCAAGGCTGGATCCGGCACAGGTTTTTCCCTTTGCCTGGCAAGAGACGACATTGCCTGTGATGTGGAAAATGTCCTCAACAATATTCAATAATATTCAACAATATTATTGATCTGACAGTACTGACATTATAGGATGAGAACTGAACTAAGCTAGCCTAGATGATGACATCACTGTTTTCTGCAGAACTGCTTTATAGAGGAAAATAATTACAGTAATTTACATAATAATTGATGGTCTTTACAATGTAAGTGAATAAACACTGAACTGACTTCAGCTGAACAATGACACTATTTTCTTTTAGAGCTGTACAGCCAAAATGAACCCTCTTTGCATTACTGATCATCATGTACCTGTTATCACTGTAAAGCTGCTTTGACTATGCTATACTATACTATACTATACTATACTATACTATACTATACTATACTAGACTAGACTAGTATCTGTGTAGTATAAATTGCAATTGAAATAAAGGTGACTTGACTTGATTTAGGCCGGACCCAACATGAAGACGTGATGCTGAAGCAGAATGAATATCTCACTGACTCTGAACTTTGTTTTTTTGTTTTTTTGTGTACTGTATCATGCTTTTCATTTAGAGTTTTCTTTGACCTTTTAGTCATTTGCATTTAGACTGCTGTATGTTTACAGTATGTAAGTACTGTATATACAGACATTCAATACTATATAATATTGAATATAATACTGTACTTGCAGTACATACAGTATACTTTAAATTCACATTACTTGTGATTTCTATACATTTTATGTAATGGCAAAATGTGTTTACTGTGTTACAATATACTTTTTTTTCTGTAACCTCATGTTCTGGATGTTGTGTTTTTCCATTTTTTAATGTAGTGTCTAATGAATGATCTGTAGTGTTTATATATTGTTTAATGTGTGTATGATCTGAAGGCTTTGTTTGATTTTGCCATAAGAGTCAGAGGTTTTGTGAAATTAGTTTGAAGATTGGATTTGTGTTTAATGTTTTGAGAAATTGAGTGATGGTTTCAAGAAATGTGTTTTAGCAATTGTGAAATACTGTAATATGCAGGTCATTACAGGTCATTATGCGATTATTTTGTCTTCTCGGGTGTGAATGACCCATTATTCATGTTGATTCACGCCTTTACGCATACTGTCTTTCTTGACAAAAAGTGTCTTACAAAATTTAAATCTCTCTATTGTTTCATATGAACGAGTAGGCAGGATAATGTTTACATCATTTTGAAGAAAAAACTCTAGTCTACAACCTCCAATACCCAGAAGTCTTGTGAACACATATATAATATTATTTTTTTGGCCTTATTTCAGTGACCTGAGTTTTTTGTTTTTTCAATAACCACACATAAACGTTATTCCTTAAAAAATACAAACATGTACATACATGTTTCTCACATATTATGGTAGCCCAGTTTGTGCTGAATACAGTGTAATGACACTTTTTTTATTAATATGTTTATGAACAACTGAAAAAAGCACAAATGTCAGGGCATGTCAAAACTTCTCCAGCCTCAGACTCCAGAGGGTTAAATCAGGGGTCTCAAACTCAAACTGGCTGGGGGCCGTTTCTGTGATTGACACCACATAGGAGGGCCATTTTAACTTTCAAACACAAGAAAGCGCAAAATTTCTGAAAATTTACTTTCCTTTTCATTATTTCTCATTTACTTCAAATTTCATTACTAAAATATTTTTTGCCAAACTTAACAAAAATGTAAATAGCAGTGTCTCTATCATTGTTACATACAGTATTAGTTTTTAACAGTTAGTGCAAATATTTCCCTTACTTTATTTTAGCTCATCATGGTGTATATCAAACATACAGAAAAAACAGCAATACTCTGAAATATTATTACAATTTAAAATAATGGTATTCTATTATATACTTTAAAATATAATGTATTTATGTGATGCAAAGTGTCTGAACATTCATGTTACCTCTATGGCATTTTATATAGGCTTTTAGCTTAAAAGCATGCACATTTGGAGAAATATTTAAGGATTTTCATATGTTTATGTCAATTTTCTATATAGAGGAGTAATATATATTCAATATTTATTATTATCACTATGAGCACTGGATACTGTGTTTTCAATTCATACTTGCAGCCGGAGGGCGCTCTGTGCACCTTTAGTCCACAAATGTCTCAATGAAGAACAGGCATACCATGTGACATTCCAGGAACTAACAGAGGCTTCCAGAGATCGCTAACCATGACTATAACATGCAGATAGACACTTTTGAAGATAATAAATACACGATTGCGATGATGTATACATGTATTGCCTCAGAATTTGCGTCTGAATAGCGCTCGCTCCGTGGGCATGGCCGCATTAGCAGATAATAAGCTGAATCACGGACTTCTGACATAGCTCTGTTTTCATACAGATTACATAAAGGAAAGCACTGATCCGATCAGACATTTCCATGAGTACTCATGATGAGAAGAACACCTGTCTGGTAGACAAGGCTGAAGTGATGGTTGCTGCCACCTGAGGTCCCGTCCAGGAACCACACATGTAGGTTCCACAGATCTGGACGCGGATGCCAGAGGGTGCCCGTCTCTGGGGGTCCTTCCTCATAGGAATAGGCCAAGGAGGGGTGCGAGGAGCATCAATTCGGAGAACCAGGTCCGGCCAGGCCAATAAGGGGCGACCATGAGGACCTGCTCCTCGTCCTCCCTGATCTTGCACAGAGTCTGTGCAAAGAGGCTCACTGGGGGAAACTCATATTTGCGTAGACCCTGCGGCCAGCTATGCGCCGGTGCATCTGAACCGAGAGTGCCCTCGGTCAGGGAGTAAATCAACTGGCAGTGGGAATTGTCTGGAGAGGTAAACAGGTCTACCTGGGCATCTCCGAAGTGTTCCCAAATCAGCTGAACCGACTGGGGATGGAGTCGCCATTCCCCGGGATGGAACTGTTGTCATGAAAGCTCGTCAGCTGCACAATTGAGTCAGCCCAGAATGTGAATGGCACAAAGCTATACGGACGGACGGACCAGAACGTGCTTGTCTCTTAGCAGGGCCCTGAAGCGGTGCAGAGCAAGCCGAACTGCTAGCAACTCGAGGCAATTGACATGCCACTGAAGTCGGGGTCCTGTCCAGGAACCCGACGCAGCATGCCCGTTGCACATGGCACCCCAACCTGTGGCTGAAGCATCGGTTGACACAACAACATGCCTGGACACTGGTTCTAGGGGAACACCAGCCCGTAGAAACGCAGGGTCCCACCATGGAGTGAGAGCTTGACGGCAGGTCGGAGTGATGATCACTCTGAGTGTGGATATGAGTGTTGTCGAAGTAGTTGAGGATACGGACACCTTGGACCCTGAGGGGAGCGATAGGGCCAACCCGAACGGGAGAACTTTGTACTGATATGCCTGCCCCTCGAAAGCAAACCCGAAGAAACGGTCTGTGTCGAGGAAGAATGGGAACACAGGAAGGAAGCAGGAACACTGGAACCGCTGAATCGCGCCATCACACCAGTACTGCTGAAGACTTCTTCAGGAAACACACTCCAGTGAAAGCAACAGATGTGCTCGGCTCTGAAGCGAAAGCTTGAATGTGAGTTGCTCACGCTGCTCCTTATATACCAACAATGTGGGGCGGAGCTCGCGCATGCAAATTCCGCAAACCAAGATACTCTTCGTATTCGTACTCTCGTTTTATAACACTCAAAGGTGATTGGGCTCTCAGACGAGACCCCATTTTGTCAGTCTCTGGCGTAATGTCAAAGTGACCGACTGAAAGGGAACACAGCAGCATGAGCTTAACTTTAGAAAACATTACAATTATAAAACTTTAAAAATTAAGAATTAAAAATCTTGTGTGCCTGTCATTATTGACTTTGGCAGAAATAATCACCAGAATATTTCCTTAAATAGTACCAGACAAATTTTGTTACTCTTATGGTCAGGATAAGGAGATTTAGGCAGGGGCGGCATTTACGTATGGCAGAGCATGGCAGTTGTCATACCCTGGCATTCAGACAAAGCAGGGGAAATAAACAACTCATGATACTGCTCGTTAGTTCTGTTGCTTGAATTGGCCTTTGGCAGAAGTTGCAGCTTTGAAACACAAATTCAAAAAGCTTAACACCGTGTCCTAATCAGGTGCGGCGTGCCAAGATTTACAGCGGTGTAGTGATTTTTACTTTGTCCATCCAAGGACGCAAAGTAAAATAGGGATTGGTACTCACGTCACCGCTGACTTTGTGATTTTGGATCACACGTCTCTTAAGGTGTGGTTATGAGTACATCAGATAACCACTTCCCCCCCCCTTTCCCTAGTTCGGGCACCAGTCAGGGTCTTTCACTCCCAACAGGGGCTTTCATTCATTTAGAATTAATGTAAAGTGGTCAGCTGATTTATCTGAAAGATTGGTGAAATTGCTAACTTGTAGAACCTCTTCTGTATTATCAGCACAAGGAAGACACAAGTGTAATAAAATAAATTTTATTAACAAAAAGATAAACAAGAATAACTAACACAACTACTAAATGAATACTATGAATGATAAAGGAATAAAGTGCATAAGCTACATAGAATACAAGTGATTAAGTTGGGTGTGGCTGTGGAAGAGTTACGCTATCTTATGGAAAGATAATTTCTCTGAAAATAATAAGGTGGAGAACCTTATTATACACCAAACAAATAAACGAAAGATTATTTGTTATTAACTAACATCAGCTATATTACATCTAATGGAAATTAGGAAATTATATACTGATAATATACAACAATGCCAAGGTCTCTGGAAAGAGGTTTGGTTAAGTGATATTTACGTTCCACGCGGTTGAGTCTGATGACGGTGACGTCTTCCACTGGTTGTGCTGGGTGACGATGCAGTGGGGAGAGGAGCCAGAATCTGTTTCAACAGTCTTGAACACGAAGCTCTGTGGGATGCTGATCTCCTGGAGCACCAAAGGGTCCTAATATCTGGAACACGCAGATGAGGCCCTGGTGTAGGTGCAGAAGGTCCTTCTGGAACATGCAGACGAAGGTACCTTGGAGTGAAGGTTTGCTCTCCTAAGCTTAACCTTGTTGCAGATGTCGTCACTGTCTCACTGGACGGAAACTCTGAATGTAGTGTTTGTTGATGTCTCTTTCCTCACAAGCTGGAGGCTTAGAACATAGTCGTCTCTGTTGCTGACTCACAAGCTGTAGACTCAGATCATGGGATCTGTTGTTGTCTCTCTGGATGGACCAGAGGCTCAGAACGGTGTTGTATCTGTTAATGTCTCACTCTTTACAGAGTTAAGACCCAGAACCATGTATCTGTTGTGTCTCAGCTTCGCAAGCCGGGACTCAGAACAATATCTGTTATGTCTCACCCGATGGGAGACTCAGAACAAGGAGTGTCTGTTGAAAGGGTACCTTTATCCCTTTCCGATGAGGAGGAGATTGCAATTTGGCACTTCTCCATTCGAGTGCTGTGATTGGCTGCTGGCATCAGAGGGGACACACACAGTGTGGCCCACCCTTCTCTCCCCTGTGGAACTCATTTGCATAAAGCACAAAGTTGGAAGTCTTTACAGTGTCTTTAAAGTTTACCAATGCATTTCTCACTTTCCAAACCACCACCAGAATACCTTTGGCAATATTCTAAACAAATAGAGACTAAACATGATGGAAAAAGATTGAACTGTCATTCAATTGTACATTAACAGCTGAATTTGCGTCAGAGGTTGCACTACAAATAGCTGTCACTGAGAATACTTATTTCTGTGAATAAGTATGAAATGGATGTGTAGTTTGCATCAGTTCTAAGGTTTTCAAACATAGTTTTGAATGGATTTGGATGGATCTTTGTGATCTCTCTTTGTTTCACCCATTGCTGCTAAGGTCCTGAGGAATTTTTATGGCAGTCTCTGGCCAACCTTAGGAAGTAGTGTCTAGATGGGTGAAGGGCAGTAACTGCCTGTGGACCAATGAGAAGTCTTGTCCTTCCCTCTAAGAGAGGTCCAGATGTTGTCCTTCCGTCTTTATCTGATGGCATAGGACAGTTTGTTTGTGTTAGGCCACCAAGATCCAATCAAAATGTAGCAAACCTTTGTCCGCTGTTATGGACAGAGAGGGGCCCGGCCATAAACTGGGCCCTAGAATGTGCTGTTCACTACAGCGGCAAGTGATTTAAACCTAGATTTAGATTGTTTGGACAGATTAATCAAATTCTTAAATCTTACACCATTTGAACGTGATGAAAAATACATACGGAGTGACTCAAATAATCTTTTGAAAAAAAAACCAAAAAAACTGATTAACATACAATACATTTTCTTGCGTGTCGTATTGAGTCTTGTTAGGTCCTGTTTTGTCCACCTTTTGTTAAGATATAATTTGATTAGCCTACTTGGGAATCATGCCATACACTAGGTTTTTGTGAAATGCCCCCACTGGATTAAAGGTGCACATTTAGTCTTAAGAATATTCTTTTCCTTGTGTCACCCCAAACACTAACCTACTGAGAGTAGACTGGCCACTACTGCACCCTAAACTGCAACAAAACACAAACTAAAACTGCATTGACTCAATGAAAAGCCCTCTGATCTAAGGATATCCTCTACTGGAGACTCACCACCTCTAAATGCAAGGTGGGTGAAGTAAATCACTGATTACTACTCTGGTTACTACTCTACCCTTTTTAGAAAAAAAAAAAAAAAAAAAAAAATATATATATATATATATATATTTAGAGAGAGAGAGAGAGAGAGATCTATTAGTAGTCCGTGTGAGTATTAAAAAAAAAAAAAAAAACAATACAAAAATAGTAAGTCAAAAACAACAACTAGATGTAAGAGATGTTTAAATTTGCTATCTCCGGATATCAGATTTAAATTTCTGTTATTCGGATATCAGATTTAAATTTCTGTTATTCTGTTTTTCTTTTACACACTCACAAAACACTTTCACATCTTTGGGAGACATACAGGTGGATGAGCTAATCAAAAATAAATTTAAAGGGATAAGTTCACCCAAAAATGAAAATTGCTTACCCTCAGGGCATCCAAGATGTAGGTGACTTTGTTTCTTCAGCAGAACACAAATGATGATTTTTAACTCAAACCGTTGCCGTCTGTGTTGTATAAAGCTTGTGAATGGTAACACAATCTATAAGAGTCAAAAAATATGCATAGACAAATCCAAATTAAACCCTGCGGCTCATGATGACACATTGATGTCCTAAGACACGAAACGCGCTCTGACAACAGCAGTGATGTCTCGCGCATATACTTCAATGAGTGCGAGACATCACTTTCATTGTCAGAGCGTGATCAGACCTCACTAACCGAGTGCTGAATGCAGTTGGACATAGTGGTGTTTTAGAGGTAAAAAATTATATAAATACTGTTCAGTTTCTCGCACAAACCAATCATTTCGTGTCTTAGGACATCAATGTGCCATCATGAGCCGCAGGGTTTAATTTGGATTTGTCTATGCATATTTTTTGACTCTTATAAATTGTGTTACCATTGAAACGCATTATAAGACTGACAGACGGCAACGGTTGGATTTAAAAATCATCATTTCTGTTCAACTGAAGAAACAAAGTCACCTACATCTTGGATACCCTGGGGGTAAGCAGATAAACATCAAATTTTCATTTTTGGGTGAACTATCCCTTTAAAGTTAACTTAAAATAAATATTTTCTTTGTGACATTACAGTTTACAAAAAATCAATGTGTTAGACACCGTGTATAATGTAGGATTATGCAAATGAGCCCATTAAAATCCTTTATGGTACGGTGTTGCCTCCAGGCAACATGGTCTATTTTAGTTTGTTTTTAATAAAATAAAACACAAATTGATTGATCAAGCATATCTCAGGACAGAATAACTCAAATACTAATCAATAAAAGTGCAAAAAAGACCAAAACATGAACAACAGGGGTCCATTTTGTGTCCTGTTTCAGCACATGTGCACATATCACATGACTCCATATTTTCTCCATTGAAAAGTGTTTTTTCACTTGTTTGTAACCATTTAATCACCCACAAAAAATATGAGTCACCTTCACTGGCAAGTAAAGAAGTATTTTTAAGTAATTTACATTATATATCATCAAATGTTTTAGAGAAAATTATAAAAAACTGTGTGTTGCCTCAAGGCAACATTGTACCATAATGGAATCGCATAAGGCCATACAGCCATAATAGGTTTCAATACAAATGTATCATATTTGTAAGGAAAAGAGTTAGAATTATCTAAATATGTTGGCATTTTCACATGATTTTGTAATGTACTTATAAGAATACTAATTCACATACTATATCTGCATATATTATGATCTGCACATTTCCTATAGCACTTCAGAAAGGTGTAAAACACAGGTAGAAAAGCCAGTTTATGAGGGTGAGGATGAGGAGTTAATGAGGGGTCATACATGAGGGGTCATACTGTAATGAGGAAGATGAAATCATAGTGACAATCCATCAGGGAGATACTGAGGGTGAGAGAGAAGATGGAGATGAGGATGAAGATGGATATGATCATTTAATATAATAACATAAAAATATGATGGTTTGGTAATACTTGTGTTCCACTATGGTACAATGGTGCCTGAGGGCAACAGCTGGATATAAAATGTTACTTTTTATTAAATATGAAACTTTTAATACATTAAAAACTAGATAAATTTGTTTGTTTAAGTGTCTAGTTAAAGAAATGAATGTTTTCAATAAATATATTTCTTTTTTCTACATGAAAATACCAAATGTTTAAATTTTTCCATTGTGGTACAATGTTGCCTCGAGGCAACAAACTTATAAAAATTAAATAAATTTAAAAATTATGAAAATGTTTATTGATATTGTTAAAGTGTCCAATTTTAAGCAGGAAAAACAACACAAATATTTTTTTCCTCATTGATATCATATTGCGTACCATAGAGGGTTAAAAAATTAATTTGTCAAATTTTAATTTCTTATTCCCCTTTTTCGAGAGAGAGAAAAAAAAAAAAAACTTTCAATCAATGATAACAATAAAAAGCATCAGGTAGGTAACGATATGTTTGGAACATTGAATCAGAAGCATAATTATTTGAGACTTATTTAAATGTAAGCATTAAAATGTATCAAATAATGACACAGCGCTTGCTTTTCCGTTTATTCCTCTTTATCAGCTCTTCTTCTTCTCCTCCCTTTTGGGGGTCTTCATACTGATCTTCCAGTGATTCATGTTGATCATCTTGCTCCTCCAGCTTATCCTTTATATCCAAATTCCACTGCTCTTTTCTCTCTCCGAAATCATTTGTTTCTTCTGCTTGTTTTCTGGCTTCATCTTCATATTTCATCTTAATCCTCTTCATTTCCTCTTCATGTTTTGTTTTTATTAAATCACATTCTGTTTTCTCTCTTTGAAGGTCTTCCACCATTTTCTCTGCTATTTCTCTCTCTCTCTTATGTTGCTCTCTCTCTTGTTCTCTCGCATTTCTCTCTGTTCGAATTTGATTCTCCATTTTGATTTTCTCCTCCTCTGCTCTTTGTTTCTCTTTCTCGAGTGTCTTCATCATGTCTTTCATTTCTCTCTCATATTTGGTTTGTAATTCTTCTTTCTGAGTCTGAATCTCTCTCTCTCTCTCTCTTTCAGTATTTCCTCCATTCTCTTTTTAATGCTCATCTCTGCCTCCTCAAACATGCTGTTAGTGAAGTATCGACCCTCATTAGTATTTTTCAGTTCTTCTATCATGTTTAACAGTTGAATCACTTGAGTTTTGTCTTGATTTTCTCTGTTATTGAAAGCCAGGAATCTGTTTTCACAATCTCTTATCAATTTATTGAGTTCTGCATTGTTTCCTCTCTTCATATAATCCTCTATTGATTCACCTTGAAGTTCATCTCCTCTAGTAAACAGAACGATGCTGAACTGAGCAGTTTTTGGACCAAAGATATTCTTTATCAGATCTACAGTGTCTGTTTCTTCTTTGGTGAATCTTCCCACACGCAACACAATGACAAACACATGAGGTCCAGGTGACGACAGCGAAACACATTTCACTATTTCTTCCACCATTTCATCATTTGTCAGTGTTGTGTCAAAGAGTCCTGGAGTATCAATAACAGCTACTGATCGACCATCAACTTCACCAACTCTCTTCTGACAAACAGTTGTCACTGAGCACATGCTTGCTTCACTCACAAATTCATTTCTTCCCAGAATAGTGTTTCCTGATGCACTCTTTCCATTTCCTGTCCTCCCAACCAGCACAATCCTCAAACACTTCAGATAATCTGCTTCACGTTCAGCACCTGAAAATAACATTGGTAGAAAATATTATTATTATTATTATTATTATTATTGTATGATCTGAAACAATCATTATAATAAGGGCTTGAAAGACAGAATATTTTCTTTCAATGTCAATTATTGACTTTGCTACTGACATATTTGCTCTGTTCCAAAAGTGAGCATTGACTAACAATATAAATGCACTAAAGAGAGTTACTGTGGTAATTGCTTTGATAATAAAACTGTTTAAGAAACAACTTGTCAACTTGTTTTCTTTCATTTAACTTGTTTTGCATTTCTTTGGAGCTGATTGATTTTAGGCCTCTGATCTGAGCATAAGCACCTCAGATTAGGTCGTGAAAGGATTATTTGTTGATAGTTTTGGCTATGTTCGCTAGTGCTGTAGTACTCGAGTCCGGACTCGAGACGTTTTTCTGTTGTCTCGGACTCGGTGATATTTGCACTCGGACTTGTCTCGGACTTGGTCATTGGTCTCGCCACAAGTCCTAATTGGTCTCGACCGAGTCCAGTTTTTCAGTCTCACTTCTTACCGATTCCGAGCCGATCTTTTTTGTTACCAGCGGCACAGGCAGTAACGTCAGCTGCGCATTCTCGCTCTCTTCTCTCACGGTGAAGTGACACACACTCGCGCGGGCGCCTCCTCTCTCTCACTCGTCTCATTCGCTCCGGTTCCTGCAGGTTTCGCGCTCACACCGAAAGCGCGCGCACCACTGATCACGCGAATAAGCCACGCTTAGTCTCAAACAGAGACAGAAGTCAAACAGAGTCACAATTACCAAAATGAGTGGCTTAATGCACTTAAAATATCAAATACATACAAAATTATGTCAAAATGCTCGTCTTGGCAATTCAGATAAACACAGTCAGTTTTGGATCGTTAAATAGCTAAGAGAACGCAACTCTTAAAGGGGCAGCAGTCCAATATTCCTGCTGCTGTCTGACATGTTATTTAAAGAACAAAAGACAAAGAAAATCACTTTCTGCTCTTGACTGAATACGTTTTTAACTTTAATGGTAAGAATAAGTCTGTATTTAATATTTACAATAAAAAATACAGAAATCAAGGTAACCAACGTGGATGTGTTATTTTACATTTGATTACTTTAATTTCTGTAGTATTTCTTATCTAAATAAAAACCTACTTAACCTGAAAAACTTCAGTTTCATTGCTCTTTATTCTATTGCATTTATTTGCTGTTTGGAATTTTTTTATTTGTTCTTATTTTATTACTGAGTTTTACTTTTTTTATGAAAATAAAACTTTGTGTTGAAGAAAGGTAGATTTTTGTTTGTATATGCTGTCAATTATAGTTCTTAGAAAGAAAATCAGAATCGGCAAAAATAGGTATCGGCAGATCACACTCACACTATCCAAAAATCGGAAATCGGAATCGGCCAAGAAAATTGAAATCAGCGCATGTCTAGTTCAAACAAAAGCCACAGCAGAACTGCGATTCATATCGATGTTTTGTGAACAAATCTGTGGCTGTGTAAAAACCATGAGAGTCAATGATTCAATTACCCTTTCAAAAATACATCCACTTGTGTCGTTACTGAATGAATGAATGAATTGAATGACTCGATGACTCACTCATTAAGACAGTGACTTACCGCCACCTACTGGCAGTTTTAGTTCAATTTAAAAGTATCACACATTATAACATCATTGCTTATTTTTCTTTTGGACATTTTTAATTTAAAACATTGATTTATTTTATAAAGGTATTTATAGAGGTAAAAAAAAGCACTGTAATGCACAATCAGTTTAAAGGGGAAAGTATTGTCCCTTAATGGAAAAGGTGTGATTGCAGCAGTCTAAGTGGAAGAGAAGGGGTATGCAGAAGAATGTTAAATGCCTCAGGGTGTACGCGACTGTAAAATGTTTGGGAACCACAGTTGGGAACCACAGAGAATTTAAAAACGTAATAATGCAAAAAATAATAATGCAAAATTATTATTTTAGAATCTAAGATATGCTGTCTCTCACATCACATAAATTATCAATAGTTATGTACAAAGGTCTTGAAGAGGATTCTTTTTTTTCTGTCTCTGTCTTGACTGTCTCATTTGGACTCGGACTTGACTTGGACTCGAACCTTTTGGACTTGGACTTGACTTGGACTCGACAAAGGTGGACTTGACTACAGCCCTAATGTTCGCTCAACAACTGAAGTGCACAAGCTCTGATCAATGAGGTGATTAATCAGTTCCAAAAAGAAATACAAAACATATGCTAATTGAAAGAAAACAAGTTGACAAAAAAGACAGAATACAAGATTTGGTCATGATATAGCATAACAAGCAATTTATAAGCAATTGTGTAGGTCGATCTTTTTTTTATCAGGAACACAAGTGCAGCAATGCCTCCCTTTCCACTCACAGAAAACCATAGAAAACCATTAGACCCCCGGCGTGCGGTGGGTTTTGTGGGGGGTAATTGAGAGTGAATGGGGGAAAGTGACGTGAGAGGAGGCAATGTCTCCATCGTGCTATGATTGGATGTAATTGGTTATGATTGGATATGATTGGTTTGTGCGATAAATCCCGCCTCTTGTTTATGTGCGTGTTCCGTGCATCAGTCTGACTGAACAAATGATGGTGTCAATGGGAAGACTAATTGAAAAGTAAGTAAACTGATCACCCAGTTAGATATCACCGCTTTATGTCACGTCAAAATCAAACTTGAAATGGACTGAAAACACGATGACTGCGGGGGTTTTAGTGCAATCAGTTTGGTGAAATTAAAAATACAATTCGTGTCTGTGACAGATGGTGTTTACAGAGCATGACTGATGATCCAAAATAGCCTAAGTTGACTATTAAAAAGAAAAACATCAATACACAAATAAAATCTATTGTTTAAATTGTTACAGCCTTTAGTTGTTATTTTGGAATGAATGTAGAAATGCTTAAAACACTAAATTGATGAGATTGACTTGGTTTTGATAAATAGAACATTACACTGTTAATGTAAAATTACAAAATAGAATTGTATCTGGTTTCTTTTTTGATGTAATGTAAAGTAATGTTCATTTAACAAGGAAGATGTGTCAACGTTAAGAGTAATGCATGAATTTACATTCATACTTTGGAGAACCCCCTCAGCGTACAAGCATCTGAAGCACATGTGAAACTAGATCCTAATTGGTGCTGCATTGTGACGCACTCAGTGACATTGCATGTGATGGCGTACACGGAAGCAAGTCGCTCTCAGACATACGAAGGCATAGCAAAGGGACACAGCGTCTCGTTCCCTTCTCAGGGAACAAGGATTACAGTCATAACCCAAGACATTCCCTTTTGAGGGAAGGCGCACTGCATCGTCTTGACAACACTTTGGGCAATGTAATGCCCAGTACCCCATGCCAAGTGATGCCTATCCTAGTGTGAAACTGTCCAGGCACAGCTTAGGATGAGAGGACCTGTGTGCCCGGTGTGGAAGGAAGATGCAGACTATAAAATCTCATGAACATATAAGCATCACATGTTTCTCGCAGGGAGACCCCCAAGAGCAAGAGCAAAGCAAAGACACCATTTAGAAATTGCCTTGACAATCAAATTGCTGATTGTCTGCTTGGGAATCCCATTGGCCCGATGGAAAAGCAGCTCCACCAGTCTTGTACTTTCTGTATCATTCTGTATCATTTTGGGAAACTCAATGGCTTATATGTTTTTGAACTGAAGTGTCATAAAATATCATAAATTAGAATTGGGATTGGGCCTAAATCACAACTTTGTACAAACCATAAGGCAAAACCTGGCATGTTTGGTATCATTGGACTAGGCAAGGATTCGGGAGTCTAAAGAAGGTGACTGCTGTGAAAATAAGTCGACCACACCCAAAGTTATAAGCATTTGAAAATTTGATTTTATCACTAGGTGGTGCTGGCTCCGTTAACCTTGTCTGATTGCTGCTTAAACATCAATGGCGGCTATGTTTTTCAAGATACATCAATGTCCTCATAAACAATCATGGCACCTTGGACAAAGACACTGTATGCCAATTTTCAAGTCAGTCGGACTAACGGTGAATAACTCATGAACAGAATGAAATATTTTCACCAAACTATGCACACTTATGTAAGAGCTCATTCTGTAGTCATGTGAAAAAGAGGCAACTGACCACTTGGTGGCACTAAAACATGAAAAAACATGAAAATAGCTATAACTATTTTAATAAAAGTGGCTCCACCCACTTTTAAATTTTAACTGTTTTTGATAATTATTGACAATCAGACTCCAGAGAATTTTGCTGCACTGGTTTGGTTCCGAACCTAGGACTAGTTCACAAAAGTGGTTGTTTTTTAAAAAAATCCAAAATACCCAAAATTTTGCCTATACAACAAGTGATTCTGAGGCATGAATTGTGTCCTTCTTGAGCCAAGCATTCCAAGGATATAAGACACTTGAGCCTATGCCTAACAGTTTTGGATCAGTCTTCAGGCTGATTGGGGCGAGCCTTGGTGACGTTGTAGACGGTGTGAGTTGTGTACTACCAGCCCTCAAAGTTTCAAGTCTCTACGACTTACAGTTTGGTCTGCCCGATCACTTTTAGGGGAGAATACTGATCCTTGGAAAAAATGTAACAATTACAATAGGGTTTCAGCACTATGTGCTTGAACCCCTAATAAGAATGCCAACTGATACAATAGGTGCCATCGCACCTTCTGTGCTTGGCCCCTAATAATACTGACTGACTGAAAACAGACTGAAAGAGACTGACAAATATGAAATGTCAATTACCTAACAGTTTAACCAGTTTCCTAAAAGTTTTAATAATCTAACAGTTATGAAGGTTTATAGCTGATCTTCATTATGAAAATCTTAAGAAAATCTCAGTTTGTATTTGAATGTTATACACTCACCTCCCAACTGAAACTCTCCAATGTTATTCTCAATTTTCTTCAGTCCTTCTTTATATTTCTCTTCTAGTTCGTGTCTGATTCTTTTCTCTTGAGCTTTCACACACATCTGAGGTGAATAGGGTTCAGTCTTCATGTTCTCTATATAATCCAGTAGTTCTGGGATCTGTTGTGAGTTTTCAGGTTCATTTAACCCAATCACTCTGTATCGACCCCCAAAAATGCTGATTAATCTCTGAGAATCTGTGCTGGATTTTATTACGTTTATCACTGGTCTGTTAACATTCAGCCGCGTTGTGAAAAGCACCATGAAGTGCTTTTTGGAATCAAATATCCTCTGGATCTTCTCTATTTCTGCTGTTTCTTCATTATTTAGTGGACCAGCAGGAACAATGATGATGAAAACATGAACTCCAGGATCACAGAGAGACACACAGCGGAGAGTTTCATCTTTCAATTCCTCCTCTGAAAGCTGATTGAGAGCTGGAAGCTCAACCAGACTGATCAAACGTCCATCTACCATCTCTGCCTCTATCACAGACATTGATCTGAACTCAGTCTGATGTGATGTGGAAAGTGTTTTTTCTCCCCTAAAACATTTAGATACAGAGGCCTTCAGAGCTGCATCACTTCCACACAACACCAGGTTCAGTGGTGTTGACACTAAAATGCAAGTTAGGGCAAAGAACCAGTTTAGACTCGGCCTTCAAAAATACATAGAACTTAACATCAAATGTAATTACAATTGTAACATTATAGTGACTGGTAATTGACAAAACATATTAATGAGATTTTTGTTTAATACATCAAAAGATCTTAGGTTAAAATTTACATCAGTGTATAAGGGATAGTGTGTACTTTCATTTTAATTACTTCTTCATTTCATCAGTTGCATTTATACAAATTATACTAAAAAAATGCTCTTTAAAATAAACTACAGGACAATCAATGTCCTACAACTATTCAGGTCTAATGTCAGAATTAAACCATATTAATAACAAGTAGAAATAAAGCTGGATCATCAGGTGTCCAAATTAAAGTTTAATCATAATGTGTGTGGTGTATGTGTGGACTTGTATTCAATATTTAGATGAATCATATGCATTGGATGTCAATTAAAAATGAATAATATATATTAAATATTTCAGCTCAAAACCTTATTTATCTGAAACATGCACAGCAGTATATTTGATGTCTGGCAATTTGAAAGAAAAAGTGTTTTATTGGAGTCTATAAAAGTTAAACATTTAATGATATGTAAGTTTTTTACAGATTTCTATGTACACTGATTATACAGATCTGCACTGTCAGTACACTATAGTTTTACAAATGAACTATATGAATTTACTTCCATTCAAAGAGATGGAAACTGAGAAAAATACAAGGCTTAAAAGATTTCTTCTTCAAAAAAAAAAAAAGAAAAAAAAAAGGCTTCCTCTAGTGGGCAACATTATCACAGACTTAAAATGGCTGCTAATTTAGAATTTTCCACAGTTCTTTAGTCTGTATGTATAGTTTGGGGTTTGTGATTTATGGCCTGTGATGCTCATACACTTTTAGAGCAGAAAAAAATAAAATAAAAGGAGGATAAATACAAACACAATATGGGTTCCAGCACTTCATTTATTAGGAGTCCAAATTCCAAAGCTGGTGTAAATACACATTGAATATTGAATCACATTTGCTAACTGTGCTAGTCCCAATGAAATTGTGAAATTGACTCTGACAGTGTCACTGTCACGAGAGGATGCTATAAATTTGATTGTTTTGGCAAAGAAAAAAAGTACAAAGGTTAGAGCAGGCAGTTAAGAATTGATTGGTTAGCAGATCCCTGAGGGTAGACATTGGAACTAAACACTGATTTAGGGGAACTACGGCACACTTTACTTGCACAGACAGACAACTAATAAAATATACAACTGAGAACTCTTGATGTGTCATATGCTAAACAACACTGATTACACTGACATGTTGAAACCATGATGAGTACATTTGTAATGCTTTTATTTGAAATCCCACAACAGTTCATTACTTCTAAAACATTAAATTATTTGTGTAGTCTAAAAGACTAATGAAATATATTGCACATCTTCTGAAGTTATTTGATGCTTTGCATGATGAACAGACACAGAAATTAACTTTTCACCAAATAAATAAACAGTCTGTTCCTCATTCTTACAAATGTATTTATTAATTTGTTTATTTACGAATGAATGAATGAATGGATGTTATTTTTTATTGTTGGGTGAAAGTTTTGCCAAAAAAACTGCAAATATGCATTCTTTATACTAAATAGATTCACATACGTGTAGGGCGATCACCACTTCCACTTGCTCTCCTGCTCCTCCTACCTGCAACAAGGAAAAAAAAAAGTGAGAAAGTATAAGCAGAGTAATTTCTTATACAAAAAAGCTTAAAACATATCATTAATATCTTAATTACATTAACCATTCCATTAAGTTAAAGGGCCAGGTTTACCCAGTTAAGTGTGTAATGAAAAGTTAATAATATCACATTTCTGTTTTAATTTCATAATACATTCATTTTAGTGTTGTCAACGTTAACGTGTTAATGCATATGATTAGTGTTTTTTTTTTTTTCAGTTTAACGTGTTAAAAATATTTAACTCAATTACACAGCATCTGTTTTTTCGAGAGGCTGCTCATTGCAGAGAAAATGGGAGGAGCTTACATGTAGCTCCTCCTCGCTAGACTTCCAGCGAGGAGGAGCGAATGTAATTTGGGACTAATGGGTGGAGCTAGAATATCCGACCACACCCTAACCCTACCCACAACTCTATTGGTGCGTTCCAAACGGGATATATCGCCCTCCGAAGGGCACTTGTTGAAGGGTCGTTCCAAACCGAAGTGCTCAAAACTGGCCACTTCAAAGGGCCCTTCAGAATGAAGGATTTCGAAGGGTACAACTGATGGACACTTCGGGCCCCCATGATCCTTTGCACAAGGAAGTTGTTTGACGTCACAGAATGGGTACAGGAGGTTAGGAGTTTGATTTTACCTATAAATGTATGTATAGTATTTTCTATGCTACTGTAATATTTATACGAGTTAGATTTGGTACATTATTATGTACTTCAACAAAAATACTTTACAGCTCCCTTTATCAGTCCATTCAAATGTTTCAAATACATAGACACAATATACAATATGGTGTAATAAACCTAAATAAATAAACTAACGTTAAACAAAGGGCTTGCACAATCTACTCCTCCTTGATTGTGTTATTAAGATGATGCAGAAGTGCATTCCAAAAAAAGAGTTTTTTTGACCCCTACACCCTTCATCCCTTCGAAGCTCTCACTCCGGAGGGTAAACCCTTTGTAGGGATTAGGGCATAGGGATGAGCCCTTCCGAATGGAACGCAGGGTATCTCTCCACCACATTAGACATATAGAGAGGTGGAGCTGAACGTCATTTGGCTCTGCAGTACCACTTGTTTTTTTCTGTCATCCTTTGGCTAGCATTACAATATGATCACGCTCTTATCCATGCAAATGCTTTTAAACCATTCAAGCACCACAACACCATGCGCTGTCTGTGAATGTCGTGTCTGCAGTGTTCGAAGTGGCTGGTACTGACTGGCATGCAGTACCGGCACTTTTATATTTTAAGCTGTAGCATACCCTCGCTATTTCTTGCATACCAGCACTTCTCAAATGTTGCCGGTACAGCCTCACCCCCATTTTCTACTCAGCCCCCTGATTAGCGCCGTAATCTATCTATCAAATTTGTGTTCGCCTCAGTCCCCTTTAAACATCGGATGAAAACAGCGGCAGGATTTGGTTCCTCGTCTTCTTTTAGTTAACGCTATTCAGTGTGTTTCTCGGTCCGCAGTGCATGGCCTTGAGTCAGCGTCAGAAGCAGAGGGCAAGGTGTGTGTTTAACGCAAATGTATTTATTTATGAATAAATCTCAAAATGACAGCATCCACTAATGCTGTCTGCCATAAATGTTAATCAAAGAACAAAGGTAACAGAAAAAAAATTACTGCTCTTGACTAAGGAACTTTTGTAGCTTTAATATGGGTTAATATATATTATAATTTATGCAGTGCAAACATTTCCAATTTCTGTATAGGCTATTTCGTACCTAGACAATGTAGGAAGGCCACAGGTAAAGATGACATGCAATATGCAATCAAAACACGCTACCAAAATATTTATTACGGGTTTATGTGAAGATTGTTTTAAATTTACTTAAATTAAAAGTCATATTTTTTGGAGCCTGATAAATGTTAAAATTGATAGCTTTCAATGACACACAATTAATGGCCTTTTTGTATTGCCTTCATTCATAAATTGATGCCATTAAACAAGTAATTAAAAAACGTAAAAAAAAAATGTGTGATTATTTATTTATTTATTTATTTTAATCGATTGATAGCACTAACTCATTTACTTACTTGGTTGTTGCCAGAGTAAACTAAATTTAAGAGACTGCTAATGTGCATGTTTTATTGAAGCATGTTAAGGATTTAATATATATATATAATTAAATAACTATTGTTGTTAATTTTTCATTTAACACATTATGTGCCTATCATCAATTCAGAATTGTACACTGTGCACTTGAAATCTGAAATAATTAAATAAATAAAATAATCTGAACATTTAAGTGTTGCTACGGTGACAATCCTGTACATATCTTTGAGAAATGTTTCAATGCTTCTTATTTTGAAGTGCAAGTAATCATTTGTACTCCTGTTCAGTTTCATCAGCTGCTAAAACTAAAGAGAATAATAACGGGATAGAAACAGTATGTTAATATAAATGTGAATACAGGTCTTTTAAAAAACAGAACAAAGGTGTATACAGTGTTGTAGAAAGTACTGAAAATATGCTTTATTTTTTGCAGCTTCATTTGGTGGCACTGGAATTGCAAAAATGAAAAGTTTGAAAACACCCGTGCCCATTTTGTTATTTTGACTCTTACCTCTCCAGCCCACTGGACCTAAAAGAAAAAAAAAAAAAAAAAACCAACAAAACACTGAATAAACACCTGTACATGCAATGCACCATATACCAACAAAAACAAAATGAATGTCCAAGTGGTAAATGTTTCTTCAGACTTTGGCTAAAATCAGTATTTTATTAATGTTAGTACATTACTTTTGATGTTTCTTATTATCATATCAACTAAAAATTATATAGGTTTTTTTTTCTCCATTTTCTTGGTGTACAAGAATTAATAATGAAAGTGAAATACATAGACATCAAAAATAAACAATGACATTGAAAAGAGGTAAATTGCTGGCTACAGTGGTATTAAATCAAGATAAATCAGTGAAGAAATGTTAGCTTTTTTTTCTTCCTGAAAATTCTTACCTGTACTGGCTGCCATTTCAGGAGAAAACTGAATCACCTGCTACTACATGTGGAACTTTGAACCCTGTAACACCTAGAAAAAAAAAAAACAGCTTGTAAAAATATTGTATAAGGTCATCTTTTTTCTTTCATTATATGGCTGTTTACCACAGCCACTTATTTGTTTCAGTTTTGCCAGTTAGGTTCATGTGTCCTGCAATGCACTTCTCGCTAAATACACAAAACTACAAACAAAAAAAAAAATTGAAAATTTGAACACTGTTCAGAAATATTCTAAGTCAAAATGAGTTCAGGTAGCACACAAAAGCCAAGAAACAAAGACAGACTGATCACCCATTGAAAAACAAACATGAGGATTTAATGCAATCTCTAAACAGTAATTAGTATATTTTTTTATATGATTTAAAGTTAAGTTATACATTAAGTTACAAAAACGTACTGTACGGTCACTCGATTTTTTTTAATGGTATTTTTTCATAGACATTCTGGTAACCTATCCTAACTGTGCTTATTTCCATCGTTGGTGACAACCCTTCTTAAACGTCTAGGGCGGAGGTCGGCAACCCGCGGCTCTTTAGCGCCCCCCTAGTGGCTCCCTGGAGCTTTTTCAAAAATGTGTGAAAATGGAAAAATATTTTTTGTTTTCACATGGTTTCTGTAAGAGGACAAACATGGCACATTCTTAACGTTTTACAATGCTGTAAAATGTGTATAATATTAAATTTCAACATTTCTGTCAACGAAGATTTGCGTCATAGCCTGCGACACACGTTTCAGCGCAGCGCGAGGGTATGCATCGACGTCACTTTCCCGCTGAAAGCGCGCTCCCTCTAGTGATGGGAAGTTCGGATAATTTTACTGACTCGGACTTTTGAGTCTCGTTCAACAAAATGAACGAATCTTTTTTCGAGTCATTTCGTTCATTTCGTTCATTTTAGCAAAATGTAATGAAAATGTTACGTGTTACTTCCCCAACACATCTACTACTTATGCAAACGTTGATCCCACTACAAACAATACAAAACTACAATGCTATAAGATTCAGAAATGATTAATTCATTACCTGGGTCTTCAGTTTATGACAAGCTGATTAAGCTCACCTCACCTCTTGTCTGACAAGTCTTCGGGTTTAAGTCATTCCTTAATGACGTGACAGACAGTCCCATGATGCTAAACCAATGCAGTCTGAGCCGGTAAGAGAATTGATTAGTTCATTTCATGAGTCTTTCGGGTTTTTGAGTCGTTCCTTAAACACGTGACAGACCCATACACTAAGCCAATGCATTCTGAGCCGGAAAGAGAATTGATTAGTTCTCTTCATGAGTCTTTCGGGTTTTGAGTCGTTCCTTAATCACGTAACAGACCCATACGCTATTTCTGACATTTCTGTCACTGTTTTTGTTACTGTTTCTTGAGGATCTGTGGTGTGTTATTATAAATAAAGCCCTGTTATAAATAAAATATTGATTAATTTATCTTTTTGACTGTCTATCTGTAAATAAACACTAGGCTATATAATAATATAATAATCCAAGCCTACAATACAAAGTATTTATAGCCTAGTTTGTTCATTTTTACTCCAATTTTGAGTTTGCTGTTATAATAATTGCTTTTCCTAGGCAGACTTGACATATTGGTCTAATATATGTATAAGAAGATCAAAAAGGACATAATGACATAAATTAAAAGCAAATAACATTTTGAATTTGAATTATTAATGTTAGTTTAAAACATCAAGGTTATGATAACTTCAGCTTTAACAGTTGTAACACAAACTCAAACAAAACTGGAGAGTTAACGTTATTTACTAATAAATATAATGTGCTTGGGTCACACAGCATAGTGTATAGTATGTCACGTGATTAAGGAACGACTCAAAAACCCGAAAGACTCATAAAAAGAACTAATCAGTTCTCTTTCCGGCTCAGAATGCATTGGCTTAGTGTATGGGTCTGTCACGTGATTAAGGAACGACTCAAAAACCCGAAAGACTCATAAAAAGAACTAATCAATTCTCTTTCCGGCTCAGAATGCATTGGTAGCGTATGGGTCTGTCACGTGATTAAGGAACGACTCAAAACCCGAAAGACTCATGAAATGAACTAATCAATTGAATCATCAGGTGAACTACTTCTAGCAGTACAGAACCTGTAGAATATTGCACATGCGCGACTGAACGAATCACCCCCCGAGACGACTCGTTCTTCCCGAGTCACATTAAAGATTCGTTCAAAATGAACGAATCGTTCAAGAACGACACATCACTAGCTCCCTCAGCTGGACTGAGTGGCAAAAGAACCTGCTGCGTGACTGGATTTAATAGGGGAAACTGCGAAAACGCGAGTAAAACAAACGAGTTACACTAAAGGTTGGGGTCGAAAGTGTTTCTTACAACTTGTCAAATAAACCTAATCCATGGATATTGACACACAGCCAGGAGTCGTGTATCCTGACATTCATAGGTGCCTGATTTGACGCCGGGGAAATACATAAAGCAAATCTGCCTGTGAATATTTTATAGAACTACAATATCGGTAGGTTTAAATCCGCGTAATCAGTTATATCAATGTTATATATATATCGTCATATTGACCAGCCCTAAAACATATAGTTTTATAGTATAGTTTTTGTCAGTGTTTATTTTAAAACACACAATTATGCAGAATATAATATG
Source organism: Chanodichthys erythropterus (assembly GCF_024489055.1). Classification (NCBI taxonomy): domain Eukaryota; kingdom Metazoa; phylum Chordata; class Actinopteri; order Cypriniformes; family Xenocyprididae; genus Chanodichthys; species Chanodichthys erythropterus. The sequence continues at coordinate 13,861,155 of NC_090223.1, forward strand.
GAAAATATTTAATTGATGATTTGTCAACATAATATATAACAATACAATATATATGGAATGATTTTACCTCAAAATCCAACAATTCGACACAAAATGATAAATGCAAATCCATGTTTCTCTGCCTGGAGTCCAGCTGTTTCTGTGAATTGCACCGATCCATTTGCTTCTTTTTTCTGTAGCTTTCAGCAGTTTTTAAATATATACCTCGGGAATACCTCATTATGTATTTGTAGCCTACTTTGCCATTTTGATAGTAGGCTAATATAGCTAATATACACTTACAGCCTGGCTTATATAAGGCTTTTAATTTTTTTGCAGCTCCAGACAGATTTGTTTTTTGTTTTTTTGGTCCAATACGGCTCTTTGAACATTTTGGGTTGCCGACCCCTGGTCTAGGGAATAATTATCGTGACCATTGTCACCATTAAACACTGAAAATGAGTAAGAGAAATGGGAGACTGCGAGGTGAGTACAAATTAACTTGTCTTTATTAATAAACAGGCTGTGATAAGTTATTTACAAGGAAAATATAATAAAGAAGATATTTATTTACAAGGGAGAAAGAAAGAAAAACAACATATCAGATTGCGGGTCTTGGAGGGTGTAGCACTAGCAGGCCTAGAAGAATAAAAGGACGAAGAAAACGGTTGCCTGCCTTCCCAGGATCATTGCTCGCTGGGCTTGAGCATGCAAACTTGCAGGTCCTTACATGGTTCAGGCCTTCACAAAAGAGATATTCAAACCACGCTCTCAAAATTGTGTTTTAAACACAAAGAGAGACAAGTTAGGAAATACCAAAAAGTAGTAAAGAAACGGAGAAAATGTGTAGAATCTGTGTCAACATTACAAAATGCAGTTCTTCAAAACTTAACAAATCAACACATTTAGCAAGTGGTTATCAATGCATCTTTGACCAACCATCCCTATAACGATTAAGTGTGCAGTCTGCTAAATATCTCTACCTCCTAATTATTCGATCATTACTGTCAGGGCTGATTGCGACAGTTTGAGCGAGTGGCAGTGGACACACACCTGTATATGTCTGACTCTACCATCCATTCTGTACTTAACTGTGATATGATGTTTGTCAGCGAGTACTAAATGTAGTATTGGTTGTTTAGAGGAAGCATTGCAGGATGTCTGCATTCTTCATGATAAAGCTATTGGGGAGCAAAACTTGACATTGAGATAAAGGTTCATGTGGTCCATTAATGACTGTCACAATCCTAGCTGCTAGCACAAGTAAAAAAAAAATCAGCAGAACAAAAAGTACAAAAGACCACAACTGACAACACTGACAGAGGGGGACAAGCATGGTACCGTGATTGCCACCTGTGCAATAAGTCCATTCGTGAAATTTCCTCACTACTAAATATTCCACGGTCAACTGTTAGTGGTGTCATAACAAATTGGAAGCAATTGGGAACAACAGCAACTCAGCCATGAAGTGGTAGGCCACATAAAATCACAGAGCGGGGTCAGCGCATGCTGAGGCGCACAGTGCGCAGAAGTCATCAACTTTCTGCAGAGTCAGTGGACTCTAGAGCAGTGGAGACGTGTTCTCTGGAGTGACGAATAACACTTCTCTGTCTGGCAATCTGATGGATGAGTCTGGGTTTGGCGGTTGTCAGGAGAATGGTACTTGCCTGACTGCATTGTGCCAGGTGTAAAGTTTGGTGGAGGGGGATTATGGGTTGTTTTTCAGGGGTTGGGCTTGAACCCTTAGTTCCAGTGAAAGGAACTCTTAATGCTTCAGCATACAAAGACATTTTGGACAATTTCATGCTCCCAACTTTGCGGGAACAGTTTGGGGATGGCCCCTTCCTGTTCCAACATGACTGCGCACCAGTGCACAAAGCAAGGTCCATACTCACTCAAAAAAAATTATACGTTGGATTTACTTAACTTTTTTATGTCAACAGGTTCCACGTAACTGGGTTATGTTGAATTTAATTAACATTATTTTGTTCAGTAAACATAAGTTTATTACAAAAGGTTAATTCAATGCCATTTAGAATCAGGTTAACATTCTTATTTTGTCCAAAACTATTAAGTTCAATTATCCTAAAATTGATATCAAACAAAAATAAATAAATAAAAAGTAAAAAAAAAAAAGAAAAAAGAAAAAAAGGAGTAATTCAGTTTAATTGATTAGTTTATTTAGTGAATGCATTCAAGATCAATTTTTACAAGAGTATAGGAATAATACTTAAAGAAAATCTTTACTCTGTAATGACTTTTATTGTTCGGCGTTAGCCAGAAGATGGTTTTTGTTACGTTCATGGCATGCCCAAAGTAGTTTTTATTATTATTATTATTATTATTATTATTAAAACAATTTTAATTCTTGTTAGAAGGTCCTCAACCCAAGCACATGTTCTACACTTCACCACAGTGGTAACCCCAAAACTATTAACATAACAGAAACTTTTAAATACCAACATAATAGAACAGTAAACATTAAAAAGACACCCCATTTTCTCATCTTGCTAAAACCTGCTTAAAATAACACATTATTTCAACATTTACTCTCAGTTCAGCCCCTTTGCAAAGCATGATGGGAAGTGAAAGTCTTGTTTTATTGAGTCCTGGGCTGCGTTCAGCCCCGACAAAACGTTGCAAAACGTTTTTTAAACGGAAACGGTGGTGCGTTGAACACCCCGTTGTGATGACGCAAGAGATGCAACTATGGCAGCTGAGAAGGCCATTCTTTGTGTTCTTTCTGAAGAATTTTCCGAGCCTGATGAAATCGGTATGAATACGTGTTTAATACTGCAAAATACGCTCGATGTTACAGTCACTGCCCTGCTGTCCAGAATAAAAAAGAACATCCCAGTCGAATGAAGGGATTTGTGGAAACTTCTAATTATTGTCATACAACATTTGCCTTTGTTTTTGAAAGTTTATGAAAGTATCACTCCACAATACAATAGCAAAATAGTATAGTATTTTTATATTAAATTAATAAGTGTCTAGCACACATTTGGATATGGACCAGAAGACATTGCAAATAAATTATATTTAGACAGACTTAAAGAAGTTCCAGATCTATACTTGTGCTCTTATTGTTTAAGTTATTTTGCCATTAATGTAAATACACATGTGCAAACAATATACTTGCTCTAATAATATGCTCTTATGAATGTATTTTGTTGTTAATTACATTTACAAGCTGTCTCTTTAATACCGCGTGGTTTATATGTATGTTGATGCTGATTGGGTTGACATTTTTGACACACCCACCAAACAAGAGAAAATGTATCTCAAACCCGTTGCACACCGTTGCACACCGTTTCCAGGAAACATGACGTTCAACCCGGAAACCGTAGCAAAACGTTGCACACCGGTTTGAGCTTGAACGTGCCCCTGGTTGAGTTAACTTGATGTTTACATATTACAATAACATGTTTCAATCAAGTAAATTCAAAATGTAATTGTTTCAAGTCAATTTAACATGAAGCAATTAAATTTGAACCAGAAACCTAATACAATAGTGTTGAAACAAAATAAGTTGTTTAAATAAAGTAAAACTTTTTTTTTTTTTTTTTTTTTTGAGGCTCGAATCCAGCTTTCTTATGGTACTGAAACCTGTGAGGTGTAAAATTTCACCATGTGATGGGTTTTCGCAGATCACATCACATTTTTGTTCCCATCTTCTACATACCAGTTTTAGGGGCTGATATATGCTCTATATTTACCTGCTTCGAAGGAGAAATAAAATTTACTGTTTTAGAACAAACCCTAACAACACACATATATCTGGTCAATGTCAACCCAATTTGCAACATTCCATCTGCAAGATGTAGCTCAGAGAGCGCTTGCTAATTGGGAATATGTCGCTGAGACATCAGCATCTGATCACAAATGCTCTTCAGCTGATGATTAGACAAAGCAAAGCTGTCAATCCCGGACACTCTGCATGGGCTTTCTAGGACTTTTACCCACCCGGCCTTTCAATGCTGATTCGTCATTTTACCTGTCTAACCTTTCAACATGGGTGAATACACAACTGTACATTCAGTTACAACCTTTTCATTTACAACAATCAAATGACTGGAAGCAACAGCTAAATTAGTCACTTTCAATAAACTACCACATGCTCAATATTGTAAAACAACAGTTTTATTTTGGTAACCTGTATAAAACATGAAAATCAATTCAAACTTTAGCTTGCAGTGTTTGTGCTTGGATGTAATGTTAAAAATCTGTAGAACAATCTAAATACAATATTTGAAGACTAGTTTACATGCATCTTTTACAGTAAGAAATATACAATACTTGTTGTAATTTCTGCATTTGCAAGAGATAAACCCTTAAACGTTTTTTTTTTTTGACTGAAAACAGTTGAGTATTTATTTTGGTGGGAAAATAGTTTCTGTGAAAACAGGTTTACAAACATGTCTAATTACAAGAGATTTGTACATATGTGCAGTAGAAATGGGCGGAACAGTTTGAGCATGGAACCTGCAACAACCCCTGGATGGCATGAGGGTGAGTAAATCATGGAGTAATTTTCATTTTTGGGTTAACTATCCCTTTAATGGACAAAGTGTATTAGTACAGTATAGGTGCATTGGAATCTATTAGGAATACAATAAAGTAATAAATCTTCTTCATCAATGTGAATTTCTTTCACCTTTTCAAACTGACTATATGTGGTTTTCTTTATTTGTCATATTACATATCTTTACTTTTGTAACTACTTCCTATATGTATGTATGTAAAGCTGCTGAGCAACCATGCAAAATTGTGAAAAGCGCTATAGCGCTATATTTTTTTAAATTGAATTAATCACCTGATATTCAAGGTGTGGTTAAATTATTGTAAAGATAAAGGTCATAATTATAATACTTACTTCATGATTATGAATTATTATTTTTTTGCAACTCAAAACACATTTCCTGTAAACTTTTATCTGTAAAAAAAAATTAAGTTGACTGAATGAATTTTTTGGAGTTATCTTTTTGCACTGACTCAGTTAAGTTGTATTTATGTAGAATATTAAGTATGTTCAACTTGACATATAATGTTGTTTGAACTTATAAACATATGAGCTTACTTTTTTAAGTTTTTTTTTACTTTTTTCAATAGAAATGTTCCCTGTAAAATATGTTTTTTGTTCACTTAAAATATTAAGTATTTTCAACTTGACAAATTTTCAACTTTAAACTTACAGTTCAATAGTTTTCAATACCAAAGTTCATGTTCAACCTAATTTGGCTTATTTTATTAATTCAACCAAATAAATAATTATTTTTCTATGAATTTGTAGATTGTAAATTTTATTTTATTTCAAATGTTTCAGCCATGTTTCGGTTGAGAACTTTATTCTCATTTAAATTCATTTTTGCTGCAAATAATAAATGATCTGATTTCAGCCGCTGAAACATCAACTGCAAATCAAATCAAATTAAATTTCTCAAGGTCTGAGCAGAGGATGATTAAACAACTCCAAAAACAGCTTTACCATCTTTTACCACCTATTAAAGACCAGTTTGACTTTATTTCTTTCAATAAAGTTTAATAAAGTTCAATTAATGTTTTTGTTGTTGTTGTTGTTATTTTGTTTTTAATTTTCTTTGAAGTCACCATTATAGTGAAACCTGTTTGCTTTAGTTGAGCACTTGATCCTTGGCTTTTCTTTTTTTTTTTTTTTTTCCACATCACTTTAAACAGTGTTTCATTAAGAACACTTGTGCTTTGATAAAAGTAAATCTGCTGAAGTTGTCTGCTTTTACAACATTCAAATTCTTGTTGTATGTTGATTTAAATTACTGTTTAAATGACTGTTTCAAAGCAAATATAGTGGTAGTAAGGTTGAGACCCTACTGAACTATAAAAAATATTTACTTTTTACTAAACAAATTTAGCTAGTGGTGATTGTCAGAGCGAGGCTTTGTGAAACAATGAAATATCTGAAGCAAATGTGCCATATTGTGTCGAGGCTTCAAATCAATCTGACACTCTTCTCCACAGTGACCCCTAGTGGTCACTTGCACATGTTAATCTGAAACAATCTTGACAGCAATTCAGACAAGCGTTGACAAATTATTACGTACATGTTGTTTGTGTCAAATAAGGAAGTGTGTGGGGGAGTGGATTGTGTTCTCGACTGGCCTGTTTACCGCCTTGATTCAAATCATTATACTTGATTCAAGCTCACATAAGCTCACATAAAAATGCCTTTTACAAACTCATTGCAAATGTTTTATTGAAAGTAAAATATTCCAAATGCAATTAACTAATCATATAATAAGACTGAATATCAAGTTTCTGTATGCGTTCTTTTATTAATTTTATTTTATCACTTCTGCTTTCAAACATCTGTGAGCTTTAATCTGTCTCATCTGTATCTCAATCATCTTTACATCTGTTTGAGAGATTTAAAAATACACAAAAATCTGAAGCAGCACAACTGTTGAAACAAAGAAATTTGTAAGAAAAAATCTTATTATCAATGACTGTAATGATTATAATAATATTTCACAATATTACTGTTTTTATTGTATTTTTTATCAAGTAAAAGCAGACTTGGTGATCAGAAGGGACTACTTTTAAAAACTGGATTACAAACAAACAAAACATTCTCAGTTAAATTTAAATGCAAATTTGAACTAAATCTGCAAAGCATCAAGATCACAAGGAAAAACACAGTAAAGAGCATGCATTTTATCTGCCATAGTTTTCAACATTCCAGTTCATCTGTGCGCTTTGCCTCTGCCTGTTTGTGTGATCGATATAGAAGACTCATCTCTACTGCAGTTCCTATTACAATGTTACAATGTTGTCAGTTACACATCTCCTGAAAATGAGATTTTGCAGGCTGGGATGTATGCCATGTGGCGTAGGTCAGTTCATTTGGTGTTTTATGAAATGTTATGCACTTCATTTTGCTAATTTTTCATGTGTTTTTCAGATGACTTGTACTTTATGTGGTTATCAAGTGTACAACAATGCTAGGGATTTCAACCCTCGTGAAGTGATGTGTAAGTGTTGTTGTATTATATCAAGAAAATGCAATTACCCTGCCTCCTTGTTAAGATTTTGGATATATGTTGCTACACATTTGACCAATGTATTAAATATTAGGCATTGCTTGCAATATTATTGTTATTTATATTTGTTTGTTTCTAAGAAATGCATTATACTGTATGGCCAGAGATGTACAGTTATTGTTAGATGTGTGTGTGTGTGCCTGTCCATGAGAAGGAGGAGCAGAACTGGACTGCTAGCACACAGAAGTGTGTGCGGTTCTATGTGTGTGCTCAGGGACACAGAAAACTGTGGTTCTACTCCTAGAACCTTATAAGGACATCTTGGCTGAGTTTATTGGAGTTCAAGGACAGACAGCTTGCACCTGCGAGGCCTTGAGAAGGATCTGGAAACTTTGGGAAAGTTACAACGTATGTCAATCAAGAAGATAACCCAATGTCTGCAATAAACAACAGGAGTATAAAAGACTGATGAGTTGATTGCCTCTTCGGATACTGATATGTCAGTACCCCCGATGCCTAGAAGCCCAGAGCTGAGGACAAGAAACCCCAAGCTAAAAGATGGGAAGCCCAGAACTGACTACACCTTTGACTCAATAGAGTGATTACTGTATTTTATACCTTAATGAAGAAGTTTTACTTGCCTTTACATTTTTGTTTATTATAAAAAGAAAAGTAACCAATTAAAAGAAATTTAATTGATAACAAAAGCTGCCTACCTTGGCTTGATTTATAGTGTTTTAAGACTTTGAACAAGAACATACCACAGAGGAATCTTCTGACCAAATTGTAAGTAATTTAAAATGCTTATAATTTAGGCCAGACTTGACTTTACCTAACCTGAGAATAAAAAATAATAAGGTTAAAAGGTGTTAAGATCAAAATACATGCCGCAAAATATAAAAATGTATAATATAAAAATGTACTTACAATGTTTTGTTTCCCTTGTACAGTATTTCCACTGCCTTATTCTTTGTATCTTTTAAGTTTCATATAAGAGGGCAAGTGACACTTCACCCCATCCAAATTTAAACAAAATAATAATCTCAGTCTAAATTTTAAAATTATTTGAAATTGGGGTCAGATTAAGCACTGAGCTAAAAAAATAGGGAGAAAACTGGGTAAGAATCAAAACAGGAAGAGAAACAAAAATTCAAACCAGAGTCTAACTCAGAAAAACGTACTCGGTTATGAACGTAACCTCGGTTTCCTGAGATACGGAACGAGTACTGCGTATGGGGGAAAAACTGAAGCCTTATTCAACAACGCAGTGTAACTGCAAAGCCACTGGTTCAAACTGGAAAAGGTTTTGTACCAATGACAGCGCGGCGGAGCTGCGCGAGCCTATGGCGATGCAACGCGCCAAAGGCCACCAAAATGGGCGGGGCCTCTGGCTATATAAGTGAACATTTCGCCATAGGATTTCAAGTCAATCGACTGAAGCGACGACACTGAGTCTTGCAGCCCCTTGGCACGGCAACTAATGCAGTACTCATTCTGTTCTCAGGGAACCGAGGTTATGTTCGTAACCGAGTATGTTCCCTTTCGATACTTCACTCATACTGCATGTGGGGAACGAATTCAACCACGCCGTGCCATGGGAGGGAACGACTGAACCTATCTTGGGCACCAAGGGGCATAGATGCTTGTCCATCAAGGGAGGTAGCGCTGAGAGGGAAATGACCTTTGCTCTGAATGGGGTCGAGAGCACTTTGGGGATGTAGCCATGCCTGAGTTTTAGAATGACCTTCGAGTTGTTAGGCCCAAACTCAAGGCACGCAGGGCTCACGGAGAGGGCCTGCAGATCGCCTACATGCTTTATCGATAGAAGGAGCAAGTAGCAGAGCGGTTTTAAGTGACAGGGGCCGAAGGTCAGCTGACCGCAGCGGCTCAAAGGGAGCCCCTTTGAGTGTTCTGAGGACTGTGGAAAGGTCCCAAGTGGGTACAGTGAGAGGACGGGGGGAATTCAACCACCTAGAACCTCTTAAGAAATGTACTACAAGGCTGTTTTGTCCCAGTGACTGGCCAGCGATAGGTGCATGGAACTCTGCTATGGCTGCTACGTACACCTTGAGCGTGGAAGGTGTGAGGCCCTTGTCCAGACGCTTCTGGAGAAATGACAATATCGGAGATAGGTCACACTCAACAGGGTCTTCGTTTCGAGCTGCACACAAGTCGACGAAGACTGACCATTTCTGGGTGTAGAGGTGTCTAGTAGATTTCTAGTAGAAATGGTATTCAGCACATCCCCTGGGAGGTTGACAGGCTCCCATCGAGGGACCACAGGTGTAGAACCCAGTTCTCTGGCTGGGGGTGCCAGATTGTCCTGTTCACCTGAGAGAGGAGGTCTCGTCACAGGGGGATCTGCCACAGGGCTTTCGTTGAAAGCCTGAACAGCTCCGAGGACCAAGTTTGGTTCCTCCAGATTGGGGCCACCAGGAGGACTCTGTGATTGTCTTCCTTGATTCGTCTGATGACATGAGGGATCAGAGCGATCGGAGGAAAAGCGTAAAGAAGGAGGCTGGGCCAATCGTGGGCCAGCACATCTATGTCCTTTGAAAAGAAGATTGGGCAGTGAGAGTTGTCTTCTGAGGCGAAGAGGTCGACCTCTGCCCTCCCGAAGATCAGAGGTCTGGGGATGGAGCATCCACTCGTCTGAGGGGACATTGCTCCGAGATAGCATGTCTGCTCCCAGATTCAGTCTGCCTGGTATGTGCGATGCTCTTAGCAATCACAGCCTGGGCAGGGCCCATTCCAAGAGCTGCTTTGCCAGTGCACAGAGGCGACTGGATGAAACCCTTGGTGATTTATTAAGGGCACCACCGTCATGCTGTCCGACCGGATCAAGACGTGGGGTCCCTTCAGGACCGTCTGAAAAGAGTGAAGGGCTCGACTCACTGCTAGCATCTCTAGGTAGTTGATATGTAGATGGCTCTCGTTGCTCGACCACGAGCCGAAGGCTGGTCTGCCCTCGCACAGAGCGCCTCAACCCCAGTTGGACGCATCTGTCGAGACCACTGTCCTTCTGGATACTGCCCCAAAGGGAACCCCACGGCTGAACCACAGAAGGTTCTTCCAGGGTTTCAGGGCTGCTATACAGGCCTGATTTACCCTGACAAAGAAGCGGCCGTGCCGCCAGGCATGAGGTGGGACCCAAAGGTTTAGCCAGTATTGCAGAGGCCGTCTGTAGGAGGCCGAGCTGTAAAACCGGAGAGAAGGAAGTCATCAGCCCTAGCATCCTCTGGAAAAATTTCAGAGGGAGACGGGTTTTGATCCTGACAGAGGCCATAAGCTGCTGAATGGCCAGAGTGCACTCTGGTGAGACTGCAGCCATCATATGGGCTGAGTCAAAAACTGCACCCAGGAATGATATACGTTGGCTGGGGAGCAGTGAGCTCTTGGCGAAATTGACCCTGAGTCCTAGGCACTTCAAGTGGCTGAGGAGCACAGATGTTCTAGCTCGATCACAGATGCTCTAGCACAGATGCTCTAGCTCGGTCTGTGACTGGGCCAATATGAGCCAGTCGTCAAGGTTATTCAAGACATGGATTCCCATCTGTCTCAGAGGGGAAAGCGCCGTGTCCATGCACTTTGTAGAAGTGCAGGGAGCTGGGGACAGTCTAAAGGGAAGGACTGTATATTGGTAAGCCACTCCCTCAAATCTCAAGAATCGCCTGTGATGGGGGATGTGAAAGTACGCATCTTTCAGGTCCAGAGAGAAGAACCAGTCCCCAGAGCAAATATGTGTGAGGGTCTGTTTCAACGTTAACATCCTGAACTTCCATCTCATGAGGAAGCGGTTCAGGAGTCTGAGGTCTAGGATAGGTCTGAAACCGCCATCCTTCTTGGGGACGAGGAAACATCGGCTGTAAAAACCTGATTCACTCTCTATTTCTATGGCTCCTTTTCCCAGCAGAGTCATCACTTTGGCGCGAAGTACATGAGCGTTGTTCGGTTTTACCAAAGTGGGAATCACTCCTTTTGTGTCTTGCCCTCCTTGTGCAAGGTGTCAAGTCAGCAGTCTTCCCCATGATTGTGTAGCCTACAGAACTAGACTGAGAGACCATTTAAAGGCCTTTGCAGGTGTTTTGAGTTAATTAGCTGATTAGAGTGTGGCACCAGGTGTCTTCAATATTGAACCTTTTCACAATATTCTAATTTTCTGAGATACTGAATTTGGGATTTTCCTTAGTTGTCAGTTATAATCATCAAAATTAAAAGAAATAAACATTTGAAATATATCAGTCTGTGTGTAATGAATGAATATAATATACAAGTTTCACTTTTTGAATGGAATTAGTGAAATAAATCAACTTTTTGATGATATTCTAATTATATGACCAGCACCTGTATTTACTTTAGGTATAGCTATTTCACTAAAGTCACAAAAAGCTGAAGTGCAACTTCACATTTTCAGTCTTTTTTATTATACTGTAACAATCAAATTTTGGGCTACAAATGGAAAATGTAAAAAAAAAAATATAACAATAAATATAGTAACACAGATGTCACTTAAAATAAAAATGACATGTTTCCATTCTTGAACTTATTACTTGTCCTAAAGAATCCATAGTAGGCCTACAAAATAACTAAAACAATAAACCAGTGGGGGTTTTGACAATGACTATAAACTAATAATTAAGTGTGCATATTAGCTGCCTGCTTGTTTTTAAATTCACTTCAGCTGTGGTTCCCAAACATTTTACAGTCGCGTACACCCTGAGGCATTTAATGTAGTAAGCTTGGTCTTACTCGTTTTGGTCGAGTCCCCTCTAGTGAGGGTCATTTTTCAGAGTTCTGCACTACCGATATCTGATCATAGGTAGAAGGCTTCTTTCAGGGAGGATCAGTGTTTGTTAGGCTGTAGTTTCTACCCCCTTTTGGTCTTCCTTCTAGACCTTGCTCCTTGAGTTCGGTCCAAGGGTATTAAGAAGTTTGTGTTTTAACTCCCCTCAGACCAGCTTCTGGTAGAGCTATAGGTTGTCCCCTTTACGACTCTATGTAGAATATCCAGCCTCCAGAGTGCTCTTTTTCTAGCAATATGTGGATCCAAGTTCGAGCAGAGTACTCCCCTCGATCTGAGGGTTGGGAAGCACTTTGCTAAGTCCTGCTCCCTAGGATGCCCATCTCTTTGGCCAGTGAGGAGTTGGTTACTGCCTTCTTGCAGTATCTCTCATTTGGCTGCCCTTTGGGCTTTATTTAAGAGACTCTGTTCCATGAACAGACAGGTTGTTGGCTAGACTTGGCCTTAAGTGGGCCAGGTCAGCCTCCCTGATGGCTTCAGGGGTCGACTCTCGTCTTGCTTATTAGCATGCATATTACTAGAATATTGGCTATTTATTAATATTTATTAAGCCCGTATTAATGCCTTATTCTGCATTATCTTATTCTACATTCTTAATCCTACCCAATACCTAAGCTTAACAACTACATTAGAGTTTATTGAGGAAAAAGTCATAGATAATAGTTTCTTATACTCCCTATATATGTTACCATTTAATCTTATAATTAGACAACATGTTTTATTCATATCAGATACACATTGTATAAGTCACTTTAAAGTTTACTCTATTCTTCTCCCAGTTCTCCAGACACTTTCATGTATTTCGGCAGAAGTGGATGAATTTACGTTTTGTAAATCCAACAAATAAGATTCTCTAAATTGCAGCGCAAACTAACATTGCATGTTATTGATCAACTAACGCAATCATTATAAAGGTGTTTAAACAACAAAATACATCCACTTACACATATATGACAATCGGAATATCACACATTTCATGCTATAGGTAACAAATTTGTGAATATTTCACATATGAAAAGGGAAAAATAATGAAAAAATTCATGAAAAATTAAAACAATTAAGTGATGCATTGTTGGCCGCCTTTAAAAACTCACACTGGGGGTCAGCCAGAATATTTTATATTTATATGTAAAAGGGTTAAGTACTTTCCTTTCTTAGCCATACTTTTATGACTATTATAATTTTATGATTATTATAAACGGTTTAAAAATGTGTAGCATGCATTTCAGCTTGATTCCTCACTCACCTTCTCTGATCTTTTCAGCCCTTCCTTCAGTTTAGTCTATTGAAGAGGAGTTAAACTTGTCTTTTTTTTTTCATTAGACTCATGAAGCCTATAACAGAATTTGATCTGATTTTCCTTCTGTGCTCAGCTGTGAGTGTCTTTCACAAATTGGTCAGATTCAAACTTTCACTATGTAGTTATAGTTCACATAAACTCCTCCCATTTATGAAGAAACTTTCACAAATACACTACAGTACAAGTCAACTTAGACATCAGTGAGCATAAAGCAAATGGAGCGGGCTCGGGGGAAACTTGGAGCGGGCTCGGGGGAAACTTGGCGCGGACTCTGGAAAACTTGAGCGGAACTCAAAAGAACTGGAGCGGGCTCTTGAAAAACTGGAGCTACAGGTTCCGTCCAGAAATCAATGAGCCAGTGGTACTCTTCTGGTGAGGGCTTAGGCTTTGCGGTGGCCATTTCGCCTTGTGGCCCGGGTGCGGCATCGGCCATCTTGCCTTGTGGCTCTGGCGTGGCAGCGGCCATCTTCCTTGGCGGCTTGGGCTTCACGGCGGCCATTTTATGGTGTGGCTTTGATGTGACGGTGGCCATCTTATTTGGCGGTTTGGACTTTGGGACAGGCTGGAACACATGGGCAGACCCACTGAAGGGATACGTGGAGGAAACTGGCTGTGGGTGAACTGACCAGGCCACATGCTTTTCTGAGGGGACTGGATGAGGAAGACACACTCTTTCTTGAACCTCTTCAGTCTCGAAATCAGAACCATTTAAAAAAAGAATCAGATTAGTAGACTCGACTAGGGAAAAGAAACAGGCAGGTTCACTATAACGAATTGTGTCCTCGTCCAGGCCCATCAGAAAACATGCGTTAAGCGGGGCATCTGGCCTTGTTCAACAGCCAAGAGAGCTCAGAGAATTCCTCCACGTACCTCTCCAGCGGGCGACCGGAATCAGAACAGCAAACACATTAAACAGTCATACAAACAACAAGAACGGACAAGGAGTGCAGGGAGTGAGTCCAATATAAAGGGAGTTTAAACGATGAAGACCAGAGCTGTGTCCCAATTCAGGGGCCGCGCACTTCGCAGCACAAGTGTAAAAGTATCCCAATCCCAGACCTGGCAACAATGAGCCGAGCGTCGTTACATGGCTAGCGGCTGTGTGACAGACAGCTGACAGTTGATGTTTGTGTGTGCATTTTAAATTTTTATGACTTTATGGGGTTTTGACATGCTTCATTGCTGGTGACGACGGGACACTGGACCAAAATATATATGGTTAAACTATGTAGCTAATGTTAGTTTTATATCGTTAGCAACTAGTTAACCTTGTCTGTTTTTATGTTAAATGAAATGTTAACTGTGTCAGTTGTTTTAACTAAAAGAAACTTGCACTGACATCTTAAAATATACCTGCTGAGCATGACTATTTGTAACAGGCAAGAATTTTAAAGCTATGATGACCAAGACCACATTTGAATGGACTATAGATCTGTTTGTATGTTCAAATATTTCTGATTTTTATATATTTATATAATACGCTCCACCAGCGTCTCTCTGCTCAGCCGAATGAAAGTGTACACAAATATGTTTTGTTCTGTTTTATATAGGCCTACTGATGATTTAAAATGTTATGCTATGTTAAATCTAAGTTCTGTTGTATATAGTTGTAAAAGGTACTTTATGTAATGTAGCTTTAGAACGATGTATTTAATGTAAAAACATTTAATTTACATGATGAAAAAAATATTATATAGGCCTACGTATAATTTTTCATTTAAAAGTACAAGTTGCATAAAAGAAATAAACAATGAACAGAATTCAATTCTCTGTATATATTTTCCAAGTTAACATTTCATTTAACATAAAAAAACAAACAAACAAGGTTAACTTGCTAAATATATAAAACTAACATTACATAGTTTAACTATAGCCTACATGTTTTGGTCCAGTGTCCCGTCGTCGGCGGCTGTGAACGTGTCAAAACCCAATAGAAAGTCATAAAACTTTAAAATGCACACACAAACATCATCTGTCAGCTGTCCGTCACACAGCCGCTAACCATGTAACGACGCTCGGCTCATTGTTGCCAGGTCTGGGATTGGGATACTTTTACACTTGTGCTGTGATTACGCTACTTTTGGGATGGTTTTGTTGCGCAGACCTGGCAACCCTCCACTCCAAAACCCCACCCCTTTCATGCACTTCGAAGTGCTCGGCCCCTGAATTGGGACACAGCTCAGGTGCAGGGAATCCAGGGAGTACAGGTGTGGAACAAGGAGGATCATGGGAAACGGAGTCCGGGACAGGCGTGACTGTAACATATATGTTGTGTTCCATAAATTACCTGTGCAGCAGGCATAATCTGAATGATTTTTATATTGTGTATCCCCTCAAAAAAGACCATTACAGATATCATTCAAAGTAACTATTCATTTATATGCATACAGTTTATCCTAGAAACTAATCGACTGATACACTGTAAATCTGGTGATTTTTGGTCAAGATGTTGGCTCTGTCATTCAAAATATGGAGCTCGAACATTTCAAAGTTCAGAATTAAATGATAAATCCAGTCATGTATATCAATCAATATCTAGAACTCAAAATCCATGTGTACATTCTGCCATGTTTTCATAATAACGAATACCATTTTACACATTCCTTGTGACATTTATTAAAGAAAAATAAAGGAACATGAAGCAGCTGGTGCAAATCCAGATGTGAATGCTAATAAACCAGCTGCAGAAGCTCCGGTCAAACGCAAACGAGATAAGCCAAGAAAGTACTCAGAAACATATCTAAAGCTTGCATTTACTTTTAAGGACATATGTGGCATTAAATTGTTGGCGTGTGTTATTTGTTCAGCTGTACTGTCAAATAAATACATGAAACCATTAAAACTACAGCATCATTTGGAGAAAAAGCATGGTCAAACGTGTGTGGCAAACCGCTGAAATACTTTCAGGCTAGCCTCAAATCTTTCAGGGCAACAGACAATATTGAGAAAATCAGCTAAGGTTGGTGAGCTTGCTTTGAAAGTGTTATATAAGGTGGCTCTTAGAATTACTTAGTGTAAAAAAAACATATCAAATTAGCAAAAGGTCTGATATTGCCTGGAGCCATCGATATGTGCAAAACAATGTTTGGGAATGACGAGTGTGTAAATAAACTGAAAACCATTCCGTTGTTGGATACAACCATTGCTTGGTGGATTAATGATATGGCATCTGATGTAAGGGCACAATTGGTAGAGAAGCTAAAGCTGGCAGACACCTTTCTATTTACAGATGGATGTCACAAAGGGTGCACAGCTTTTGGTATTTGTAGGCTTTGCAGATGGAAATGAAATGCAGGAAGAATTTTTGTTTTGTAAACCGCTGCCTGAGCGCACAACAAGCTCTGAAATTTCCAAGTTTTTCCAAGAACATGACATTCACTGGGCAAAATTTTGATATGATATACAGTATATGAATCTGTCTGTGATTAGTAGAAGAGTGATGAGCTCCTCTGCTGGTGGACTAGTGTAACTACAGACTTGACAGTAGTTAAAACTTGTTAAAACTTACAAATTAGATGGGAATTCGGCTCTTTTCCTTTTGCATTCTAAAAGAAAACTTTATAACAACATTAATGCGATATACATTTAGTTTTCTGACGGACATATTTTAGCTTCTTTATGGAGACAACAATTACAAAAAAGGTAGCAGGAAAATCAATGAGACTATAACCACAGAATGCACTTACACTTGCACAACAGTATATGATTATGCATTTACATACTCTGCCGTTTCTGCATAATGTACAGTCAGTCAATCATTACAAATTAAATCCTGATAGGATGATCAGGACCTCAATTTAAAGACTCAGTTTATTAAAGTCTGTTTTCATGTTATTGTTCATTTTTATATTTATAAACTTAGTGTTAATTTATAGATCATCTAATCTGGAAATGAATATGCCATTTTAATATGACATATTGTAGACCAAATTAGCCCACTTTAGGAAAAAAACATTTTGCACAAGCAAATCCCGTTTAGCGTGTCCATCGGTTGATACATCCACTGCGTCTTGATCTGTCATCAAGTTCATTTCCATGTTCACCCATGTGCAAAGCAAAATCCTTTTGATATGTTAAAAGAGGACCCGCCCTGGAGACATCCCTACCAGTCCGCTCCATCACCTGTCAGTAGGTCTCCAGGGCACCCACCCCCTCCCTGGTAGTTCTATCTAAGGCGCGAGGTCACGAGGGGGAGGTGCGTTGCAGTTCACAGTTCCCTTCCTTTCTGGACTCCATCTCCCATGATCCTCCCTGTTCCACACCTGCACTCACTTCCTCGTCAACTCACCATCACCACGGATTACCTGCACCTGGACTTCATCATCAAAATTTCTATATATCCTAATTGTTGTTAATATGTAATTATTTTTTCCAGGAGCTCATTGCTTATACCTTCAAGTAAATTGCTAACAGTGTTTGTAAATTAATTGCCTAAATTATTTGCTAACTGCATTCTTTAAATTGTAATGTTTACATGCATTCTCTGTAAAGCTGCTTTGAAATGATATGTATCGTGAAAAGCGCTATACAAATGAATGGGAATTGAATTGAATCATCAGCACTCCCTTCATAATGAACTCACTTCCCTGCACTCCTTGTCTGTTCTTATGTTTGCTATGTTGGCTTAAGCCGAGTTCAGACTGCACAATTTTAGCCCCGATTTTGGCTCGCCGACAGGTTTTGAGAAATCGCCGACAAATGCCTGAAATCACAGGCAAATCGGTGCTCGTTCACGCGAGTGACAATCACGCAGTGTGAATGAGCAAAGATGAGATCTGAGAGAATCGCAGACGAGTCGCCGACGCCCATGGGATATTTGGCATGCTAAATATCTGGTCCTGTCTGCGATTCAAAATCCTGCAGTGTGAAAAGTGTTCTGACTGAAAACTACATCGGTGTAAACTACATCGATGACTGACAGCCAATGAGAGAGCAAGATCCAGAGCAGCGGGGAGTTCGGGGAGGAGTTATAGACTACAATATCAGCAAGCATGGCTTCGTACATATAAACATTACAATTCTATCAAACAGAAACAAAGCACAAACATTTGCTTGACCATCCGCAACAGCAGCACATTGAAAAGTTAGTATGTATTTACCTCCAACTCTCGTTGCAGAACACACAATCCACAACCATTTCCTCCTCCATATTCTTTTCTTTCTCTTGTTTTCGCTGCAAATCAGCGCACAGGCAATTCGTATTGCAAGCTTCTTGCGGGCTACCGTTTTTAATAATAATAATAACAACTCCGGTCTTGCACGCGTGATATCGCATTGTTTCCTTGTCACATCTCGCATGTGTTTGGTTGTGAAACGTAGTTTGCGTGCCAGACAGAGTTGTCGGCGATTCTTCCTATTGTAAAGTCATGCAGTGTGAAACCTTCTGTCGCCGATCCATCGTGCAGTTTGAACACAGCAGCGACTGAATGCTGGCCAAGATAGTCATGCAGTGTGAAAAGAACAGTGACCCAACTACTTTGAAAATCGTGCAGTCTGAACTCGGCTTTAAATGTTTAATTGTTCTGCTCCTTCGTTAAATAAACCTGTTTTTGCTGATGTTCCATTCTGCATCTTCTCTGCTGCAACTAAACTGTAACAGAACATACTTAAGTACTCCACACCCTTAAAAATATTTTTCTTCCCTTGTTTTCTAATAGTAGCTCAGTAAAACTGGCATAGTAATATTTGTGGCTTTTTGACAAATTACTTTTGTTCCTATTTTGTAAGCCACTTTGCATAAATGTAAATGAGTAATTACTATATTCTTATGAAGAGATGCAATACAAAAAGATCCACTCACCTTCTGACTGATTCCTCTGCTTTAACTTTGGACTTTATTCTCTATTAGACTAAGTCTTTCCTCTGTTTCACGTCTGACTCTGTTTTCTAGAGCTTTCACATACGTCTGAAGTGAATATGGTTCAATCTTCATGTTCTCTATATAATCCAGTAGATCTGGGATCTGTCTTGAGTTTTCAGGTTCCTTTAACCCAATAACTCTGTACTGTCCTCCACAACGACTGATTAACCTCTGGGATTCTGCGCTGGATTTGACTAAGTCTTTCACTGGTCCTTCAACAGAGAGATCTGATGTGAAAAGCAATATGAAGTGCTCTCTGGAGTCAAATATAGTTTTGATCTTATCTATTTCTGCTTTGTCTTCATCAGTCAGTGGAGCAGCAGGAACAATGAGGAGGAAAACATGAACTCCAGGATCACAGAGAGACACACAGCGAAGAGTCTGACGCATCACTTCCTCCTCTGAGAGCTGGAAGCTCCACCAGACTGATCAGATGTCCATGAAGCTCAACTTGTCTCCTCACACATTCTTCACTGTGCAGTTGCTGGTGAGAAGAACTGATTGTTTTTCCTTGCAAATGTTTTGACAATGAGACTGTAAGTGTTGCATCACTTCCACACAGCACTTCTGTTTTCCAGAGACATTTGTTGACACTGAAAAACAAATGAAGAGACATTAGAATAGAATATACACCCATTCATCAATTCCTAAACGTTCACTTTTGTGAAACACTGCTAGTGATTTTACAGGACACAAATGACAATGGTAAATGGTAAAATTTTGATAACAGTAACAGAGTAAGCTCTGTGCATACAGTGGGTTTCTACATGGATTTGATTAACTTAATTTAGGACTAGTGGCTGCTAACTCCAATGCAGCCGAAAACTTGTGCACCAACAGCTAACCCTTGATGCTATGAGGGATTTTACAAACACGTAAAATGCTCAATGTACATGCACATCAGCAAACGGATGGACCTTAATTTTACACTTTTATTAATATCCATCAGCTGCTGATGCCTGCCAAATATATCTTATCAAATTACTCCTTTTACTAAATTCAGCTTTTAACCCTTTCGCACGTAAGTTTCAAATATTCTGTCTGACCCCCCAGCGTGAGTTTTTTAAGGCGACCGTTATTTAGAACGTATCACTTTATGGTTTCCATGGTGACGCGTCATTGCTTGTTACGTGGCACACCGCAGCACTGTATGAATGATGATCTGCTTTCATTTAATTTTTCCTTTTTTATTCAAAATATTCACAAATTTGTTAACTATAGCATGAAATATCTAATATTCCGATTGCCAAATATGTGCAAGTGGATGTGTTTTGCTGTTTAAACACCTTTATAACGATCGCGTTAGTTGAGCCATATGGGCGCCGCCATGTTAGTTTGCACCGCGCAGAGAATCGGATCTGTTGGATTTACAACCCGTGAATTTATCCACTTCTCCCGAAATACATGAAAGTAAGTGTGCCGGTGAACTGGGGAAGAATAGAGTAAGCTTTTAAGTTACTTTCACAATGTGTATCTGATATGAATTAAACGTGTTGTCAAGTTATAATGGAAAGGGTTGTTATTTCCGCTTCTATAGACATCATTGTGTATTTTACAAACTCTAAATATATTGTTTTGTTAGTACTCATGTGTATTTAAATGTCTGAAACCTGAAATGAACATTATTTGGTTGAAAACACTGCATATATGTGATATATGCGCTGCGTGTGTCCGTCTCTGGTTTAGCGCCAGTTACAGCGCGCACGCACATTTGAATTTGGCAGTTGATCACGTAATGCACTGAACGTTCTAATCACACCGGTGTGATCGTACGCGTCAAAGGGTTAAATCTAGAAGAGAATTGATTATACTAGCTAGTGTTGTTTCCAAACATTTAGAGGACACTGGGATCTGCAGCAGAGCATAATTCGTGATTTCATGATCAAGAATAAATATTTTAAAATGATCTGCCGTCACTATCATCAATACATTCTAGAAAAGGTATAGCTTTTACTCTCTGTCTTCTATAAAACTTATTAACATCAACCTAAAACAGGCAAAAAGGCTATTTACAGAATTCCATCAAAGAAATGTGATAGGAGGACAACAAGACCTGGGGGAGAAATGTTTGAGGCACGAGCAGAATGGGTGTTGTCACACAAATTAGAAGATAAACACACCAAGAGTTAAATGAGGATCTAAATACAGCATTTATTGAATAATCCATTCCAAAATCATAGTCAATACAGAAGGCAAAGGGTCAAAACACAGGTAAACAATCCAAAGAAGCAACCAGATAGGAAAAACAGGCAAATAGGGTAATCCAAGAGACCAAAGAGTCCAAAAAACAAGATATATGAAAACCAGGAAGATGCTGAGAGATGCAGTATAACAGAGGCAAAACAAAACCTAGCCATGAATGATAGTGTGAACCAGGCTTTATAGACAGAACAAACAAGGCTAATAGAGTACCTCAGGGATGATGTACTTTTGTAGGCCAACTCGGAAGTTAGCGGCGCACGGGTTCCCCTCGGTCGAAAGCCTATGCATTTTTCCCATAGACTTTTGAAAAATCGCAGAAAATAAGCTCTGTGTTTAACAAAGGGTTATGACACTTACACGTTTTGTCTATCAAGATAATCTTTACAAGTTAACACAACATTTTATACATTTTGAAGCCTAAATAAAGTGGTCAGATATAAAAAGCTAACAGTAGGCTATAAACGGACCACAGCACACCATGGTCACGGATCAACGTCGTCACCACCACCAAGCTTCCTCAAACTTTATTTAAAAAAACAACTTTATTTAAAAACATGCCCTCTGATTATGATCTGCGCTGTGTATGAATACTTATCCACTTTTTCATGAGAAATGCTGTTCAAATGTCCTATTTGTCATGATGATGTCTAAAGTCCCCGCCAAAGGAAGTAGTCCCTTTTAGCAATTTTTAGCAACCGCCGTTTTTAAGACACAATAAAGGTTTAAAAAGTCACAAGCGGGTTATAACTGGTGTGTTTTATGTCATAGATCAAAACGTGAAAATATTTAGAGGCTTTGTTAACCACAGACCTTATTTCAGGCCATTTAGCAAAAACCCATTCAAAAAACCCATTGACTTCGGGGCGATGGAACCGGAAGTCCTAAAATGCTAACTCGCTTCCGGGTTTTGCCTACAAAAACACATCATCCCTGAGGTACTCTATAAGCAACAGCTGAAGGCAATGAGTGATGATGAAATGGGGCAGAGGATTATGGGTAGTGTAGTCCATGACAGAGTAACAATAGTCCATGATAGAGTGCGCACTGGTTGACAACCAGGACACTTCAACTGGTGACTGTGACATAAGTCATCAAAATGTACATTCTTTGAGAATATGTGCACTGTTTATTACAAGGTGTATTTTCATTTAAATGTAATAATGTACACTGCCAGTCAAATTTTTGGAAGATATAGTAAAATGTAATTTAAAAGTTTTAGCACCAATGTATCCGAGCACCGATGGTGCGATGACCGAAGACCCTCGTGGAATTGTTCCATTTATTTATGATCTGTATTCGAAGAACACATAATTTTCCATTATTCTTCTCCCAGCTGTCAATGTTATGATTTTGACCTCAATTTTCTTGAGTTCTGCAGCATACATTTCAGCGGTCTCTTTGTATCTCATTTAAATGCTCAGTTTTTTTGTTTGTTTTTTTTCAGTTTTGATCTTTATCAGATTCTCGTCCTGTTTCTGTTCTCGCTTTGCCTAGATCTGTTGTTCCTGAAAGCTGTTTTCATGCTTTTCTATCTGATCATCATTCTTTCTCTCAGCATGTGACTTAGATTCACGTTGATCTTGCATTTGTTTCAGTGTCTGTTGTCACTGCATCACTCTTTTGTCTCAACAGTGTTTTCCCTCTCCCCAGGATAAGAAATTCTCAAAATTTTGCTTTTTCTTCCTCTAGTTTGTCTTTATATTCTTTGATTTCAGACTCATATTTGGCTTTAATGGCCTCTATCTCTCGTCTGACCTCCTCTTCTCTCTCTCTATTGATCTGCTTGAGTCTGAATGCTATCTCTGCCTCCTGAAACATTTTGTCATTGTAGAAAGTTTGTTTATTACTCCACATCATCTTATTGATCTTCTTTAACAGACTCACGACCTGAGCAAGATCTTTCTGTTTATTAGGCCGTGTGTCCACCAAAGTGTTTTAGCCAGCTGAAAACGCTAGGCGCTCTGCAGGGTTGGGAAGGTTACTTTTAGAATGTATTTCACTACAGATTACAAAATACATGCTTTAAAAATTAATCTGTAACGTATTTCGTTACATTACTCAAGTTTAGTAACTTAATCTAAATACTTTGGATTACTTTGAAATACTCAAAAGACCATATTAACTTGATGTTCTGTTTTAAGTTTACAACCTGTAAGTAAAAATGACCTCTACCCATCAGGATTTGGTTTTCCACTAAATTGTATTTTTAACATCAGTTACAAAATATTTATCTGCAGTTTATTAGACATAACCTATGTGTTGGTAAAGAATTTTGAATCTTGATAAACAAATTATGAAAATATATTAAATTTTTCTCTTAACATCACATCCATATATAATTACTATTGATATACCATTCCTACATTATATTTGTAAAGATGTGCATCAGAGGGATAACAAAATATTAAATAACAAAATATTGTTATGAATTATAAATATTTTTCAGGTTTGGAAAAAAATATGATCATTTTGTGTTAACTATCCCTAGTATAAATATGTTTATTCTAATATTTAACCTTAGTGCACTGATAGCTGCATTAATATTAACCATATAAACATCAAACAGCGGGGGGAAAAAAAATCGATTTTTTTTTAATAATCCTTTATTTATTTATTTATTTTATTATTATTAGTGATGCACTTATTTAGATTTTTCATGGCCAATAGAAGCAAATTGGCCAATTCTGATCGGATGCAGATTTTTTAAAGCAAATTTATTTGTACATTTATAGATAGATAGATAGATAGATAGATAGATAGATAGATAGATAGATAGATAGATAGATAGATAGATAGATAGATAGATAGATAATGTTTATTTCATTCATGGATATTTTTTTTCCAACAAATCTTACTTCATCATCTTCATATATATAATTTATAAAACCATGATGAAAAGGAGGCAGGGTGAAGAATATCTTATATTTCCTGCCCCCTCAACAATAATAATAAAAAAAAAAAAAAATCAACATATCAAATCCCCGTCAATTATATGTATCACAATCCCAACAAAGATGTTATGTACATGAGCATGAACAATTGTTTTTCATTTAAATTGTTGTATAATTTCAAGATTAACAGCAAAAACAGCATGGTCTGAATTAAAGGGTTAGTTCACCCAAAAATGAAAATTATGTCATTAATGACTCACCCTCATGTCGTTCCAAACCCGTAAGACCTCCGTTCATCTTCGGAACACAGTTTAAGATATTTTAGATTTAGTCAGAGAGCTTTCTGTCCCTCCATTGAAAGTGTAGGTACGGTGCACTGTCCATGTCCAGAAAGGTAATAAAAACATCATCAAAGTAGTCCATGTGACATCATTGGGGCAACAGGAAATTACATGTTTTACACTGTGATTAACTCCTCATAGAGATTAAACTCTTTGAGATGTTAAATATCAAAGATCTTGAGTTTTTGTTGAAGGGCGTGTCCGTGGCGGACTGACAAAGTCTGATGTTTCGCCATGAAAGAGGAAGCTGTTGTAACTCAGGCATATTATGTCTGATCTGCCCCAAACTTCACATGAGTGATAAAAGTCCTGGCCTAAAGACATCTATATGACAATATTCAGTTAGCTATAGCGCCACCTGTTGGTAGCAGGAAGTGTGGCACTTTTACATGATTTTGCCATAATTCTCCTGTATTTACTCGCTTACATGCATGTCGCCCACTTTTCACTGTTTTCCTGAGGCCAACAGGTGGCGGTTAGCCCGGGTGCAAGGGCCCAAATAACATTTTCAAAGACCAAGAACAGCTTAGGCCTACCTCAAGGTGCTTTTTCAGATTAGATGTTGAATCCTTTGAAGCCGGTAGAAGTTTTGTTGCAGGTAGACATAGCTTGCACTGCACTATGATGTTACTGTACGTTAGGGCTGCACGATTAATCGCATGAGATTGTCATGCGTGTCTCGTCAGTAAAGCCGGTTCTGTGATTAGCGGTAAATGTCCATCACCTGCTTTCAAATGGAGCGGCACATAATATACAGATCCGTAGTTCGCGGACAAGCTACGCAATATCGCGTTCATAATCGAAGGTGATTGCGTAGCTTGTCCGCGAACTATGGCTCTGTATATTAAGTGCCGCTCCATTTGAAAGCAGGTGATGGACATTTACCGCTAATCACAGAACCGGCTTTACTGACGAGACACGCATGACAATCTCATGCAATTAATCGTGCAGCCCTACTGTACGTCCTTTTTCATGTTAATAAGTAAAAGTGTCTTTGAATTTCCACTAGAGAAATGCGTTATGCCCTGTTTTCCCGTCCATTTTTTTGCATGTGATCTCATGTCTGCTCTCTGCAGGTTGTTAATATCTAAACAGGCTGCGCGCGCGTTTTTTTTAAAACAGAGTCGGAGAATCATCAACAATGGCTCGTTGGTTAAAAATCCTCAAACAGCTTACGTTAATAGCTTATTAAATTAAATAAATGACATTAAAATTCAAAGTAATCACTTTGATAATCTAAAATACTTTTTGAATGTAACTGTAATTTGATTACCATCTATTTAAAATGTAACTGTAACGAAATACAGTTACTCAAATTTTGTATTTTAACGTCGTTACATGTATTTCGTTACTCCCCAGCCCTGCATATATGGTTAATTCCCCCTTGGGTCGGTATGTGCATAATAATTATTCATAAAACTTTAGGAATTATTATATTCATATTCCACCCATAAATTGATTAATAACTGTACAAATTGTAACAATATGATTGGAATCATCTGCAGCAGACTTTAAAGCTTAGTTCATTTATATAGCTCTCTTCCTTTAAAAATTCAATTCAGTCAATAATTCAAGATCATTGTACTTATTTGTTACTTAGTTATTTGTTTGTTTTTATATGTCACTGTTTATAACTGTGTTATTTGTAACTCTATTATGTTTGTTTGTTTGTTTTTTTATTGTGTTGCACCTGCTTTTTATGCTGCCTCTTGGCCATGTCGTCATTGTAAATGAGAACTGGTTCTCAATTGACTTACCTGGTTAAATAATGGTTAATTAAATTAAATTAAGTAACCAAATGACCTAATTGGATATCTAAGTTAAAAGTTAAAAATTGCACAGGAGTTATTATTGGAATGTGCAATTCTTCTTACCAAAGGCAACATATAAATATGGACAAAATGTAGTCTAATAAGCTTAACCTATTTATTTATTTATTTATTTATTTATTTATTCATTCATTCATTCATTCATTATTAAATAAACCTAAATTCAAACTCATTGACACCACTTTGTTCATTTGTGAACTTCTGCATGTATGACAATTAAATTCATTGATTTGGACTGTCGCCTTGAACTTGAGAATGATAATACAGAATAACACGCTCTGCCCCAAACTTCACACATGTCCTGTACACATGTCCATGCCCATATTCAGTTATAGTCATAGCGCCACCTGTTGGCAACAGGAAGTGACATGTGTAACACTGTTATGGACTCATAGCAACATATTAAACAAAGTAAGTGTTAAATAGGCTAGCAACATGCTAGAAACATGCTAGCAACACTTAGCTAAGTGCTAAAGCATGTTATTATCACCATGAAACAGGAAGTTGCTGTAACTCAAGCATATAATGTCCAATCTGCCCCAAACTTCACATGATTGATAAGAGTCCTGATAACAGTCATAGTCCACCCAGCTGGCAGCAGGAAGTGTGGTAAATAAAAAAAAATGACTTTAATGTAGTCCTCTTATATTTACCTACTTAAATGCATATTGCCCACTGTGCTCTGTGTTCCTAAAGCCACTGTATGATATCTGCAAACAGTGATTGACTGGTGCGAGCAGCTTCCTGCAACTTTCATTTTTATGGTATCAGCAAACAGTGATTGACTGTTGTAAAGCTAAAA
Organism: Chanodichthys erythropterus; assembly: GCF_024489055.1. Lineage (NCBI taxonomy): Eukaryota > Metazoa > Chordata > Actinopteri > Cypriniformes > Xenocyprididae > Chanodichthys > Chanodichthys erythropterus. Next base: position 13,888,176 of record NC_090223.1, read on the forward strand.
GCCATTACATGATTCAGAATCAATGTACTCTAAAAAAAAAAAATCACACACCCACACAAGGAAAAAAAAAAAAAAAAACTTCGGTAAAAGATTTAGTGGTGATCATGTGATATGGTTACAAATGGCTTAAATGTTTAAACTGGCAAGACTTGTAAATGATAAACTGTAGTAACAATGTACTGTGGCAACTTGAAACGCAAGCGAAAGCTCAGCATGCAGCTTGCTTGTACAGAGTAATGAGGTGATGTGAAATATATATATATATAAATATAATATAAATAGTTACCGGTCTTCTGGAAAAGAAAGGTTGGGAACCACAATCTCATCACATAACCACACTAAATGATGAAAATACATTTATCAATGTTTCTTTGCTTGTTCATGGAGAGGTGGTATTAACATTAAGTGACATGGCATCTTATGTACAGAAGCCATCGGCATGTGTCGCTATAATTAGTGACACATCCGGCACATCCAGTTTTCATTGGCATGTGCTACTAAAAATGTGACATGTGCCAGTGGATTGCATCTTGTGCCACTGACATTTGCTGTCTGCCGGAGCATTATGTTGTAGATGGTGTAACCCACATAGCAAGTGATCTTTGCCTGAATGTGTTTAATACCTACATTTGCCTAATCAGCGTTCCAGTGGACGCAAAAAGCTTGCCACAGGGCACTGGCAGAGGTAATGATTATGAGTGCATCTGGGAAAAATTGCTTTAAGTCATATACACCCCAGTAAAGCTTGGGTTCATTTTCATTTGAAAGTGAACTAATCCTTTAACAGTGTGTTTCTGACACACATTTGTTTTTTCCTAGTTTCTCAATATGTTTGAGTTCTTTTGCCTCACTGCTGCTGTTGTCATTACATGATGATGTTGACAATGACTGGTCATTTAAAGTAGCAGCAGCACTACTAATTGAAGAAAGGCTAGTGTCAACTGAATTTTTCATTTTAATTACAAACCTGTCCATTTATAAGCGAAATGCAAAAATGAATTGACTTTACAACAGTGGTTTGATAACCACTCCCACCACCGCATTGAAAAGGCTGGCACTCTATCTATGTCCATAAAAAGCATATGGATATTACAATCCGAGTGATTCACCAATCAGAGAGGTTCCCGAATTTCAATAGATTTATTGATTGGACTACGTTTAGGGTGTGCTCAACAAAATTGAAATTCTGTCTTAATGACCATAACCACACATAATTAATAACTATACAAGACCATTAATAAACGGTGAATTAGATTAAAAAACGAAAACACAGAACAGTGTTTTTAGTCTTAAAATGTTAAATTACAATGCTGCTGATGAGAACTGATTGCAATCTGATCTAGATATTTATGACAATTAGACAATTAGACAAGTCCTTCAACTACAGTAATCTTGCACCCTCTTAATCATCTTAAGCATTCAAGGTCTCCTTGAATTCTTCATCATTCTTCTGTTGTTTCGCTCCTTCACCCCTTCTTCAAGACTGTCCATTTTCCTACAAGGTTTTCGAGCTTGTTTACAGGATGAAAAGGAATGCGGGCCTTTTCCCAAAAAAATTTGACCTCCTTCATGGTCTGCACTGCTGCTTCATGCTTCACCATACCCTTTTTCCCCATTCGTTGAAGATATACTGAGAGAACATCACCAATGGACGGAAGCTTACAACATGATAAAGACTCCTTCTTGCTTTCAAGCAAATATACTTCATCTTGGTTATGCAAAGTGGCCATCTGGTATCAGAAACAGTCCTTTGCTAATATTCCTAAACAAACCTTCACTAATATCACCAATCAGATCTTAATTAAAGGGTTAGTTCAATGAAAAAGGAAAATTCTGTCATCATTTCCTCACCCCCATGCCGTTCCAAACCAGCAAGAACTTTGTTCATCTTCTGAACAGAAATTAAGATATTTTTGATGAAATCCGAGATCTCTCTGACTCCTCCATATACAGAAATATAATTACCACTTTAAAGGCCCAGAAAGGTAAAGGGAATAAAGTTTATAATTATTGCATAATATTAATAGTATACAATTGTAAGAAAAAGTATGTGAACCACTTGCAGGGGATGAAAACTTTTGAATTTGAATATCAAGGTAAATTATACTTATTTTTTCTTCCGGGAAACATGCAAGCATCTTCTGTTGCTTCTGAAGGGCAGTACTAAATGAAAAGCAATGATATTTCAATAAAATAAGAAAAATTTGGACATCTTCATCCTGTTCAAAAGTTTTCACCCCCGACTCTTAATGCATCATGTTTCCTTCTGGAGCATCAGTGAATGTTAGAACCTTTTTTAACAGTTGAGTTTGAGTCCTTCAGCTGTCCTCAGTGTGAAAAGATGGATCTCAAAATCATACAGTCACTGCTGGAAAGGGTTCAAATATGCAGAAGATGCTGGAAAACCAAATAATTTGCAGGAACTGGAGGATTTTTCTGAAGAACAGAGCTCAGTTTAACTGCTCAGGACAAACAAGAGACTCATAAACAACCATCACAAAACAAAACAAAAAACAGTCGTGGATCATCAGGTAACCACACAGTATTAAGAATCAATATATGTAAACATTATATGTATTATATGTAAACATATTTTATGTAAAATATCTTACTCAGGACAGTACTAAATAAAAAATAACATGCATTTTGTAAGATCTCTCTTATTTTGTTAACATTTTTCACATTTTCACAGATTCTGCAAGTTCTAGCAACTGTATATCATTTATGTCATGAAGTAACCATGCTGATAGAATCCTGAGAAACAGATGGATGCAGTATATTTTCAATCTGTCTGAAGTGAATCTGTTTTTTTTTTTTTGTTTTTTTTTTTCAGTTAATTCACAGACTAAATGTTTAATCTCTTAAAACTGAGATCAGAGCATTTTTTTGTCTTTCGGCTGTTGACCTGCATGCAGTATTTGTCCAGGATTTCAATATTACAAGAGGACAGAGGTGTTGTTTTTGTATACATGGTTTATTTATATACAAGCACATGAATTATTAGATGTACTGATCACAATATTATGTAATAACATTTATGATATGTTTAAAATCTGATTATGCTTAAATCTGATTAAAGCAACTTTATACAAGTTGTTTACCTTGACATAGTGTAAAAATCATTCTAATGGCACACTTATTTCGATTATGCATAAGAATTAAATATGGTGTAAATCAAGAGTGAATTCCAGTGAATGACAACTTGCCATTAACTGTAGGGGGCAGTAATGTTGATAAAATACACAAAACTACATAAAGTTGCTTTAAATTATGCTTTTGTTTGTATTTCTACAGACACTTTTATAATCCCAATAACTTTAAGCTCATTTATTAATTTGAATATCTACAAATAATTTAACATCCAAACTTAAAGGGAAAAAAAGGAAAGCTATAAAATGCTCCACAATAACAATTTTTGTTAAATGTTGCATACATTGTTTTCAATAAAAATGTCAAAAAAAATTGTAGCTCCACTTTAAGATTGAATATTGTCTTCAAAGCTCTTGTATCAGTGTACTCTGTTAGTTCTCCATGGAGTGAGGCGTAGATGAGTACAGATTCGTGCTGATATGTGATAGAAGCTCGTTTCTAACTGTGATCTGAGGAGAATCTAATAGGAAAAGTGAGATTTTCATTCACTATCTGCTCCATTAGATACATTGATCCAAACACTCAATAGCATTCTGTTTTGAGTATTTTCTCCATTCATCTGATATTTTAAAACTCCCCTCAAATGTTTTACTGTAGTGTTTTTCCAGATCTTTCTGAAATCTGCACACAAACCACTTCCAGTAGGGCAGTTCAGAGAGATCAGAGGTGATGCTCAAGTCTTCATAAACTCCTCCTGCTCTTCTGTATTCTCTAGAAGGGAACCTTCCATCTGGTACATAGAAATCCTGATCACTTGCCACTAATTTTGTGCAAATAACAGCACAGAGATACTGTGCTTGTGGGAAATGCCTTCCATTTCCTCTCTCACTGTTATCTCCATGATGTTTTTTTATGGTGTTGGTGCAGATGGCTTTACGAAACGGACACTGAACCCAACAGCAATGACAGAAGTGATCAATCAGAAGCTCATCTGGTCTGAACTTATAGTCCAGATTTACTGGAAATGTCTCTGTGTTGAATCTTCTGCTGATGTCTGATATTATAGTAGGAAGTTCTCGTCTAATCACATCTTCTAGGAGGTTGAAATCATCAACATAATCTTGTTTCACTCCACTGAGGTCTTTTTCAGAGAAGATCAGCACATCTGAGAGCTTCTGTGTGAAACTCTTCAACCACAAACCAACATCTCCTCTGTTCTCTTGAACATGTTCAGTAGATTCATGTGCTGCTTCCATGATCTTCTGCTGCAGGAGTTTAATGTTCTCCTTCATCTTGGGTAAAACACTGACACTGAACTTATCAGTGATGTACCGACTGACTTCATCTCTGATGAAACTCTTGAAATGATCTCTGGGATTATGAATGTAGTTCATGTATTTTTTGAAGTCCTCATCATCTGCCAGTGTCTTCAGGATGTGTTTCTCCAGATTTGATCCGTTTCCATTCAGTGATTCACAGTTTGATCTGATTTCGTCAGTCAGATCTCTGGCAGTCTTCTTGTAGACACTCTGCACAGTGGGCTCTTTCAGTTTCTGACAGATGATCTCTCCAAAAATGGCAGCTGATGTTGCTCCATGACAGTATTTCTGGAAAACACTATAGTACTCTTCTCTCTTCTTCTCTACATATATCTTAGGATCATTGGCTTCTTTGAAGAGTCTGTGTTGGTCAGTGATCATCTTGTTTGCCCTTTTACTGATAGAAAGAACCAAATCCATGAAGAAATCAATCTTGAACACATATTTCAATTGTCTTTTCTGATGTTCTGTTACTCTCTTCTTGATGTAACCTGTGAGTTGTTGAATGCAGCTGATGTTGTAGCCCATCATTGAAATGTTAAATGACTGAATCATTCTGTCTGTCTGCTGAGAAACATCTGTGACTAATGATCTTATTTGGGCTTCATCTTCTAGAGAACGACTTTGATCAAATCTACATGTTTCTTTGACTGTTTTTGTGGAATTTCTGAAAATTACATATTGAGAGTAAGTCGACACAGTAAAAATATCATAGCTCTCACTGCAATTGTATACAAGAGAACTTCTATAGATGTTTTTGAGGATCTCTCTCACATCTTTCATTATGTCAGTGTCTTTAATTTGAGGACTGTCTGAGAGAATCCTGTCCACACTCTTTTCCCAAAATGAATCAAACTCTTTCTTAAGTGTTTCTTCATCATTTATTTTGTCTTTGAGTTTTAAGGCAAGTTCTTTGCTCTTTTCATAGAGAGTGTTTTCATGATGTGTCTTCTGATCATCAATCTTTTTCTTCAGGTCTCGCTGCTGAAGAATCTAATTTAATTTCCTCTTTGTTTCTCTCACAATGTTTTCCTGAATCTCTTTCATTTTTACGTCAAATGATTTTTTCCACTGAACCAATATATCAGCATCTTTCTCAAAGAATTCAGACATTGAGTTTTTCACATCCTCACTTGTCTTCTTCAGTTCTCTTTGAAGATCAGTTTCTTCAAACTTATAAATTGCTTCATTTTCTATTTTGTTGTGTAGTTTGTTCTCAGTTTCCATCATGGCACTGTGAAGACTCCAGGACCACTTGCTGTATTCAGTCTCCAGTTTCCTGTAGGCTGAAATCTCCAGAGCAGTTCTGGAGCTGAAGACACATCGTTCCTTCAGTAAAGCCTCACATAGATCTCTAATATGATCTTTTAAGTCTATCAGCATCATTCCATGGGGTTTTGCTGCACAAGATATAATAGTTTCCTTTAGGTCTTGAATATTTTCACAGTAGTCTGGGTTTGGTGGTGCCATGGGTGGGTTTCCCTCCCAAAGATGAGCAAAATACTTCACATCATTTTGAACATCAAATCTAATGACATCACTGAAACATTCTGCATCACAAACTTCCTCTTCAGCAGCGAGTTTAGTCATCTCATCCAGTGTCTGCTGCAGTCGTCTCCTTCCCTCCATGTTTTTCTCTTCATCTGTGATGTCTGAAACGTTCTGATGCACAAACACACAGCTGGGATTCAGTCTGACCTTCTTCATCCTCATGAAGGCCTGAACAACAATCTGAAGAATGTCCTGCATCTCAGATGGGTTTTCTCCAAAGATGTTGATCAATGTCAGATTTCCAAGACCAACAACAAATGTGGCCAATTCAATGTCATGATGTCTTGTTGATCTTCCAGCCAGGTCTAGAGCACGAAGACCCTCAGTATCAACAACCAGAATATAGTCAATCTTCATTTGTGTTTTCATCTCATCTGACACTCTGACCAGCTGCATGAAAGCTCCTCTGGTGCACCTGCCAGCACTGACGGCAAACTGGAGTCCAAACATGGCATTCAGCATGGTGGATTTCCCAGAGCTCTGAAGCCCTAAAACTGACAGCACAAAGACTCTCTGGTCTCCCAGTTTCTGGATGAGTTCATCTAGAACAGCAGAGATCCAGACCACAGGAACATGAGCAGCATCTCCATCCATCAGCTCCAGTGGAAATCCAGAGATCATCATCTCTGCTGCAAGACTCGGGAGAGAAGAGAAGTGAACCTCCTGGTCTTTCTTGTTCTTCTGCACAGATTCACATGATTCATAGATCTGACTGATCTCCCTCATGATGTGCTCCAAACCAAAGGCTGCAGCTTGAAGCTTCTCAGATATTCTCTCAAGTTCAGTTTGTTCAGCTTTAAGTTGTTCAATTTTATTACAATTCTCTTTCAGTTTTAAGACTGTTGACCACTTTTCATCATATTTGTGATTTAGATAAGAAAGGTCACCTGAGGTATATTCATCCAGGAGGATTCTGAGCCATTTGAGAAAATATATATTTTTATTGGCAGCACCTGAGTTCATTTATTTAATGAAGAACTTAATAAACTCTCTTATGTCAGATTCATACTGATGCTGACGAATTCTTTTCAACTCTGTTTTCTTTCTATTGATGTCCATTTCTATCTCATCTGCTTTAGGTCGATGTAGTTCCTTGTTCTTCTGACTCCACTGATGCCACAGTTTCCCCTGATGAGGCAGAACTGATTCTTTGATTTCTGTCAGATCTTTCTTCTCCAGTAAACTCATCATCTGCTGTGCTGCTTCTCTTCCTCTCCTGCAGTCATCATCATCTTCCTCATCTACTCTGATGTCTGAGTGTTTGGACACATCTTCAAGTCTGAGAGTGGAAGATGATTCTGAGAGACAGTCATTTATAGCTCTTCTGAGTTCTTCAGATACAACTGACTGATTTCTGTTTTTCAGACCAATCTTATATTTTCTTTTCTTTATTTCAGTTACAGCAGATTCATTCTCAGTAAAAAGACAAATGAGTGGCTTTGAGGTCCTGTACATGTTTTGTATTATTGCTGCACTTTTGTCATTCCTGTCCAGTTGTGGTAGAAGAACAACATTGACTGAGGCCATTTCAGTGAGGATCTCCAGCTGTTTCTCATGGTCTCCTGCATCACCATGTAGATTACAGAACGCAACACAGTCAGTGAATTTATCATCATATGATCCAGAGGGGCAGAACCAGGCGATCTCCACCACTCCATCCACCAGGACTCTGGTTCTGCTGCTGCCTGGGCAGTTCCTGTGGAAGAACGTGTTGTGTTTCTCATTGATCAGACTGTTTATCAGCTGAGACTTGGATGAAGACACAGAGCCAAACCTGAAGAAAGACACCATTGAAGTTTCTGCTTTGTAGATCGGCTGGGTTTGACTGATGATTTCATTGTTGGTGTTTCTGATCTTCCAGCTCTTGGTGATTTCTCTAAATGTCCAGAGAGGAAACTCAATCTGTTGTGTGAATGGATCAGGAAGAAGCAGAGGCAGAGCGTACTGACACTGGGACAGTTTAGTGACCATCAGCTGCTTCAGAAAACTATCGGCACAATGAAACACGGCCATCTGAACATCCATCGGGTGAATGGCCTTAGACTGGCTTGCTCCATAGTTAGACAAAAACATTTCATGAAAAATATCACTTTCATCTTCAGATGAGTGATTGTCTTTTCGTTGTGTGTGATCTTCCTCATTTTTCTCTTTAGATATAATAAATCTTGCTCTGTAGTTCATCATCAGTAGTTTTTGTAGGAAAGTCTGAATCAGCTCCTGTTCAGTACAATACTCATGGGACTGTAATGAATGTCCAGTTATCTGAAGAACATCTGCAGCTCTCAGTTTATTGTGGTACCTGTCTTTAAGATGAAGTCTGTGAAATAGGTGATATATTTTTTCTGCTCTGCTCTGCTCTGCTCTTTTCCAATGTCCTTGTTTTTTCTCTGTTTAATAGACAAAACAATGATACATTTATTAAATCCAATATTAAATTCCAGTACTCAACTATAAAGGGATAGTTCACCCAAAAATGAAAATTCTGCCATTAATTACTCTCATGTTGTTCCAAACCTGTAATTTCGTTCATCTTCGGAACACAAATTAAGATCTTTTTGATGAAATCTGAGAGCTTTCTGTCCTTCGATAGACTGACACTTTGACACTTCAAAAAGTTCATAAGAGATCATAAAACAATTCCACATGAATTGAGTGGTTTAGTCCACATTTTATGAAGAGACTCCATGCTTTATATTATGAACAGATTGAATTTAGGCTTTTAATCAAATACAATCCTGATCCCAAAAAAGTTGGGACACTGTACAAATTGTGAATAAAAACAGAATGCAATGATGTGGAAGTTTCAAATTTCAGTATTTTATTCAGAATACAACATAGATGACATATCAAATGTTTAAACTGAGAAAATTTATCTTTTTAAGGGAAAAATAAGTTGATTTTAAATTTCATGGCATCAACACATCTCAAAAAAGTTGGGACAAGGCCATGTTTACCACTGTGTGGCATCCCCTCTTCTTTTTATAACAGTCTGCAAACATCTGGGGACTGAGGAGACAAGTTGCTCAAGTTTAGGAATAGGAATGTTGTCCCATTCTTGTCTAATACAGGCTTCTAGTTGGTCAGCTGTCTTAGATCTTATTTGTCACATCTTCCTCTTTATGATGCACCAAATATTTTCTATGGGTGAAAGATCTGGACTGCAGGCTGGCCATTTCAGTACCCGGATCCTTCTTCTACGCAGCCATGATGTTGTAATTGATGCAGTATGTGGTCTGGCATTGTCATGTTGGAAAATGCAAGGTCTTCCGACGTCTGGATGGGAGCATATGTTGTTCTAGAACTTGGATATACCTTTCAGCATTGATGGTGCCTTTCCAGATGTGTAAGCTGCCCATGCCACACGCACTCATGCAACCCCATACCATCAGAGATGCAGGCTTCTGAGCTGAGCGCTGATAACAACTTGGGTTGTCCTTGCCCTCTTTAGTCCGGATGACATGGTGTCCCAGTTTTCCAAAAAGAACTTCAAATTTTGATTCGTCTGACCACAGAACAGTTTTCTACTTTGCCACAGTCCATTTTAAATGAGCCTTGGCCCAGAGAAAATGCCTGCGCTTCTGGATCAGGTTTAGATATGGCTTCTTTTTTGACCTATAGAGTTTTAGTCAGCAATGGCGAATGGCACTGTGGATTGTGTTCACCGACAATGTTTTCTGGAAGTATTCCTGAGCCCATGTTGTGATTTCCATTACAGTAGCATTCCTGTATGTGATGCAGTGCCGTCTAAGGGCCCGAAGATCACGGGCATCCAGTATGGTTTTCCGGCCTTGACCCTTATGCGCAGAGATTGTTCCAGATTCTCTGAATCTTTGGATGATATTATGCACTGTAGATGATGATAACTTCAAACTCTTTGCAATTTTTCTCTGAGAAACTCCTTTCTGATATTGCTCCACTATTTTTCGCCGCAGCATTGGGGGAATTGGTGATCCTCTGGCCATCTTGACTTCTGAGACACTGCCAGTCTGAGAGGCTCTTTTTATACCCAATCATGTTGCCAATTGACCTAATAAGTTGCAAATTGGTCCTCCAGCTGCTCCTTATATGTACATTTAACTTTTCCGGCCTCTTATTGCTACCTGTCCCAACTTTTTTGGAATGTGTAGCTCTCATGAAATCCAAAATGAGTAATATTTGATTAAATATTTGGCATGACATTTCAAAATGTCTCACTTTCAACATTTGATATGTTATTTATGTTCTATTGTGAAAAAAAATATACTTTTATGAGATTTGTAAATTATTGCATTTCTTTTTTTGTTCACAATTTGTACAGTGTCCCAACTTTTTTGGAATTGGGTTTGTATAAACACTGATCAGCGAACATAAACAGAAGCTCAACCGAACCTGCTTGACTTGAGAACAAACCTCTTGCTGAAGTTCAAACTTGCAGCGTAACACACAAGAATGCACCTCATTGATTTTTGAGGAAGCTAAAACATGCTGTGTAACATGAGAATGAACCTTACTGGTTCTTGTGGAAGCTCAAATGTGCTGCTTAATAAGCAAAAATAAACCTCACTGGTCCTTGCGGAAGCTCAAAACTGCTTTGTAACACAAGAATGAACATCATTGGTTCTTGTGGAAGATCAAACCTGCTGTGTAACCCTAGAATGAAACTCATTGGTTCTTGGGGAATCTCAAGCGTGCTGCATGACACACCAGAATGAACCTCATTGGTTCTTGCTAATGCTCAAATGTGCTAACACAAGAATTAATTGGTTATTGTGGAAGAGCAAACATGCAGCATAACACAAGAATGAACATCATTGGTTCTTGTGGAAGCGTGCTGCATAACACATGAGAATGAACCTCTGGTTCTTGCTGAAGCTCAAACGTGCTGTGTAACACATGAGAATGAACCACACATGTCAAGCGAACATGCTTGAGCTTCCATTTACCAAAAATAATAATAATAATTATAATTGTGGCCGAGGGCCATGAGAACAGAGCAAGGCCAGTGGCTTGATTGAAAATGAGCATCATCTTTGTGCCACACCGGTTTCGTATCTCTCATGGAGGAGCTTCGGAAGCATAAAAGGAGGAGTGGTGATGGTGAAGGACGAGAGAGGACCAGACCTGGACTTTACGTGATGTTTTGTTTATGTGTGTACTCCCTGCTGAAAAAAACAGCATATGCTGGTTAAGGTAGGTTTTGAAGCTGGTATGCTGGTTTGAGCTGGTTTATGCTGGTCAAGTGCTGGTCCTATGCTGGTCCATGCTGGTCCTATGTTGGTCTATGCTGGTCCATGCTGGTCATATGCTGGACCATGCTGGTCCTGAGCTGGTACTGAGCTACTTGACCAGCATTAACCAGCTCAAACCAGTATACCAGCTTCAAAACCTACCTTAACCAACAGTGTTTATTTTGATATTAAAGTGTTTAAACATTCGCTGATTCCCGCCTCCTTCCTCCCTTATCAACGAACTGTGTTACAATAACAATTTGTTACTTCGTTACATTTATGTAGCGTTGTTGTTGTTGTTGTTGGCACTCAAAGTGCTTTACATGGAAAGGGGAATATCCTCAACCACCATTATTGTGCAGCATCCACCTGGATGATGTGACGGCAACCATAGTGCACCAGAAAGCCCACCACACACCAACTTATTGGCAAACCAATATGTGAGCTAATTAATGTTTCTATGTGAATAAAAGCCTAAATTCAACTTAACCCTTTGAGCGGTACGGTCCCACATATGGGATTTTTATTTCTGTGCCCCTGGGCGTACGGTCCCACATATGGGATTTCGAACGTTCAGTGATGTCACATAACTGCTAGACAGTGCCGCGTTAAGCCTTCACGGGGCCCTGGGCTGACGAACGCAAACGTTTTTTTTCAGAAAACCAATATGACTCATTTAAATCTCTGTACTTACATTACTGCATGCATAAGTTTCAGAAGCACTCAATTCACTTTCACATGGGCTATTGTACAGTACACACACGGTCCGTGCCATCACAAAAATTGGGCTGCACGCGGACGGGGAGCGCGGACGTCTGCGAACCCTCCTGATGACGAAAATTACGCGATGCGAACGCCCGAAGTATACCTTGGTTGGTGTTAAGCCTGTAATAGCGGGCCACCAATCCACCCAGGCCCATATGCACGTTCAAACCCAGACGCTACGCCACTGTCCTGGTTGTATTCCGGCGTGCGTGTCCGCTGCGCCTGTGACTATTGATTCGGGTGTGACGACGATGCGTTTTAAAACGCAAAAGAGGATTGTCTCGCGGGCCCCCCAGTGGTCGGGGCCCTGGGCTGCAGCCCATGTTGCCCATTAGGATAACGCGGCCCTGCTGCTAGATTCAAACTGTCACTCTGGCTGTGAGACGGACGCGCGCAGCTCTTATCATATATCACAACTATGCAGTGTTTTCAGACACATAACTTTCTTTTAAGGTTTCAGACATTTAAAAACGCATAAGCACCATTAAAACAATATATTTCAAGTTTATAAAATACACACTGATGTCAGTCATCAGTGGAAGGAGCAATTACAGTCCATTCAAATACAATTTGCCGACATTTATTCATATCAGACACACATAATGGGCCCAAGTAACTGTAAAGTTTACTCTATTATTCTTCCAGTTCACCAGCCACTTACTTGCATATATTTCGGGAGAAACTGATGTATTCACCTGCTGTAAATCCGACTGACAGGACTCTGTGAACTGCAGCGCAAACTAAGATGGCGGCGCCCATCTTGCGTTATAGATCAAGATAAAGATCATTTATAAAGGTTTTTAAACGACAAAACACACTCACTCACACATATTTGAGGATCGGAATATCAGATAGTTGATGACATGGTAAGCAAGTGTGTGAATATTTTAAATAAACAAGGAAAAACAAAATAATAGCGATCCATCTGTCATACAGTGTTATTGTGGCTGCGTTCAGCGCTCGTGACACGCATGACGCGTCGCTATGGAAACATTAAAGGCAAACGTTCTAAAATAACGGTCGCCTTAAAAACTCACTCTGGGGGGACAGTTAGAATATTTTAAACTCACGCTTGAAAGGGTTAAATTTAAATTGTTCATTATATAAAGTGATCATGTCTCTTCAAAAAATGTGTACTAAACCACTCAATTCATATCGATTAGTTGTATCTCTTTATGAACTTTTCGAAACATAAAAGTGTTAGTATAGCTGTCTATGAAGGGACATATTTCATCAAAAAGATCTTCATTTGTGTTCTGAAGGCAAACAAAAGTCTTCTAGGTTTGGAACAATATGATGGTGAGTAATTAATGAAAGAATTTTCATTTTTGTGTGAACTATACCTTTAATTTCTAGGTTATTTGTACTTTGCTGAAAAACACACTTGATTCTAATTAACAACTGATCATTGAAGTGGCAATAAGAGAGTTAGTTCAAATATTTCAATTACATAATGTATTTATTGTCAGCTGATATTTGAAGAATGATCATCATACCTCTGTGATGACTCTGATCACGTCACTGTCTACAGTGTAGTTGGGTTTCCCCAGCGCTGCACATTTGATCTCATACTCAGTTTCTGCTCTCAGATCAGTCAGAGTAACTGTGTCTTGATCCTTCAGCACAGGTTCAGATGTCCAGACTGTGTCCTGCTTTGCTTTATACAGTAATCTGAGCTCCACTGTAGCAGGACATGATGGAGGAACCTTCAGAACCACATTCTGACCTTTGACCTCTTCAGTGATCGGACAGGCTGGTTTGGATGGAGGAGTAAAGCAAACAGCTTCATCACATTCACTTCCGTACAGAATAATGCAGGAACCAGGATGATTCTCCATTTCCTTTGATGACACAATGAACCTGTCTTGTTCACAGCTGTTTGAATTGATCAAGTTCTTAAATATCTTCAAGTTGCTCCTCATGGCATTTTGGATCTCAGGAGTTAGCCAAGACTTTCGCTTGAAATCAGGGCTCGTCACATCAGTTTCTCCTTGTGTTGAAGGACTCAGATAGGTGGTTTGTTGTTGAAGAAGCACATCTGAGCAGTTCAATGATGTGAATGTGTAGCTGACCAGATTCCCAACCTCCAAATCCATCTTGATGAGATCAATGTTGTCTTTTACCTCAACGTCTTTCAGCTGTCTGATGATTGTTTTAATGATGTCAGACTCTCTTTCTCTCTCTTTCAGCCATTCTGTGAGGTCACTTCCTCTGAATGGAGATTCATCATGTTCTTGTAGAAGATCATTCAGTGCAGTTTCCTTGATCACATTCCCACGGATGTTTGGCAGCAAAGAGCCGAGTTTCTTCATGAGTCTCAACTTGTACATGTAGCAGTTTTGCTTCATTTTCTGTATTTTATCATGAAATGCAGCAAACGTCAGAGCTGGCAAATCTTTCAGAAAATCACTCCATTTCATCTCGGCTGTATTTAAACTCTCAATCACTGATTCAATCTTTATGGTTAAATCAATGCTCTATGAAGTTTTGAAGTTCTCGAGTGAAGTTTGTCCAGAGGATTAAGCCAAACTCTCAGTGGAATCCCACTGTCTTGTTTTTCTCCCAGCAGTTTTGGAAGATCAGCAAAAACCCTCAATGCATCTTCAAAAGAGGTCGGGTTAGACGGTAGCTGGAAGTCGCCATAAAATGTACAAGTGAATTTTCTGACTGCAGTTTGCTGACTGTGATTCACATTTAGATCAGCATTTGCACCCACTGAAACGATGCCCTGCAGTTTCTCAAGAGCCACTTTCACTTCTCCGTCTACTCTGCTTTTGTCCTCATTTGAAGAAACTTCTCTGTCAAACACAAAGCAGGCGTCTGCTCCATACAGTATTGCTGTAACTACATGTGTGGCTGTATCATTGTCATCATCAGGAAGATTTTCAGAAGGCAAATGATTTACAGTCAGTTCTTCAAACCTGCTGGTTGAATGATAATGTAGCGTCAGTCTTTGCTGTTTGAAAGACTTCTTGATGTCATTGAGATATTTTGCTGCTCCGCTAACATGGATGAGATCACCTAAAAGACTCAGTTTAGGTCCACCATCAATATTCAGTAATTTAGATTTGTCCTGAATGGAGTCGGAAGCTGTGACTTTGAATCCTGTATTAATTTGGGCACAAGAGCAAATATTCTGCTGCAGCTGTTCTTTGTTCCAAAGTCTAATACCTGTAATAGGAAAAATGTGTTTTAACTCTCAACAGTGAATTTATTAGAATCACATTTCACATCAGAATTTTTTTTTTTCAGTAAATCACAACAGTATTTAAAATATTTAGGTACCTGGTATTAATGCGTCCTTTCTGCAGTCATACAGCATGCCGAGCTGGAAGGGTCTCCCAAGAGCTGCTGTTTCAATCGCATTCACTCCCACTGAATCCATGCTAATTACAAGGAGAAACAGATCTGTGAGGTTACAGTTACTGTCTGTGAAATCACATATTAAAAGCTACTGACAATGTTCAGTGTTAGTCTGCTACCTGGGTCAAGTATAAAGAGAGATAGGTGGAGAAAAATTCACATACCTGGCAGGTTTGAGCTTGACGAGGTATGTTGATTTGATCTTGTTTGGTAGCAGATTGAAATCTTTTGATAGGCCATGTTGAAGTATTCTTTTTGTAGAGGAATGTGAGGAATGTGCTCTGAGGGTCTTATTTGAAGTTATGGTGTTGGTGACTATTTGTCCACCCCACCACACACACACACACACACACACACACACACACACAATTTTACAGATAGCAGACCAACATTGAATTAAAAAATTAATCAAGTTTGAAACTTAACATTGAATTTTCATCAGGTTTGCACCATAAAATAATGTTATTTCAATGAAAAAAAAAAAAGATCAAGATGGACTTAAAATCAATAATTGTTCAACTTAAATTAAATCACTTGTATCTAATCAACACTGAAACAATATCAAATAAACCTTGCTAAATCTACAGCAGGATTCAGTGTTGGTCTGTTATCTGGGAATGTTGCTATTGTTATTGTTAAAGGTTTAGTTCACCCAAAAATGAAATTTCTGTCATTAATTACTCACCTTCATGTCGTTCCAAACCCGCAAGACCTTCTTTCATCTTCAGAACACAAATTGAAATATTTTTGATGAAATCTGAGGGTATCTAAACCACACATCACAAATATCTTAATTTGTGTTCTGAAGATGAATGAAGGTCTTACAGGTTTGGGATGATATGAGGGTGAGTAATTAATGAGAGAAATGTAATTTTTGGGTGAACTAACCCTTTAAATGGTATAAAAGAGATTCCACATAAAGTTTGCAGTGGGGAAACAACAAACAACTTATTAAACTGTGCAATGCACTGTTTAATAACAGTTTAATGCGTTCAAATTTTAAAGACGTGGCGAGGCGCTGAGCTTCGCGTCCGGTGTGCGAGCCCCTTCAGTCTTTTGCCACTCAGTGGGCGTGACCGCAGTCGTAACGGTCGACGGTGACGTCATGTACATACCCTCTATAGAGGGTATGCATCGATGTCACTTTCCCGCCAGAACAGCTGGACTGAGTGGTAAAAGAACCTGCTGCATGACTGGATTTAATAGGGGAAACTGCGAAAACGCGAGTAAAACAATTACACTAAATGTTGGGCTCAATAGTGTTCCTTACAGCTTGTCAAAGAAACCTAATCCATGGATATTGACATGCAGCCAGGAGTCGTGTTTCCTGACATTTATATGTGCCTGATTTATACGCCGGAGAAATACATAAAGCAAATCTGCCTGTCAATATTTTATATAACTACAATATAGATGGAAAAAATGGATCGACTTCTTTCAGCTTGTTAAACATTTATTTGGACATTTTCTACCATATGATGGCTGAAGCAGCAGCGCATGACACTGTTCTCATGGTAACCAGATCAACACTGTAAACAGAATTCTACAAAACTGAAGTGAAAACATCAAATTACCATTCAGTGGGATAAAATAGCTTCTGTTCCCTGCAAACGATAGGAAGAATGTGAATATTTAACCAACTCAAAAACAAATAAGGTAAGCAGGTATCCATATTTATTTCAGTATCAGCAGATGCAAAACGCTATAAAAGGTGACAACTTTTTAAGTTAAAAACGGTATAAGTTATGTAAACGATATAAACACCTTCTGTGTTCTCGGTTTGATCGATTTGAGCAACCATAAACGATGCAAAACATACAAATTTTGAGATTTTGATAGGATTCCTATATAGAAAAGTCAGTCCCTGCCCTCCAGCTGCATTTTGCGTGCAGCAGTGACATCATGTGCACTGCAAACAACCTATTGCAGTGATCCATTTGCTTCCTTTTTCTGTAGCTTTCAGCAGTCTTTAAATATACACCTCAGGTTTTGTGTCAAAGCTATTTTTACAGTCAATCACAAAGCTCTTTCCCGGTTTGGAAGAGTTTTGTGTGTTTTTCGCGGCATTCATGCTGAAAACCAATGCTGCCGCTCAGTCTCTGTGCCACTCATGGGCGTAACCGCAGTCATAATGGTTGATGGTGACGTCACGTGCATATCCTCTATACATCGGACGTCCGTGTTCGTGCACCATCTGTATGACGTAATTTTCGTAATGCAGAGGGCTCACTGCTGGCCGCACACCCCGTCCGCGTGCAGCCCAAATTTAGAGACCACGCGGACGGTGCGCATGCAAGCAGGACAGAAGAGTCCACTAGGTGGCAAAATGCACAGTACTGAGCACAATGTGCAGCGGTCGAAGTGTGTAAAGAGCGATTCAAAAACAAGACGAGTAAACTCAAATGTATGCTTTCTCTCATTTTTGATTCCTGTTCTCTTCTGAACTATGTTGCAATGGTGGATGCACTATTTTTCTTCTCCAATCCTGCCCAGCGAATTTCCAGTTGATGACACGATGTCTGGTAAAAGTATAGAAAAAATTGTACTGTGCATGTATCAAACTCGGTCATCTGCGCGCATCTGTGGTTTTGTATACTTTGATAGATTTGCGAGACGCGTCCGGGCACGGAAAGTGAAGTATACCCAGGGCTTGAATCAGAGCCGGACGCGTTCAGCACTTTTCATATCACAAATATATGGTGTTTTCAACCACATAATATTTATTTTAGGTTTCAGGCATTTAAATACACATTTAAATACAAAACAAATCATTTAGAGTTTGTAAAATACACAATTGTTATGTCTATGGAAGCGACAATCCTTTCCATTATAATTAGATGACACGTTTGATTCATATCAGATATGTATGTAACTTTAAAGTTAAAGTCAGGTTTTCAGAAAAATGAAAATGTGTTTTGAGAAGGAAGTTAATAACTACAGAGCTACTTATACAATCACATATATCAACAATCAGCATATGAAACTCAACAATGGTGACATGCTTAATGCCAGCATACAAAAGTCATCCACGTCTCCCAGCATGCATTGCAGCATGAATAAATTATGTGGCTGAATTCTTTTACTATTTATGTTTGAATGTTTTTTGATTGTCAGCATTGTTGAGGTTTGAATGATGAATGTTGATGTCTAAGTGAGTCTCAATTTTTACACAAGGTACAGCAGGTTTTAAAGATGTCAAAGAGATTTCTTCAGTGTTATGTCATATATATCATAAAAGATGAATTTATTATTTTTTATTAATGCATCTCATGTTGAGCTGCACTTCTGTCAATTTCTTTCTTTATCAATGCAGAAAACACCTGCTGAATGAGAAATAAACGAATTGTTATGTACTTGGTAAGAAGAAAAGAGGCGTTTGAAATCTTTAATTAACAAAATGAAGTAGCATAACAGTACAGTTCATGCAGCACTGAGTGGAATGGTTATAACTCTCTTGCTTCTTTCTTCTCAACTTACACATAGCACAAACTACTACCACCATTTACTGGCCAATATGCACAAAAGAACACAGCATTAACAAAAGTCAAGGGTCAAGAGCCCAACTAAAACAAAACACTGATCACCATGATGGTGACTTAAAACAAAACATTTTCAAAAAATCATCAACTTCTAAATCTCTGTGAATTCTCAAAAGGAACTCTAGATGTCTGACAGAAATAAAGTCAGTCTGGTTAGTAATAGTGAAGCTGGTAATGCTGTTTGTGGTGTTGTTTAATCAGATCTTCAGAGATTTAATGTCTTTTATCTTCAGTTCATCTAAGGCTGTGGCTGAAGAAAGTTGTAGTTTGTGTTCTTATTTCTCTTTCTTTCAGTGCTTGAAAGAAAGAAAGAAAGAAAGAAAGAAAGAAAGAAAGAAAGAAAGAAAGAAAGAAAGAAAGAAAGAAAGAAAGAAAGAAAGAAAGAAAGTGTTCTTATTTTCTGGTGTAGAGCAATTTATTTTATACAGTTCTTGTATGCTTATTTCTTTCTTTCCCTTGTACTGATTTGATTTTACTGTAAATTGTGCAAATATAACTGCATTCTGTTCTGTTCCAGACATTAAGCCAGAGGGAAGTCCACTATAAATAATAATAATAATTATTATTATTATTTATTTTATTTTATTTTACTTTTCACTTAGGTTATTTGGTAATTGTGCGTTTAGTCAGTGGCATCTTTTGTTTTGTTTATCCTTGCCAAATCCTGAACAGACTGTTTCTAATCTGAGTGGTGTGACAAGTGAAAATAATGACAAGGAAATTGTAAAAACTGTTACAGGCTTCTTTCTTATTGTAATAGACTCCTCACTGGCCTGCAGCTCATTCAGAACAGCAGAAAATATGAACATATTACACCAGTCCTCAGGTCCTTGCACTGGCTTCTAGTTGCATATCGTCGCTGTCCGATGAAAACCACGTATGTCCATTTTGCCGATTTTGAGATTTTTCGATGGATTGAATGTCCAGGTTCATTTCCGTATACAGTATGCTTCACATATCTAAATGGCCAATGAAAAGTTGTGAAATCATGTCATCTGATTTTCACGTATATCCATTTGGTGTCAAAGCTGTCAATCACGCCGCGTATCTCCCGCCCTGTGGAAGCATCTCGCCGGTCTCGTGAAGTTTCATCGAAGCTCAGCACTGGATAGCCGAATAACACTGTGAGGTAAAGTATCAGCAAACGTTTGTTTTTGACAACTGTTCTCAAGTTTATTATATATTCACAACTATTATTTATCGGTAAATGGTCTAGACGAAGTAATTGTCACAGAATATTTTTATTTATTTTTATATTTGTGAACCTGGCTGACGAAAGTACGACATTGAAGCTCTCCACAGTTTAGTTCTAATCTAGTTCTTCACAGATTAGTTTGCTTGCTAGTATGTAAATAAACTCGGTCTCATTGATAAGATTCAAACTTTTTTTTTTCTTAGTCAAACTGATCAAATTATAGCCTGTAATGCTACTGTCATGATTGTCACTAGAACATGCCTCACTCATACTGCTATCACCGCTTGCCAGAGGCTGAGAATGTCCAGCACTAGAGTTATTTAATAAACTGAGCGTATTCATCTGTCAATATGAAACGCGACTTGGCCATTCTAATTAATGATCGGAAGAACGTGTATCGACCACCGTTACTGTAAAATATGCACGTATGTCGATTTAAACTCAATTTTGGTCAAATGTGGATTATATCATTACACTGGCAAGAATGTGGTTACATGTAAAGATGCCGTACCAAGTATGACAACGCTACATTCAACTGCTTTTGAAATACGGTGTTTTTTTTACTTCCTGAAAAGTAACCGTTTTGGACATACGTGAGTTTCATCGGGCAGCGACGATATATAATTAATTTTAAAGTACTGTTACTTGTTTATAAATCATTCAATGGCCTAGGACCTCAATACATTGCAGATATGCTCATAGGGTATAAACCGAAACCTTTATTTTTTTTGTTCTTCCTTGGAAAGACTGCTTCTAATTTGAGTGGTGTGATGGGTGAAAATAAAATCAAGGAAATGGCAAAAAATGTTACAGGCTTCTTTCTTTATTGTTCCTCCCTGAACTTAGACCAGGTTTGTAACACTACTGACCTCTAAAAATTGTAGGTAACTATAATAATAAAAAAGAAGCATTAATATCGTTTTGCAGAAATATCACAAAATTACACATTTGCCTGATTTATTTTTCAGTTTTTCAACTTCTTGTAGTAGTTCTTTTATTTCTTCTCCTTTCTGAACCTGCAGATCTTGATATTGTTTTTCCATTAGTTCATGTTGTCTCTTACGTTCATCCAGCATCTGTTGAAGCTCCTGAATGTGCTGCTCTTTTCTCTCTCTGAAATCATTAAATTCTTCTGCTTGTTTTCTGGCTTCATCTTCATGTTTCTTCTTCATGAGTTTTATCTTCCCTTCATGTTTTGGTTTCATTACTCTCTCTTTCTCTTCTTGTTCTTTTCTCTTCTTATCCTCTTCTTCTCTTTTCTTCATCTCTTCTTGTTCTCGTTTTAGATCTTCAATCATTCTCACCGATCTCTTTCTCTCTTCTTCTCGTCTCTCCTCATCATCTCGTTTTCTTCTCTCCCACTCCTCTTTTCTCTCTTGTTCCAGTTGTTCATAATATCTTTCCATTTCAGTTTTCTTTTCTTCATATTCTCTCTCTTTTTCTTCTCTCTCTCTTCTCTGTTTCTGTCTCTCCTCCTCTATCTTCTGTCTTTTTTCTTCTCTCTCTTTTTCAAATCTCTTTTTCATTTTCTCCAGTTCTTCTTGTTTTTCTCTCAGTTCTTTCTCGTGTTTCTCTTTTCTCTTTCTTTCTTCTTCCTCTCGATCACTCATCTGTTGTTTCTTTTCATCCTCCCATTCTCTCCGCTGTCGTTTAATTTCCTCTTGAATCTCTTTTTTGTCATTTTCAGCATCTTTTATTTTTCTTTCCCATCTTCGTCTTTCTCTCTCGTCTTGTTTGATCCTCTTTCTTTCCTCTGCATCTCTCTTTTTTATGTCTTTTTCCTGTTTTTTCTGTAATTCTGCAATAATACGCTCTTGTTTATTTTTCATCTTTTCTTGATCTTGTCTGTATTTCTCTTCTCTCTTTCTATCTTCTTCTTCTCTTTCTTTTTGTTGTTTTTCATACTGTGATCTCTGATTTTCAATCTCTCTCTTCATTTCTTCTATTTTTTGATGATATTCAGCTCTTTGCTGTTTTTCCTCTTCTGATTGTTTCTGGGTTTCAATCTCTCGAATCTTCTGTTCTGTTTTCTCTTTTTCTTCAAACTCTTTTCTGAGTTTTTCCTCTTTTTCTCTCAGTTGATTCAGCATTTTCTTTCTCTCCTCCTCTGCTCTTTGTTTCTCTTCCTCGAGTGTCTTCATCATGTCTTTCATTTCTCTCTCATATTTGGCTTGTAATTCTTCTTTCTGAGTCTGAATCTCTCTCTCTTTCTCTTTCAGTATTTCATCCATTCTCTTTTTAATGGACATCTCTGCCTCCTCAAACATTCTGTTAGTGAAGTATCGACCCTCATTAGTATTTTTCAGCTCTTCTATCATGTTTAACAGTTGAATCACTTGAGTTTTGTCTTGTTTTTCTTTGTTATTGAAAGATAGGAATCTGTTTCCACAATCTCTCATCAGTTTCTTCAGGTCTGCATTGTTTCCTCTCTTCACATAATCTTCTATAGACTCATTCCCAAGTTCGTCTCCTCTAGTGAACAGAATGATGCTGAACTGAGCAGCTTTATGTCCAAATATCTCCTTTATCAGATCCAAAGTGTCTGCTTCCACCTGGATGAATCTTCCCACAGTCAACACAATGACAAACACATGAGGTCCAGGTGACGACAGCGAAACACATTTCACTATTTCTTCCACCATTTCATCATTTGTCATTGTCGTGTCAAAGAGACCTGGAGTATCAACAACAGCGACTGATCGACCATCAACTTCACCAACTCCCTTCTCACAAACAGCCGTTACTGAATCCATGCTTGGTTGACTCACAAACTCATTTCTTCCCAGAATAGTGTTTCCTGTAGCGCTCTTTCCATTTCCTGTTCTTCCGATCAGCACAATCCTCAAAAACTTCAGATAATCTGAACATTCAGCACCTGAAATAATGTATGTATGTATTAATAACATTCAGGTCTATTTTTGGTGTTGTTTATTCCATATTTAATTCCATATTTCATCAATTCATAACATTTCTGAACCACCTGCTTAACCAACACAAAATAGGTGTAGAAACGTCTCAGGTTACGTATGTAACCATGGTTCCCTGAGAACAGGGAACGAGACTCTGCGTTTACCGCATATGGGGACCGTCACTCGTGACAGGTGTTCGAAATGCCAAGAATCACAACACTCCAATCCTATTAGCTGGCGACAGCCTATGATGTCATTACGGCGCGAACCGTGACGTATAAAGGGAGCGCCTGAGGAAGCAGTCAACACCTACTCGTCTTTGAGGGACTGTTCAGCAGGCAACCCGAAGCATGGCAGTGTAACTCAGAGTCTCGTTCCCTGTTCTCAGGAAACCATGGTTACATACGTAACCTGAGACGTTCCCTTTCAAAAGGGAACTCCACTCTGCGTTTACTGCATATGGGGAACGATATACCCACGCCGCCATGCTGGACGAGAGTGCATGCCAAATGTCTGAACAAAGAAAAGCCGGGAGCAACACTTCCCAAGGCTGTCAGTGACAGCATTCCCTATGGCCAACAGCCCAAGCTGAGCCTAAAAGAGGCCTTCCGAAGAAAGCCTTCCAAGGCTGCTCAAGGCGTCTGGGATCAGCAATCCGTGGAAAGTGGTCCCTTAAAGGGAATGTGGCCAGGAAACCAAACAGAACCCCGGCCAGTCACTAGAGGGGAACGAAGTCACCCCCAACGCCACCAAGGAGGCCGTACTAATCTAGTGAAAGCTAAACATAGTCTGGGCCAGCCCTGTCTGATACACAGAATCTCCAAAGCGCATACTTAAAAGAAGAGAGCAGATAAGAGCGACTGCGAAAGAGCAGTAAGCAACTCAAACCCACGCGCAGAGATGGGCATCCTGGAGAGCGGAACTCAGCTGAGCGCTAAAAACCCTCGTATTGAGGGGAGTATAATCCACTTGTCCTAGGATCTACTCAGCATCTGATTCAAGCACTGAGGAGGCTGTGCGCTAGAAAACCCTGGTACAGGGAAGCACAAACCAGCCTAGGGCTAGTCCGAACAGGAGACTTCATAGAAGTCTACAACCAATGACCAGCTTAGGGAGCTAAGCACAATTACGCAGTCAACCCAAAGGGAAGTACAGAGCTCAACCTAACAGACAGACCATACTGTAGGCACATAGTCATGGAGGCCGACCAGAAAGGGCCTACAACATAACTAAAGTTCTTACAAATGAACTAATATCACAACAAGAACCCAATTCATATGGTGGTATTCAGGATGGCCCATAAGGCCATTCGACTGAAAACAAAGCATGCTGAGCGCATGACCAACCAAGTAATTAGGTAGCTGTGAGTGCCCACGAAACAGCCCGTCCAACACATTCCAATGAGCAGTGTACTCGGTAAAAGCACCTTTTTACAGCGTACGCCATCACTAAAGAAGGCCCCATAGGCCATGTTATCAAGCTCCAGGCTAAGCAAACAGACTACAAAAGGAGGTCATAAGTCAGCCAGAGCCCTGGCCAGCCAGCGACATAAAAATCCCTTTTACTGTCTTCAGTAAAGAATGTCAAAGAAACGCAAAAGGTACATGCTAGCATGTTCCCAAAGGAGGCCCCACGGGCCTGCCTGTCACACGCGGTGTCAGCTAGCGGCCACTAAGAGATGGGCATCCTGGAGAGCGGAACTCAGCTGAGTGTTATAAACCCTCGAATCGAGGGGAGTATAAACCACTCATCCTAGGATCTACTCAGTCTCTGATTAAAGCACTGAGGAGGCTGTGTGCTAGAAAAACCCCGGTAAAGGGAGCACAAACCAGCCTAAGAGCCGGTTTCAGCCGGAAACTTCATTGTAGTCTCCAACCAATGACCAGCTTAGGGAGCTAAGCACGATTACACAGTCAACGCAGAGGGAAGTACGAAGCTCAACCTAACAGACAGACTGTACTGTGGGCACATAGTCATGGAGGCCGGAAAAAGGGCCTACAACATAACTAGAGTTCTTTTATAATGAACTAAGCATACCACAGAAACTCAACACATGAGGCAATATTCCAGGGTGGCCCGTAAGGCCAAGCACCAGAAACATAGCATGCTGGAAGCATGACCACCAAGAAATAGGTAGCTGTGAGTGCTCATGAAACAGCCCGTCCAACACAATCCAACGAGCAGTGTACTTGGTAAAAACACCTTTCTACTCTTTAATCAAGAGGAGTACAGCGTACGCCATCACGGGCTAAAGAAAGCCCCATGGGCCTATAACCTCAGCAGACATGTGGCATCAGCTCATGGCAGTGCGACCAATAAAGTTCTAGGAGCAAAATAGAACCGAGTAACAAACAAGGTAGCTACTTAGCTCAACTAGAGCTAAAGGAAACCAAGCTCAAGGAAGCAAATGCACAAAACCAGACAAACAGTTGGTTTTAACACAAAAACTCACCTTGAGAGGCAAGCCACTCAGAAAATGTACTCAGTAAAAGCACCTTTTACTCTCTAAGTGAGAGGAGTACAAAGCCAAACTCCAGCGTGACACATAGGAGGCCTGCGAAGGCCTACAACCCGTACACATGCGGCGTCAACTAGTGGCAATCATGACCCATCCATGGTGATGAGTCACATAGAAACCCACACAAAGCTATGCCAACATGCAGACTGAAAGGAGGCCCTGGTGGGGCCTTCGATCTCCATGAACACATGGCATCAGCCAGTGGTAGCATCATGACTAAGACCAGCCGGCAGGCCAAATACTCGAGAAAACCCTTAGGTAAGAGAAGTACACACTGCACCGCAGAACTCTGCGAGAGGCCTGAACTAGGGCCTACTCATACAGAGGTGGGTGTGGCCGATGGCGGAGTGAGTCATAAGACAAGACTCAACCATGGAATGAGTCTAGATATAACCAACCATGCTGGGCCAACACGGAGGCTACAAAGGAGGCCTGGCAAGGCCTACTACTTTAGCACCATGTGGTGCCAGCCAGTGGTCATATACAAGACCCGGGCTCAAAAAAGGGCCAGCACTAAACCCTAAAGTTTACTGAGGGTAAATAGCTTACACAATCTGAGCTTAGGTGTACACATTCCAACAGGCAATGTACCGAGTACACATAATGTGCTCTCATGGTTTAAGGAAGGCCTGCAAGACCTGCTACCTCAAACAACATTTGCATAAGCCTGAGGCAGTGCTAGGCTAAGTGAGCACCAACCCAGCTGGGCCAGCATAGAAAACTGAAAAGGAGGCCTGGTAGGGCCTACTACTTTCAGCACCATGTGGCTCCAGCCAGTGGTCATATAAAGGGCCCAAGCTCAAAGGGGACCAGCTCTAGACCCAACAAGCTAATTGTGGGTAACTAGCTACACAACCTGAGCTAAGCCTACACATTCCAACAGGCAACATACATAGTATACACAAACATGCTATCATGGTCTAAGGGAGGCCCATAATGCCTACCACCTCAAACAAACATGAGCATAAGCCTGAGGCAGTGCTAAGATACATGAGCCAACTCGTGACCGTAAACCAACAGCGCCCGAGAAACAAGCTGTATAAGAAAGAGGCTACCCAAAAAGAGCCAACAATCTAACAGCATACGTAAAACAGCTGCTGTGGTCATGATCGACTGGAAGCTAACAGAGATCATACTATTCTAACCAGAATAAGTCTCTCTATACTCAACCTGAGTGTGCAATCCAACAGGTGATGCACTCAGTGAAACACAAACTCCTATTTTTATTGTACCGGGGAGTACAATAAAACACCACATTCATAGATAGAGGCTAATCACAGCCTGCTATCAAAGAAACAGGTGTTAACCTGTGGCAGAACTAGAGTAAGCTCACATATGTATGTAGGGCTAAAGCTTAGAACCCCAAAGCAAAAGCAAATGCTTTGTAATACATACCATCCAAACAGGATAAATGTTTCACAAAACAGATCTGTGATCTGTAATGAACCCCAGAGAACGAAAGCTAAAATATTTAGCATCGTAATCTCAAACTTGAATATAATTCAAGGGGCTCATGTGAAGACATTATAAGCATGACAAATGTTCTAAAAAGTGGGGCCTAGCAGCACTGCATAACTCATCTTCTCGAAGATAAGGGCCTACCACCTGGGAAGAACAGCACCAGGAAGGCTAATAACAGCCTATAACCTTAGCTGTTAACCTCAGCCATAGCACCTATGTTTTCACATCGAAGGGGAAATGGGCATAAGGCCAGAACTAGGAACTATACAACCTCACAGGGATAGTAATAATAAGGGTGATGTAACATACAAACACCTAAACCTAGCTCTAGCCCAGCCGCTAGCTAAGGCCTACTGGGCCAAGCAAAGCTTGGGCTTCATTTTGAAACCTTCAAATTTGAGGAGAAAATGAAGCACTGCAAGCAAACAGTGTCAGGTGGCCGATAAGCCGTCCTGCACACAAATAACTGAAGTGACGAGTGCTAACTCAAACCAAACTAAAGTATTAGCTGAGAAGCTACTCTAAAATAGGAGGCTACAAAATAGCGGCCATAAAGCGGCCCGGATGTTTTGAAAATTAGCCAACCTAATGCTACAGTTATTCTTCCCAAAAGAACCCCTTCTAACTTTACTGACTACATGCTCAGGAAAGCTATACAGGAAAAACAAGGTCTACACTTTTTATAAACATAAAATATAGACCCAGCTTACCTTCCTGCGGGTCGTAGAACGAAGATTTTCCGTCCTTATTTTTAATGCATGAAGAAGGATGAAATCAAAAGTTCTTTTAAGCCTAAAAGCACTTTCACTATCAAACCAGACGGCGGCATTTAGAAAAAAATATTATCAAAAGGCCAGCCGACAGCCTAACTGTGAAAGAAGCACCTGAGCAAGTAGAAAGATCTCAAACTCAGGAGGCGGAGGAAGAAGGGGCGAGGGCAAATGCAATGTTGCCCCCGCAACGAGAGGGAATCGATCACAGATGCTATTAGTGTACATGATCAATCACCTCCTCAAACCTGCTTCTCCCTCCTCGAGTCCAGTCGTCTCTGCACCTGCTCTGAAAAGAGGAGGTGCCTGAGCGGCCATACTGGACCTCTGGCCCTGTCTCAGAGCCTCAGCTCAAGATGGGCCAGCCTCCTGATAAACTACACGCTCAGAAAACTATACAGGAAAACAAGGTCTTATTTTAAAAACATAAAATAGACCCATCTCATATTCCTGCGGCTAAAAGACAGTTTTTACCATGTTTTTACCATGTTTTTTTACATGAAAAAGGATAGAATCTAGGGTTCTTTTAAGCATAAAAGATCCTCTCATTATCAAACCGAAAAAGTGGGCAGACAAAAATAATTACTATGGGCCCAGCCATCAGTCTGATCATAAGAAGTATCTAAGCATGATATAAAATATATATATACACACATGCATATAAATACATACATCCTATATATGTATATATTCACACACACACGCAGCCCGCCGAAAAGCGCGTCCCAAAAACACAGCAGCTCCGCAAACCCAGCAGCCAGAGGAGCGCTCGCTATCGGACGTGGTGACGTCAAACACGGATGTGACCGTCATCCAACAACACATCCTCGTCAGCTCCGGGGAAGCCGAGAGAGAATATAATTCCCTCAGACTTCCCAACGAGCTCACCTGCGAGCCCTATGATTGCAGCCGCTGTATTGCCTCAGCACACACGGGCTGGAATCACCAGGCACAGATGCAGACACCTCCTCCCTCGGGAAGAGTGTCAAACGAGAACGGAGTGTCCCAACAGGAGAGACTCTCACAGTGAACAATAGACAAACACACATAGACGGCGCCTTCAAGCACCGCCTATGCGTTCGCTCCTCTCCAGACAGAAAAACGCCAGAAACGTGTAAATCAAGTGTCGAACCCCTGGGACACGAATGAACACATTCTCCTGAACGTTTGCAGACATAAATGGAGTCATTCCCTACGGGAGTTTGTTAAACAATGGCACGAACAAGTCGAGAAGATGTTGACTGCTTCCTCAGGCGCTCCCTTTATACGTCAT
Source organism: Chanodichthys erythropterus (assembly GCF_024489055.1). Classification (NCBI taxonomy): domain Eukaryota; kingdom Metazoa; phylum Chordata; class Actinopteri; order Cypriniformes; family Xenocyprididae; genus Chanodichthys; species Chanodichthys erythropterus. The sequence goes on from NC_090223.1 coordinate 13,917,136, forward strand.
GGTTTGTGCCGTAATGACGCCATAGGCTGTCACCGGCCAATAGGATTGGAGTGTTGTGATTCTTGGCATTTCGAACACCTGTCACGAGTGACGGTTCCCCATATACGGTAAACGCAGAGTGGAGTTCCCTTTCGAAATGGAACTTGGCATTAGAGTGAATATAGAGAATATGATCAACTTAACAAGTGCTTTTAAATTTGCTAAAATATTTGAGGTGCACTGTTTTTGTAGCGTGAAAAAATGACTGCTTTGCTTGAAATGTGATCTGTGAAATCATAAATAACTTATAGTCTTTTGATGTGTAGATCTTGAGAAAATCCTCATGGAGAGACAAGACTTGCTTTTTGGCTAAAGCTAAAGGACTTGGATCTCGAGTGTGGTACGTAGGGGTGATGTGTCTTAACTAGTCGGACACTGTTTGATAAAACAGTGATAAAACTTGTAAAAAAGTTGATAAAACTTTTGATAAAAAGGTCACAATGGTTCCAAATGCCAAACTTTTGATTGCTTTGGGATATTAACACAGAATTTGGTTCAGATGCAGCTGACTTGATTGTGAACAAGCCCAAAGCACACAACATGATTGCTCATGATTGCTGGAATATTGTAAAGGAAAAGACTGTACATTCTTTTAAATATGCATAAGCAAATATTAAAACAAACAAAAACTGCACTAACCTTCTAAATTAATGTTCTGCTTTAACTCTTTGATTTCGTCCTCCATTCTCTTCAGTTCTTCTTTATATTTCTCCTCTGTTTCATGTCTGACTCTGTTCTCTTGAGCTTTCACATACATCTGAAGTGAATATGGTTCAGTCTTCATGTTCTCTATATAATCCAGTAGTTCTGGGATCTGTCTTGAGTTTTCAGGTTCATTTAACCCCATCACTCTGAACTGCCCTCCACAGAGACTGATTAACCTCTGAGATTCTGGGCTGGATTTGACAAACTCAGTCACTGCTCTGTCAACAGTGATCTCTGATGTAAAAAGCACTATGAAATGTTCTCTGGAGTAAAATATATTCTGGATGTTCTCCATTTCTGCTTTGTCTTCATCCATCAGAGGACCAACAGGAACAATGATGATGAAAAAATGAACTCCAGGATCACAGAGAGACAAACAGCGGAGAGTCTGACGCATCACTTCCTCCTCTGAGAGCCGGCTGAGAGCTGGAAGCTCCACCAGACTGATCAGACATCCATCCATCATCCCCTCTCTCTTCACACACTCTCCACTGTTCACTCTCTGATGTGAAGGATTTATCGGTTTCCCTCGTAAAAGTTTTGATACAGAGACTGTAAGTGATCCATCACTTCCACACAGCACCAGGTTCAGCTTTTGTTTTCCAGAGACATTCAGTGACACTGAAAAACAAGGTCAGAAATTAATGGGGGTTTGGGGCAAACATGCCACCTAATTATAAAAATTCAAGTTAAAGGGGCAAAAATTGCCCCTGCGCAATTGGAATTGGTTAGTGAAATGTGAAAATGAATGAAAAAATGTCAACTGTGGCATTACATTTAGATCTGCTCAAGTTTCTTTTAATGGCTTTCTGCAGCATTGAGACTTGCAACAAACCAAAAACATTTCTCTTTAGCTTTTGATTGCAGTGGCCAATCAGAGGTGTTTAAATTAGTCACCACTGAAAATGCCAGAGTCAACCAAGAGAAATATTGGATATTGCAGACCCTGCACTTCTTTAAATAAAAACTCAGACTGTTCACCATTTGTATCACTCTGATTGTGTCTGCAAGTTCTAGACAGGCAGCATTTCTCCCAGTGAGCGACACTGGTGAAGGAGAAAAACACTAAATCCCAAAATACTACTATTGTTGTGTCACAGAATGTAGTTTTAAGTGTTTTACTGTCAAGAAGGTAGCTGTTTAAATGTTCAGAATTCAGAGTTGTGAGATGTAGGTGGTCAGCAGGTACTTGGCTGAGAATTAGTACCAACACTAAAACCTATTCAGGCCCAGTGCAGGGCCACTTATGGGTTAGTAATTGGCTGAGACACGGGCCAGTTATGGCCCATGTGTGGCCCTTGTCTTTAATCCAGATCTGGGCCACTCCAGGGCCGTCATTCTTTGCGACATTACATTTGAGTATTGTATCTTTGGAGGTTTTTATATCTTTGGATACTGCATTGTGTTGTTTTAAACCCCAAACATTGTAATGTAATTGCAACAATGTAAAAATGATTGTAACAATGTAACAGTAAAAAACAAACAAAAAAACATAAATAAAATAAATAAAAGTAGCTAACTACTTTTTCAGAAAGGTAGCTTGACTGTTGTTTAACTGCTTTATTTTATGAGTAGCTTGTAGCTTGTCAAACTACAGTTTCAGCGTAGCTTCCCCAACACTGATGATACCCAAAGAAACCACTAGGGCTGCATGATATTGGGGGAAAAAATTGACATTGCAATATTCTTTTTTTTTTTTTTTTTTTTCTGCGATATACATTGAGATATGAAAACAATTTCACAAGATAATTTGAATAGTTCTATTTGTAAAGAATTAATCATTCTAGGATGATTTTGTAGGATTTTGTAGGGTATAATTCATCTGCATAGAAAATAATAAACAAATCACAGCATAGATAAAAAAAAACAGAATAAAGATACAAATAAAAATGTTTTTCAGGTAAATTAAACTGTATTCAGGTACATAAATTGAATAATTAAATGTAAAATAACACTGTCTTTACTGCATACATTAAATGTAATTATTATAATAAAATAATTAATACGATTTATCTTTGTGACTGTATCCCTAATATTAACTGAGAAAAGAGTTGGCTTGTGATTCATATTTAATTGAATTAATTCATAATTTGATTTCATATTAAGTAATTATATATCTAGCAGAGTAGTGTAAAAACATCACCAAAAACCTTTCACCAGAAACTGTATAAAAACAATTATATTACATCTGCAAAATTAGTAGAATAAACTTACATTTAGGACGTTCAACACTTGTACTTCGCTGTCGCTGTCTCTCTGAAAAAAACAAATGCTTGTTGTATCAAATGTCCTAATTAACATTTTAGGATTTTGTAGGGTATAGTGCATCTATAGTGCATAAACAAATTTCAAGCATAGATAAAACGGAACAATGATACAAATAAACTAAGCAGCGCTCTATGATTTTCAGGTAAATCTAACTGTATTCAGGTAAATAAATTGAAAAATTAAATGTTAAATAGCACTGTCTTTACTGTACATGTTAAATCTAATTATTATAATAAAATAATTAATACAATTTAACAATGTTAAAGCTGCAAAAGTGATTTTCTCTTTTGTTGTTTGATTAACATTGGTGACACAAACAGGCTTCTGTCACTTTAAGACGAATGCACGGATTCAGTGTAATGATACGCATCCTTTTTATTATTTCTTTACAAAACACAACCGACTGTGTTTATGAGGATATTCACCAAGATGGGAATTTTAACTTATTTTAGTCTGCACGTGTTAGTTCAAGCTCAAAACAAAGAGAAAGAGTACTGAATTCGGCGTTCACATGCTGTCTGCATGGCTCTGTTGCGCGCACAGAAAACAGTGTGCAAACTACAGTCTTCTTGCACTTGTTGTTTAAACTGACAGGATTTAAAAACATGTGCAACTGATAAACTTTCAGTCTATAATGGTTAAACTTTGCAATTAATCCTCAAATCACATGCATTCCGAACCAGGAGGCAGCTGGCCTGTACGGATCACGGATCAACTATGATCCCTATACTTTACTTTGCACATCCTGCGATCTGACCATCACAGATAGACACCGCGATATTGATGCTAAAACAACATATCGTGCTGCCCTAGAAATTGCTGCTCTTCCATAAGCACCACCTACTGTCAGAGAGTGAATTTGCATTTTCATTCAGTCCGTTTGCTGTTTTTGTTTTGTGCAGGTAGAAAAAAAAGGTAGAATTAACTTACTGTTAGGACGTTCGGCACTTGTACTTCGCTGTCTCTCTGGGGGAAATAAACGCTCATTGCATCAAATGTCCCAGTTAACATCAATATGATCATGACTGGTTGGATTTAATTTAATGAAAGAGTACTTTTCTTTTTATCATCAAACAACACTTCTATATTGTTGGGTTGTGTTATTTTCCGGAAGAAATACAGGAAACTCCTTCAAAACAACAAAACCTAAAGAAAACCTTTTCTCTCCATCTATCCCTAGGGCACCATACTACTCACCCTAACTAAGGAGGATACCTCCCCACAACAGCAGGTAAATAAACAGTAAACATATTTATAATGGACAGCAAACAGTGTCAGTGCCACAATATGTTATAACACATTCAATTAGCCGATAAACAGATAAGATTGTTGTAAATAAGTTCTCTCAATTCAAAATTAATTTCTTCGAATATAACACTGTTCTATAATTCCTCATAATTCTTGATAACCTCACCTACAATTTCAAATTCATGATTATTTTCATGATTTGACACTTACGTAACTCTCTTCCTCTCCTTTCTGCATTCTGCTGAACGATCGAGTCTAAACAAAACCAAACACAACAGCACGAGGTGACAAATCTTCTCTAAATTTTGTTAAGCACTTTGAGAAAATACAGCAAGATGTTTAGGATACGTTCAAGGCCCATGCATGTTTTACTTCCTGATACATTTTGTTGCGATAAAGTTTAAACATATACTAGCCTACTGTGCAAAAGTCTTAGGCATGTTAGTATTTTCACACAAAAAAATATTTTAAGCCAGTTATTTATATCTTTTGCTGCAGTCTATCAGTAAGAATTCTAAGTTTATATGTCCGAACATTCATTTTGCCACTAATTTCTGCATGCACAAGGAGTCTGACATCAGCCAGTATGATCACATCATCATCGAGTCTGTCTGTGATTACATAAAGAAACAGAAAAAAACTGAGACAGACTAAATCCAGAAGAACTGAGGCAATATGGCAAGCCGTTTTGATTTTTATTCATTGTCAGGATATGAATTCTTGATATCAACAATTCAGTTCTTGATATCAGTAATTACATTTCCACTAGTAACAATGTTAATTCTTGATATCAACAATTTAATTCTTGATATCTGTAATTGTATTTTCACTATAGTGAAATGTCACCAAATAGGCTGCCATTTAAATTCATTTGTTGATATCAAGAATTGATTTCTTACTAGTTGAAATTCCAATTTCACATATCAGAAATACAATTCTTACTAGTAAAAATCATAACTTTTGATATCATTAATTACTTTGTTACTAGTAAAAATATCTATTCTTGATATCAACAATTGAATTGCTACTAGTAACAATGTTAATTTTTGATATCAATAATTTGATTGTCACTAGTGACATTGTTAGTTTCTGATATCATGAATGTGATTGTTACTAGTAAGAAAGACATTTTAGATATCTGAAATTATATTGATATCAAAAATACATTTCCAGATATCAAAAAATGAACATTCGAACTAGTAGCAATTCAATTGTTGATATCAAGAAGTGACGTTTTAACTAGTGCTAAATTAATTCTTGATATCAAAAATTCACATTTTTACTAGTAACAATGCCATTATTGATATAAAAAATTATTATTTTTACTAGTAATAATTTTATTTATGGTATGTAAAATTGTAATTACTGTATCAAGAATTGAATTGTTGATATCACAAATTCATATCCTGAGAATGAATAAAAGTCAAAACGGCTTGCCATAGTGGCAACGTCTCCAAGACATCTGAAGAAACCGACCTGCAAAGCTAGTACTGTGAAACGTTTTAGGCACTTGTGTAAAAGTATTGTAAAGGATGATTTCAAAAATAATATCATAAATAGATTTTATTTATAAATTATCTTCTATTAACTAAATAAAATGAATATTTGGTGTGACCACCCAATGTGTTCAAAACAGCTTTTGTCCTACATACACTTGCACGTAATTTTTCAAGTAGATTTGCAGGAAGGTTTCTTCAAGTGTCTATGTTGCCACAGTCTCAGTTTTTTCTGTTTCTTCATGTAATCACAGACAAACTCAATGATGGTGAGATCAGATCATACCGTCTGTTGTCAGACTCCTTGTGCATAAAAATATCTCACTGGTTACAATTAATGATAAAAGGAATGTTTGGTAATGTAAACTGATATTTCCTACTGACACACTACAGTAAAAGATAGAAATAACTTATAACTGGCTTTTTAAAGTGAAAATAGTAACATGACTAAGACTTTTTCACACTTTGAAAAGCAGTGATTTATTAGACTAGCGAAATAGCAACATTTCGTCTATATATCAGTCTATACATTATAAACTGATTCTTACCCATCCTGGGCGTTATTTCTTCGCCACCCACTGCTGGTAGCACAAATCATCTGAATACCATACCTGAAATCGAAAGAAAAAGATTCACAAGATCAATAATATACAGACTAAATAATATGGGACCTAACACTGATCCTTGGGGTACAGCCAATGTATAATGTAAGACTGAACCCTTTTAATTTTTTACACATTGATTTCTATTTGATAAAAAATAAAGGTTATCCATGCTAAAGCTCCAGATGTAAACTGAAACTTAGACAGTTTAGAAAGAAGAAGTTTGTGATTAATTTTACACAAATCTAAAAATATAGCACCAATTAATCCTCCTTTGTCAAATCTTTTGGTACACTCTGTGTTTTTTAAGAGCTTTATAAATAAAATTTGATTTGATGACTGTTTTAACCCTAAAAGTATTATTAATCTGTATTTTAGGTGCGCTGAATACTGTTACTGGAAAAGCCTGAGCTGCACAAAGTAGACCATGTATGTAACACCACCTAATCTTTTTACATAAAACTGCGCCTTTGTTTTTGTCAGCTTTTGCTGTACACTGTACATTTGGCTGGACAAAGATGAAATATAATTGTTTTAACATTATTTGAAAGTAAGAAACAACATTTATGATACGATTCATGTCAGAATTTTATGCTGATTTTAAATGTTACTGAAATGTGAGTTTGACAGTAGATTTTGACATTTGGTATTTCCTGTATTGGGTGTCCCTGAGTGAACTGACTTGCCCTGAAAGGGACTTTGACTTCACTCACAGACTTTGCTTTGCAGAACAAATATGTTAACTGCAGTTTATCATATTTTTTTTGGGCAAGCTACTAACAGAAGCCTATTCGGCCAGTATAATTAGTCCAAGAAAAAAATTCTGAAAAAGGAGGGAACAAACCAACACTATATAACCACTAATGAATGTAAACAACCGTACAGCATACACAGATACGGTGACAGGAAATGCTGACTGATTTTTCAACATATTTAAAGACAGTCTGTTGACAGACAAAGACAAACCTATGTTTTTTACAATATTTATCTCCAAGTTTAATTTGTATTGAAAAAGTTTTGCTTTTGAAATGCCCATTCAAACAATAGCATCAATATTATAAAACCTCATTATCTAATAAAATATTAAATTATGATGGATCATGAAAAAACATGCTAGTACATGAATCTGGTTAACACATTTCATGGGTTAAACTTAAATCTTACCTGCACCGTGCGCCATTATATCACCAACATTTCTCAAAACCAAAGGTCAAATTTGATTGACATGCCAATAAAACGTCCATGTGACTCATTTGCATTCCCCTGTAAAGACTTTAGACTCATATCTACATATTTTTCAGTTCACCAAAGAAATGGAAATATATTAGTATACATCAAGTGCAAATGCAAATGAAAATGCAAAAAAAAAATAAAATAAGAAAAAAAATAAAATTAAAATAAGAAAAAGCTTTTTACAAAACCTAATTAGCAATCTGATCTTGTGAAAACAATAGGTAAGATATGGTAAAATGATTTACAATAAAGATGACATTATATTAGATTATTTACTGTGGTAACAAAAAAAGGACAAACCAGTTTGTTGAAAAAAATATATTTATACTAAAATTCTGTATAAAATGCTGTAAACCAAATTTATATTTGTTGAATTTGGAATGCATTTCTTTATTGTAAACAGTAAAGCATGGTATTAACTACATTTACATTTATGCTACTTGCAGGTGCGTTTAACCAAAGCAACTTACAATTGACGAGCATAAACGGAGCTGACAATATTCATAGTAGGGCTCTGCAATATGGCCAAAAAAAATATTATCACCAAATGTTTCATATCAATTGATACCGACAATTTCACGATAAATGGCAAATCTTTATATTTTTCAAGTTTAAAGATTTTTGCTCCTGAGTGAAAGTTCTAGAAACCAGACCATTAATTATGGTTTTAAACAATTCTTTATTGTCGGTACATCACAAACATTTGCCAAACAGATGAACATTACACAAATCTGAGATAAAACATTCAAAACATTTTTGAATTCTTTACACTTTTTCAGTTTTTTTTCCCCCTTAACAAAATAAAGTTTCTTAATCAAAAAATAAATTTCTTACTTTCTGCATGTTCTAACGGGTGATATTGTTCCAAATCATGAAACACAAATAGCCAATCCTGGTGTTGGAAATATAAAGTGATTTATTGCTGTGATACTGACATGCTTACTGCTACTGCAAATGTAAATGCTACTGTGGTTCAAAGCGTTTGAAGTTCTACTGGATTTCTCTAAGTCTTCTTTAACACAATTGCTGAACTCAAAGAGTTGTGATCCATGCACAAGTACATTTGAAAGAAAAAAGTGAGTAATCCACAATCCAAATGGCAGTGTCCGAAATCCAATAACATGTATGAAAACCAAAGAGCTATATCAAGCAAGCAAACACAGTTAATACTGTACAGTATGAAGTGAAGTTACACAAATATCACTCAAAACCATCAATACAAACAGAATGGTTTTGGGAAATTAAGCATTATGTGCACAGATATTTTAGTATGTGCTCAAGATGATTTCTCCAAATTTATCTGAACTCACCCTTCAGATTCAATTTGAGATTGACGTTTAGAACGTAAGCTGATAATCCAGCACACAATGTCTTCATAAGAACCAACAACACTTCCAGCCGCCGCTCCTAGAAAACTTCCATACCGACTCCAGTCACGAGCTCGTTTTGCATTACATGGTAGATTTTCTTCAGCTTCTTTTAAAGCATTAGCTACTTCTCTCTCAAGTTTTACAAGATATTCATGCTCTGCTTGTTCTCTAGTTTCACGTTGAATTTTCTCCTTTAGTTTTTGTTTTTCTTTCTCATGTTTTTCTTCCAGGTATTTTATGAAGTTCTCTTGCTGTTCTCCTAAAGCCTTTTCTTTTCTTTTATTCTCCTCTTCAAACAGTTTCTGCTGCTCCTCTAGTTTTCTCTGCAGCTCTTTTTGTAGGTTTTCATCCTTTTCTTTCTTGATCTCCTCTTCTTTCTTTTTGAATTCCACTTCACTTTTTCTCAGTTCATTCTGCATCTCTTGTCTTTCTATCTCATTTTCTTTCTTCATTTGTTCTATTTCAGCTTCATATTTGGTTTTCAGCTGCTCTTCTTTTCTCTTGTTCTCTTCTTCTTTCTCTTTCATGATTCTCTCTTGTTGTTCTTTAATGTTTTTCTCCACCTGCTGGAACATGTCATTGGTATAGAAACTCCCTCCATTTGCTTTCACCATACAGTCAATCTTATCCAGGAGCTCAGAAACCTGTTTTCGATCTTTAGTCTCCATGTTGTTGAACATATGGTATCTCTTTCCACACTGCTGGACAACGTTCTTTAAACTATCATCATCTTCAATAAAATTTTCAACACTTGCTCCTCTAAGTTCATCTGCTCTAGTGAAAAGCACCATGGTGTACATTCTGGATTTGTCTCCAAAAGTCTCCTGGATCATCTTCACAGCATCTTTCTCCTCTTGAGTGAATCGCCCCAGTTGAATCACCAGCAGAAACACATGTGGTCCAGGTGCCGCCATTGAGACACACTTCACAATCTCCTTCCTGGTCTCAACATTATCAACTCCAGTATCAAACAGTCCTGGAGTGTCGATCACAGTGATCCATCTTTTGTTGAATTCAGATATTTCTTTCTGACACTCTCGGGTCACTGAGCGTGAAGTCAGTTTTGATTTAAAAGCTGTCTTTCTCAGTATGGTGTTTCCTGTTGCACTCTTCCCAACACCCGTCTTTCCCAGCAAAACAATCCTCACACCAGCATCAATGTGTGTTAAACCTGCAAACAGCAAGAGAAGAACAGTTATTACAGTGAAACACACAAAACAACAGAAGTAAACACGCCATAGTTTCTAGAACACTTTGAGCTCAACATCACCAGTTCTGTGTATGTTGCACTGTGTGTGTAATGCAAGTCATGCACTATGGTAAAAGTGTGAGGTCATTAGAAAAGAAAGGCAAGGGACAAAACAAAAAGTAAGTCCTTTTTAGTCGATAATCTGTCCCTGTAACCATAACGTTTTACAGCAACACAAATTTTATGTATAGTTTTTGTTTTGTTTTTCAAAAAAAAAAAAAAAAATCCAGTGAGACATACATTGAAAACACAGCAGATGATTTACACAATACTGTTTTAGTGTCAAAACACTAATCTAAAATTGCAATGTTATGGTGCATTCAAGTCATGTTGGAAAGAGTTGAATGCACATTTACATCACCACAAAGTCGTAATTGCAAGTGGGAAATTCTGAACTTTCTTTAATCCACAAACTTATGGCACTTCAGCCTGCCAAAACGGGCGGGGTTACCCATCTATATAAGTGGGATGAGAATGTCATTTTCTCAGAATCTTTCTCCTTCAGCACAAGATGTAGCAGCGAATTAGACGCTAAAGCCCCTTGCTACCTGGGCTCAGGCTTGGGAAGCCATCCCCAGTGTTTTAAGCTGAGTTGTGAACACAATCAAACAAGGTTACGCACTTAAATTCGCCCGCAGAATTCCTACTTCAAAGGCATGGTCCAGACTTTGGTATGGGGCAATGATGCGCTTGTCCTCCGGTCTAAAGTAGAGAGCTTACTGGCAAAGGGGGCCCTAGAAACAGTCTTGCCAGTTCACAACGAGTCAGGCTTTTACAGCTGCTACTTCCTCGTTCCAAAAAAGGATGGTGGCTTCAGGCCCATTCTTGATCAGAGACATCTGAATCGTGCCTTGATGAAGCGGCCATTCAAGATGTTAACATTGAAACAAATCCTCTCGCAGGTTTGTCCAGGGGATTGGTTTTTGTAGATGAATCTGAAAGACAGTTACTTTCATATCCAGATAGTCCCTCATCACAGACCATTCTTGACATTTGTGTTTGAAGGGTTGGTAAACAGTCCATCCATTCGGACTGTCCCTGGTGCCACACAAGTTTGCAAAGTGTGTGGATGCAGCTCTCTACCCTCAGAGACATATTCGAGTGCACATCCTGAATTACCTCGATGACTGGCTAATTTTGGCCCAGTCAGAGCATGAGTTGATTGTTCACTAGTACGTTTCCAGGAGAGTGGAGACTCTACACCCAGGAGATTTGGAGAGAGCAGAGGTTGACCTCTTCACCTCAGAAGATAACTCTCACTGCCCAATATTTTTTCTCAAAGGACAGTCTCAAAGGCACTAGCTCACGAGTGGCGCAGCTGGCCCCAGTATGCCTTTCCCCCAATCTCTCTGCTCCTTTACGTCATCAGACAAGTCAGGGAATACAGATGCTCAGTTCTTATGGTGGCTCCCCCAGTCGTGGTTTCCCGAGATGATACAGCTGCCGACAGCAGCCCCCTAGCTGATTCTTCTGTGGAAGGAACTCCTTTTCCAGTTGAAGGAAATCATTAGGCACCCTCAACCTGAATTGTGGAGCCTTAACATATGGCCCCTCAATGGGAGCCTGAGTGCCTTCCTGCAAGGGTAACACTATCTCAGAGGCTAGAGCCCCGTCTACTAGATGTATCTATGCCCCTAAGTGGTCTGTCTTCTCTGACTCGTGGGCAGTCCGGAATGAAGACCCATCATCTTGTGACATTTCACTAATTTTATCCTTCCTGCAAGAGCTGCTAGATAAGGGGCGGACCCCTTCCTCGCTCAAAGTCTAATTGGTGGCCACCGCAGCGAATCACACTCTCGTGGCTGGCCAGTGAGTTGGAAGGAAAGACTACCGTACTGCACTTGAGTCGGCGCTTGTGTTTTCTCATTCAAACGACTGAGAAAATGGCATTCTCAGCCCCACCCATTTCGGCGGTCTGAAGCGCCATAGGTCTGTACAGTTCCTCCAGTCTTGGAGGAAAGGAGTTTCCCCATAGCATCAGATAAAGACTGACTTAATGCTTGTTCCAGTTATCTCAGGGAACTAAGGTTACATTAGTAAAATCACACTAACTGCATATTATTTATTCATAAAAAAAACAAAACAAAAACAAAAAATTGCTGAACTTTTTTCTAGAAAAGGTACATCAACATTTTGCTTAGATGACTTGAATTCACCTGACATCGTAATTATGACTTTCCAACTCATAAATACAGACTTCTGAGGAGGATTTGAATACATAATAGACGCGTTTCACTGTTGGGCCAAAAGCGGGCATGCTAGTGCGTGCCAGTCGCATTTCTACAGTAAGTTCTGGCTCTTAAACTGGCCTCGCCTGGACCTCCTCGGGGCCAACAGCTCGGGCTTGAGGGAGTGGTTACTAACAAAGGTGGAGTTTATCTGTGTCATGAAATGGCAGGTTGAACCGCAGATGATTTCATACCTAACCAGCTAACATCAGCATTAAAGACTTTTAAAATAAAGTATGGTTTTGGGCTCAGTGCTACAGGTCCGAGGCTATTAGCCCAGCTATCAACCACGTCAGTGGAAGAGCAGCTAATGACAAACATCAACACACTTTCATGAACTCATACCTGATTGAGTTACCATTGATTTTCTCAGTTCCTCTATTTCAGCTCTGTGTTTGTTTCTCTCCAGTTCTACTTGATCCTGAAGGTACATGAATGTTGTGTAGGAACTTCCTTTGTTCTCCTGTACCATATTCTCTACATCCTGCAGTAGATCTGGAACCTGTGAGCTGTTCTCCAGAACAAAACGATGACCTCCAAATGTTTGAAGAGACTCTGAAGTATTATGTGGTCTACCTTTACTGCTAATCAGTTTACTAAGCATGCTCTTCTCTTGGATTATAAGGATCATGATGTGTTTGTTGTTTTTTGAGCTGAATATCCTCTGGATCTCCTCCATTTCTGCTTTATCTTCATCAGTCAGTGGAGCGTCAGGAATAATGAAGAGGAAAACATGAACTCCAGAATCACAGAGAGACACACAGCGGAGAGTCTGACGCATCACTTCCTCCTCTGAGAGATGATTGAGAGCTGGAAGCTTCACCAGACTGATCAGACGTCCATGAAGCTCCACATCTCTCCTCACACACTCTTTCTCTTTCAGGTGTAAGGGGGGAAGAAACTTCTTTTTTCCTCTTATAAGTTTTGATACAGAGGCCTTCAGTCTTCCATCACTTCCACACAACACAACACAGAGCTTCTGTTTTCTGCTCACACGTACACCTCCTTAAACAACAACAACAAAATAGGTTACTGCAACATTTTCAGATATATATTTTTCAATTATAATACTTTAGTATAAAAAACTTGGCCATATTTATAAACTTACTCTTTGCTTGATAATGCTCTGATCTGGTGTCTGGATTACTAACTGTAAAATAAAATGTGTGAACACATCAATATATGTGTATAACATTTTTCACTGTCTCACTTATGGCATAACTTACAATTCTTAGTTAAACATTTAAAGGATTAGTTCACTTTTAAATAAAATTTTCCTGATAATTTACTCACTCCCATGTCATCCAAGATGTTCATGTCCTTCTTTCTTCAGTCGAAAAGAAATTAAGGTTTTTGATGAAAACATTCCAGGATTATTCTCCTTTATAGTGGACTTCAATGGCCTCCAGACGGTTGAAGGTCAAAATTTCAGTTTCAGTGCAGCTTTAAAGGGCTTTAAACGATACCAGACGAGGAATAAGGGTCTTATCTAGCGAAATGATCGGTCATTTTTGAAAAAAATTTAAATGAATATGCTTTATATAAACAAATGATCACCTTGCACGTACTTCTGCTTTCCGCATTCTTCAAAAAGCTTACGCTGCCTGTATGTCCTACGCCTTCCTTATTCTACTTTCGGAAAAAAACGAAAATGGTGCCGCGAAGTTGAACAGGGAAGGCGTAGGACATACAGCGTAAACTTTCTGAAGAATGCGGAAAGCGGAAGCATGTGCAAGGCGATAATTTGTGTTTATAAAGCATATATAGTTGTATTTTTTTTTTTTTTTTTTCGAAAATGACCGATCGTTTCGCTAGATAAGACCCTTATTCCTTGTCTGGTATCATTTAAAGCCCTTTGAAGCTGCACTGAAACTTAATTTTATTTGACTGAAGAAAGAAAGACATGAACATCTTGGATGACATGGGGGTGAGAAAATTATCAGGAAAATTTTATTTGAAAGTGGACTAATCCTTTAAACTCAAATTTGCTTTGCATATTTCTAGTGTATGATATGATACACATTGCAATAAATATATCATGATTCAATACACATTTATGCATTGTTTAACTGCTTTATTTACATGAAATGCTTCTTTATCAATTAAATTGTGATGATCACTTGGTGCTTCTGAAACCACTGACAAGTTTTGAATATAGCTCTGATCTATCAGGAATAACTAAATCAATCAAATGGCTATATAAAAAAAAGATTGACGAGTTGGATTTGGCTTGCATCACACTGTAATAAAGTTACTGTAGTCTATTCTTCATCATTCAGATGTCAGGTGTGTAAAGGGGCATACAACTGTCAATACTACTATCATTATTAAGACAAAAGCACTGTTTTTAGGTACCTACTTAAGTTATACAAGTCCCTAATATTGAATAACCCATTGTCAGAATATAGCTGAATATGTTATTTCAAATGTAGGAATACTTACAATAGGACATTAGTGGTATGTTGCGAAGAAAACCTTTTGCTTCCTTTTTCTCTGTATGAGTTTCTTGGTGTTTTCCATCATCATCTGCATCAGAATCTTCCTCTTCCTCTGTTCTGAGAGAAGCAAAAGATCTGTTGGGATCTTCATCCACTGATGATCCTTCTGCATAATCATATAGCTCACATGTGAGAAATTCATCACTGTTTTCTCTGAGGATCTTCTCTATTCGTTGCAGCACTATAGAGCACCATTCCTCTATTTCATGTTCAAGATGCAGATGTCCTCCTCCACATTCAGTGTTTAACTGTTGAATTAATTCATTAACTTTCACAGGAGCACCTTTAGCGTCATGTGTCTCTTCATCAGTCGTGATCACTATGGTGCGTTTAATCGCCTCTTCACTGAATTCTTTCAGGACAATTTTCACTCTTGTCATGTCCTCCTCAGTGAAGTCATTATACTGCAGTACGAGTATGAAGACATGAGGTCCTGGATCAGACAGAGACACACACTCTCTCACTGTCTGTGTGATCTGATGATCTGAGATGTTTGTCTGGAGCAGCTGAGGACTGTTGATGACCATCACATGTCTGTTCTTCAGTGTTCCTCTGACTCTCTCTACAACATCTGGATGAGCTTCACTGTCAAGCGCTGCTCGTCCCAACAGGACGTTTCCCACTCCACTGTTTTCTGACACACTCTTCCCCAGAAGAACAATCCTCAGACCACTCACTGAAACACACAACACACATGCTTGACCCTAATCCAATATCAGAGTTAATAAACAAAAATTAACACAATCAACCAGTAGAAGCTGTATTTGAGGATGAATTTATCACTTCTGAAGAGACAAAATGTGTTTCAGTGAGCGATAAAAATGGGAGCAAAACATTTGGTCCCCAGGAAAAAGCAAGAACTGATTATTAAGACTTACGCTTAGGAGGTGCGTCTATGCTCTGTGGTCTGTTGCGACCAGGACTGTGTGCAACAATCACTGAAACAAAAGCCTTACATTACAATTAACTCTGAAAACATCATTATTAAACTATTCTTACAAGCAGCAATAATGGACAAAGTTAAAATGTGAAATGCTGTGAATTCAGATTAGAAAAGGCCAGTTTTGAGTTTGTGTTATGGCATAGGGACAACAAAACAACATGCCTTAAAATTAGAAACGAAAAAAAAAAAAGTAATTTTAACTAAGTCAGTTAACTTTTTTTGTGATTCTTGACACAAATTTCTCTCGCTGTATGAAACGTTCGACCGAAATAACAAACACATGCCAGCACAACAGTAAACAACTTGTCAGAATAAGCCTTTACTGATTCGTCGTTAATAATAGTTAATTTCGATGGATAAGTGACGAAGCATGTTAGTACACACAACTGATTTGCTAAAGTCAAACACTCACTGTGTGCCATTATATCAGCAGCTCCGTTAGGATTGTAATACGAAACTCAACATGACGATGAAACGAGCTCAACTGCTCTATAAAAACTCGCCTGCGCCCTCCTGTGGACACTTTAAAGCACCGGGACAGATTCTGCCGTTCCTTAAGAGCTCAATAACAAATTCGATAAATACATGTACATAATACTTTTCGATAAATACTCTTTTTTTTATGCTGTCAGCCATGGGCGAGGCTAGCCCCTTTTTAGGGGTGCTTCAGCACCCCTAAAAAGGAGCTCAGCACCCCTAAAACTTGGAGTAAGAAATGTAATTCTAAAATTTTTGTTCGTCTTTTACAAGGTTAAATAATGTCCAAAACATACTCCGTAGTTTGTGGTTTAAAATGTATGTGTTAAGGATGAAAATGAAAACATCCCCCTTAGCAAATGGTGTCATCCTCTTCTCTTCTTCTCCTCTGTACCTGCACCGCTCAGCACGACCGTCATCCAGCGCGAAACACACGCAGAGTGAGAACCCGTTATGTAGTGTTGTGAATCAACTAAGTTGCTCCAAAGCTGTGTCTCACACTTCTTTCCTTTTTGTTCCGATTCCGAAAACATATCGGTGAGTACTGGAGTCAGTATAAAAAAAATATCCCCCCTGGGTGATGCTACTCCTCAAACCACCAACAGAGCATATAAAATACCAAAAATATAAATCTTTTTTAAAACATCGCCAAGTAAAACGCTGCGTTTATATAGAACTGTCTTTTTACGACCAAAACAAACGGGACACTTTTCAGACGCGCGTTCCGACTTCGCCTCAGTGCCAGGCGCGTCAAACGAGCGCGGAAAAGATAGTCTACAGGTGACGACGAGGGAGCTTCAGTTGAACAACAGTGAACTGCGGTCAGATGAGATGTTGTCAGACTATGTCGGTAAAACTCAGAAAAATGAACACGACTGTCCAATCAGCGTGGCGCGCACTCAAGAATTGCTGCGCAAATGCGCCGGCGCGCGCTGCATAATGACTTTATTATAGCTTAAATAAAGCGCAAAAGAAACTGCGAGCAATGACCGTCGTTGTTCTGTTGTAAGTTAAGTCATGAAATTACCAAACGTGATTAAAGCTGCCTCAAAACTGTGCAGGCATGCATGTATTTGTTGACATGGTTTTAAAGCTATTGTTATCCAATTTGTTGGCCTTAAAACGTTTTAAAATGCACATATGTACACCAGGGAAATCTAAATTTTCTCGGGGGAGCATGCCACCGTACCCCCCTAGCATACTACATTTTCTGACCTCGGTAATTAAAACCCGGCGTGCGGCCCGGGTTATTCTATCTAATGAAATCTGAGGTAAACGTGCATTTCTGCAAATGTGCGCACTTTTGGACTAAACTTTGTGTATGCACTGTCATCAAAAATAAATGGGACCAAACACGATTGAATTTGTGTCTCGTTATTCAATTAATAACTAGGCTAAAAAAAAGAAAAGAAAAGAAAAATCTGGATTTTGGAGTTAGTTGAATCAATGTTAAAATGATAAAGTTATTTTTCAATAGACATATTTTTGGTTTTTGTGTGAAAAGAGGGTGGGTGGTGGCAGTGGGGCTCATTGGGTGCTCAGCACCCCTAAAACTCTGACCCTAGAATCGCCCCTGCTGTCAGCTGATATAATAAACACTAATGAAATAAACTGATATAACACAAGCATAACATAAACAGTGAAAACAGAAGCTTCAAATCAGCTATAAAGTTTGTGTACAGATGTTATGACAATTAACTGTGAAGCTCAAAGTGCCAATAAAGTGATTATTTAAGACACTAAATGACAACCTCAGTTGCTGCAATGCGTTATAATATGAATATTTAATCAAAGGACATTATAAATGCGAGTGTTTGTTCTGGAGGTGAATCTTGTCTTTGGTTTCTAAGTTAGTCTAATTAAGATGGAATAAATTTATCAACTTTAATTGTAGGATTACTCTTTCTTCTGAGACACTAGAGGAACTGACCAATCTCTGCTCGCCGTCCTGCACAGATAAAGAGTTACACAATTTATTTAACATGCAAACTGCACATTTCAATTACTAATTTTCAAAGATTTATCAAGTGTATTTCTTAGTCATGACCAAACTGTAAATTAAGATCACATCTCAGTAAATCATTCACACACTGCTTTCAACATCTGAGGTTTATTCTGTTTTATCTGTATCTCACTCATCTTTACATCCACTTTGAGAAAGAAAGAAAGGACTTGAGAGTGAAAAGAAAATGAAAACACAAACTAAATTGTTTCATTAAAAACTGCAGGTATTTACTATGGTAAAGTTTTCAAAGAGAGTAACATGTTTAAGGCATTTCAGTCATGAACTAGTCGCTCCAGAGGTTTATTATGCAGCAGTTTATAATCTATAGATACTTCATGTAAATAAATCTTCACGTTACCCTGAAATACACATGTAGAAAGTGCAGAGAAGAGCGTTTGTGTGTATACATGGCACGTCTTTATGATTCATAATCATCTGTCAGTCTGGATGTGTCTCACTGACTCCTGCAGATAATAAACCCTCATCGGTGAGTGATTTGAGATGCTTTACATGAGCAGCATCTTTATGTGCCGCACTTACATTAAACTAGTGATTCTCAATCTGTGATACACAACATAAAATTTATTTTATTCAAATTCTTGTACATTTCATTTAAAAAATGTGAATGTATCTGTTTATAATGTAAGCGCGGGATCTGAATGGTTCATGCTCGTGCAGCAGAGCTGATGAAGTCAGTTTAAAAGCAGTCTAAAGGTGCTGTCTATGTAGGCATCATCATGATCACCTCCTCACTAGGGTTTGTTTAGCGTGTGAATGTGCGTCAGAACTCGTCGTCGGAGCTGAGCAGCAGTGTTTTCTCATTGCTGCTGCTGTTGGAGCGGCTCAGCGGCTCGGCTCGGCTCTGCTGCGTGTACTGCTGATACGCCGGAGAGAAGTTATGGATGGCGTCCTGCAGCATGTCTCCCGGATTCATCGTCTCCTTCAGACTGCTGGAGATGCTCATGGGAGCACAGCGACCTGACACACAGAGAGAGGAAGATAATAATAAATAATCAAATAATTAATAATCAAATAATCAACAGCTCGACAAAAGCAGCTGTAACATTTTTATCATATGAATCTGCGGCAGTAAAGACCGGTTCACACCAAAAACGATAACTATAACGATAAAGATATATTTCTAAAAATCGTTCTAAATATAAATGAATAGCAATGTCCACACCACAGCTTTAATGATAATGATATAGAGGAACGGTATTGTTGGACTCAGAACAATTTTTCTCCAGCTGTTGAACGATAAAACAGCCAATAAGAATCCATTCTAATTTAAGGGCTCACACATTTAAAATGGCAAACGACTTCGTCGTTAATCGCAGAGGTCCAGAAAAGTCAACCCCCCTTTTTCAAAGATACTTTAAAGAAAATGGAAACAGAAAACACGGTCGTACCCTGGGAATAAATGGTGAGAAGTATTATCGATGAGATCATGATGCCAGGCAAACAGTGTAACATAAAATTACCTCAGATATTCAGCGAGAGTTTCGACAACATTGTCTTGCTTCCTTTGAAGTTGCAGTGAAAAAGACTAGGTGTTGTTTTTATTCCACTATATTGACTTTGTCAGCTAAATTCACTGTTAGATAAGATCAATTACACTAGCTATTCACTCGAAATATAGCATGATGAAGACATCTGCTGGTTAAAGCTTGTAAATGCAACAAGAAGAGCAAAAACACACTTAGAAACAGCAGCGCGTGAGCTTTCAATAAACAGACCGCTATTGTTTGTTGATGTGGATGCAAATATAGCTATTGTTATAGTTATCGTTCTTGGTGTGAACGTGCCTTAAGAGATGGCCTTAAATGACATAATTTATGTAATTTATGGAACTTATTTCCTGACACGTTTTAGTTAGATGTTTGTTTAACACTTGTTAAAGGATACTATTAGTTTTGGAACGTTCAGAGAACATTCAAAAGTAATGTTCACATAATGTTTGAAGAATGATAAATTGTTAATAAATTGTTGATTTGATTGAACAAACTGTTCTATTCTGAACAATGTCAGAAACTTTTGTTAGTAGCACTTCTCGTGTGTATTGCCTTCTTAAGATGAATTGCTTATATTCCTTGTTTTAAATCACTTTAGATAAAATTGTCTGCTAAATGAATAAATGTAATCGTACAATGCAAATCCCTTGAGTTTAATTCCGTGTGATGAATGAACAGTAAATTATATCAGCTATAAAATGTAACTACTTTTTATTAAGTTTATTGTAAAATTTAACGTGTTAAACATGCTATTTTTTTAGGGTTAAAAGCACAATATGTAAGATTTTTGGATTCAAATATCCAAAAACCACTGTAACAGTGTTATACATTTTGTTGACTTTATCCTAGATGTTTCCAAGAATGTTTAAGTCCAGAGAAATAAGACATTTTTACCAGGACATGGACTGTGTTCATGCATCACCTATCAATGACATCATACCCACGTTACCCTCGATTTCAGGTTTAATTTTGTAGAAACCATGGAAACACCAAAGACACTTTATTATGTGTTTTATTAGATAGGTGAGCAACTGTTTGGATACATTCATTGACAGAAAACTAATCATGTTATATAGTTCAACGCAGTCTCATTGTTTAAATCTAGTTTTCTTGATGCCTAATATCGATCTAGTTTACAGCAGGGAGCATTAAGTGTCTCGTAGCAGCCGCCAAGAGAACGTAGAGTAGCATTATAACAACGTTCAACACACAAACATATTTAATATGATAAACAGTGCTACTTTATCCCACATACGCCTGACCGGAAGAAGCAGAAGCGGCGACTGTGGCATAATAAAAGTCCCGCTGCTCTCGAGGCATGTCGCGCTCGTCTCTCATTAGCAATCGCTCCAGCGGCCTCATTCCGCTCCGATGGCTTTCAGACACTCCCTGCTTCATACTACAGTAATGTTAATAAATATTTAATACATTAGCTCATCCATGACTATGATTTCTGCCCGAGCCCCATCCCGATTCTTTTCCACCGGCTGTAGACGTGAAGACAACACCTCCCATGAATCCGCAAAATCAAGGCATCATCAAGCTACGCCTTCGTTTTGAATAAGCGACCTCTAGTGGTGAAAACTACATATTGTGCCTTTAAGGTTAGATCTCACACTATTGAGCATTTAATTGGACAAATTTCTGTAAATGGACAAATTAGCTCATCAGTATTTAATGGTAGTCAGTGCAGAAATGAACAACATGAGATCACAAAACTAAACTAATAAAGTGAAATGAAAGTTTTCCTCTACAGACAAACAGCACATGTAGTTAAGTCTGTTATGTATCAAATGAACACACAGAAGATAAAGTACACAGTAAACCTACCGTACTGGCCATAGACAGGAACACAACCTGAGAGAGAGACAGAGATGGACACAACACACAGAGGGGGAGGAAGTGGAAACAGAAGAAATGATAGAAATGATAGAGAGGAAGAAAAAGAGGAAGATCAGTTTAGAAACATTCAGAGTCTGAGACATAGACGTATTTCAGTTGTATAAATGTGTTCAATCTTCAGCGGCACGGCAAAATAAATCATGTTTCATCTGAGAGAAAGTATCTCACAACTGTGAAACTGAAAAATACTTGGAATCAAAATGAATGAGAATCAAATCAAACTGAATCAGAATCTAGTCTAAACTAATGAAAACCATATAGAATGTCACACATGTTTGCGCATATTTCTGAAGATAAAAATGTGGTTTGAGTGATCAGATCACACAACGTTCAGGTACTCCTCTATTTAAAGCTGTGATCGTATATCCAGAGACTGCTGTATGTTTGATCTGTATTTCCTGCTCACTGATTGGCTGTTCAGTGATGATGTGTTTGTTACCCTGTATATCGAGTCTCTTGTCCATGTAGACCTTGTACGTGAACGCGTGTCTGAGCGCCAGAGCGGCGAAAAACATCTCGATGCAGATGATGAAGTTCTGGTAACCGGCGGCGACAGTCCCCTCCCCCACAGTGACATCAGGAGAGTTAATGCGAGGAATGGTGCCGCACTTCTCCAGAATCGCCAACAGCATCCCTACGTCACACAAGACAATGTATATTCACTTAAGAAGACATTTATCTTTCATTTTGTGTTTCTTTTGGAGATCTGAATGTAAAAATAATGCATGTTTCAAAACATATGTTTAGATTTCATATTTTGTATTAATTTTAGATATTTAGATTCATATTTAAGAATCATGTTCTTTATTTAACAATAACTAAAATATATTTTCATATAACAACAACAGAATGTCTACATCACACAAGGCAATACAATTTTTTCATTAAAAAAAATTTTTTTTAATCTTTTATTTCAATGTTTAACATCATTTTTTTTTCTTTTAAAATGTATAAAGAGTGCTGATTATAAAAATAAACAAAACAATTGTAGTTTTTCACATAACATTTAGATGTATATTTTGTTTTAATTTGAGATATTTAGATTTATATTTAAGAATTAGTTCAGAATTATACTCATTATTTAACAATACTTTTTAGTTTAATATCTTATAGCAGCAACAACAACTGCATCCCTACATCACACAAAAAGTTTTTCTTTTGATCATCAGTAAAACAAAATACAATTGTTTTATTAACATGTTCTTTAAAATGTACATCATTTCCAGTGTTATTTTAAAAATGTATTGTTATAAATACTAAATGTACCTATTACCTAAAAACCTATTACGTACTAAAAACCAATTATGAACATTTGAAATTTTCTCACATTTAGTTTTACATTTTATTTAAACTTTTAAATTTAAGATATTAATATATATAAGATATAATATTGTTTATTATTTATTTTTATTTTATTGAAGAATTATAACAATAATATCTATATTTACATCTTATAATAATGTCGTTTTAATATTTATGAAAGTCTTAAGATATATTTAAGAATTATATTTGTTTTAACAATAATTTTACAAAAATAATGTTACAAAATTATTTTTTTCACACATTTAAATTTATATTTTGTTTTAAACCTAGATATTTAGATTTGTACTTAAGAAATGTATATTATTTGACAGTAATATTTAGTTTAACATCTTATAACAAATACTTTATTTTTGCTGTCATTACTTTAAAAATGTATTTGTCATATTTAACATGTTCTTTAACATTGTCAGCATTTCCAGTCTTTATGTAAACATTATAAAAATTACAAATTAAAATTAAATTAAAAAACATTTGTGATTTTACACACACACACACACACACACACACATATATATATAGATTTATAATTTTTCTAACATTTACATTGAAGATTTATTGATAGATATTTATTATTTTTATTGCATTTAAAATTATATTCATATTTTTACATCAATATTTAGATTAACATCTTATTTTATCAAGTTTTTAAATATTTTAAAATAATTGTATTTCTTTTTATTAAACAATTGATAAAAACACTTGAACTCCTGTTATTTAGGACCCAAGTCAAATGTCAAACCATAGGTCAGTGCAGATTATGTGGCGATGAAGACTCACCCTGCCAGAAGGAGAGGAAGATGACGGATTTGACCATGAGGAACTTGAGCATGGGGCCGTACGGCTCCAACAGATCTCGAGTGGCGAAGTAGAAGAGGAAGAGAGCGTAGAGAGAGAGACTGACCGAGACGTTATAGATGATTGTCACGTATAAATAACCGCTGGCCGCGCTGGAGAGACAGACAGAGAGATGCTTTAATAAAACCATCACTGATATCTGCGTGTCATATGTGTGTGTGTGTGATGACTGAGATGAATGCACATACTTGAAGTCTCCGTCTCTGTATTTCCCGAAGGCCTGAAGGATCACAGTCATCATGGCCATCAGTGGCTTCACCACACAGAACTGCAGCGTCGCCTGAGACACACACACGTTTATTCAAGAATTCATTAAAAACACAATTCACACAGATAATCGCTTCTACAATCAACATCTTCTCAATTTGTGATATGAATATATTCATTTTCTAAAGAGAAATTACTGTCATAAAGAGAAAATACCTGATTACAAGGCTTTTATATTTGAAAAAAATTGCTTTGTTTTAAAAATGTTAATAATTAAAGATAATTGTTTTATTATTTTTAATAATTTGCTGCCAAATCAAGTTTGAAAGAAGAAAACATGGCACAAGTGTTTAAAATATATTTAACACATTTTGAAAGTAACTTTACACAAATAAAGAATGTATCAATTATATCATATTTGTCATTGAATCATTCAAGAGATTCTCGCACAAATGCTGATTCATCCAGCAATGAAACGAAAGTCTTTATGAGTGATTCACTGAAATACTCAATCAAACAGAAAATTAAAATTAATTAAATATTTTACTGGTACTCTTTGCGTTTCAGTGAAATGAATGTACTACATTTTTTGTTTGATAATGTTTTTAATTATTTTTTTTGGATTTTTAGGGGATTTTATGGTACTAAATTATATTTAAGCTGTAGTTAATCCATTTATTCACTTATTGGGCATGGACCTGAAAATAAAATTTCCAACTTAAACTGTCATACATTTTGGTCTCTTTTCAAAGACAAAACTTTGCGATTTATTGCTGAAGTGAAAAATGTTTTAAAAAGTTAATGTAAAAAAGTTACAGAATTTTACAATTATTGTTATGAAAAATGACAATAAATGTATTTATTGTAGCACAAAATTACTATTTTCAATTTTTATATGAAATATATATTTTCAAAAATACATTGTACTCTAAAACTGAAAGAAAATCAAAGCCATAAATCTAAACAAGTGCTGTTCCAAATTTGAGCTTGATATCTCAAAAAATTATCTTTCAGTCAGATTTTCTTTGGCTGCAGTACCAAACGCTTCCACTAGATGAAATTTGTCTTCCATTCATTACCAAGGTGCTCATTTTTGACCGCGAAGAGCACAAGTTTGACTATCTTTTTCAGGATCTAATCACCTTTTTGAATCATGTGTGTTCACATAGCAAGTGCCAAAACATTTACTAAGTTTTGTACCATACCGATTAAGTAAAAAAAAAATAAATAAATAAAAAAAAGAAAAATAAATAGTTTTGCTCAAAAATGACCGAAGAGCATCAGAGGGTTAAAGAAATAAACATTTGCTCAGAATCTCAAGTTAATTACTTGCTACATTGTTTAGTCCATTTAGAATTGTGGGAGATTCGTGATCTCTATTATTTTAAACAATAACCTGTTTTCAATCAATTTATCCAGAATTGTGCAGCTCTATTATCTGTCATAGATAAATGAGGGTGTTTCTGATACCTGTTTGCAGAAGCGCAGGAAGCCGATGGAGTAAGTTCTGCCCCACAGACAACAAGTGCCGTAAACACAACTGGACCTGAACAAACACACACATTTCCCTCAGACCAGCTCATATAACACCTGACAGAGAAACCGAGAGAATCGCTGAACTCACTGGATGGGTTTCCCTCTGATCTCGGCCATGATGGCGCTCTCGCCACCCAGATACTCATAACACAAACTCAAGAAGTTATAGATCACAAACGCTGCAGAAACACACAGAGAGAGATAGAGAATCAGCACAGAAAATACAGATCACCATATCACAATTCATTCTCCAACACACCAAAGAGATTAAACAGAGATTTCTAAATCTGTGCTCAGATTTGATAAAGATCCCAAAAGTCAGAGATCTCATTATAAACATTTCTCATCAAATGTTCTCTGTATTGACGACAAGTGACTACAGTTTTATTTCTCCTCAGGAAATTTAGGAGAATCATCTGAAACAAAAGGTAATTAACCAGAACATAACAGAGCAGTGAAAGAGAAAGCTCTGAGGAATCAAAGTTCCCTCGGTGTAACTGTACTAGTGCTGCAGATGCTGATATTGAGCAGGTCTAGACGTGACCAACATCTCAACATCACATTCCTCACAGTGATTTATCACCTCAATATCACACACACAGGGCTTGACATTAACAATGAGGGTGGATTTCCACCAATATATAATTTAAAATACAGAGATCATTGTATTACTCATGAAAAAATGAAAGAAAACTTAAAGTCAATGACTGTGAAAGCATCAGTATTAGATTTCAATCAAAACATGACATTGGATGATTTATTTAGGATCGTGTGAAAAACTTGAAGAAGCCCATAAGAACGCAGAATCACAATTTGAAGTGGAATTTAAGGAAGTGGAATTCCAAAACATTAGTTCAAGCATTAACTAACACGAACCAGCAATGATCAATATATATATATATATATATATATATATATATATATATATATATATATATTTAAAGCATTTATTAGTGCTTTACACAATACAGACTGTTTTCAAAGCAGCTTCACAGAAATAATGCTGCAAAAAATCATTAATTATGCAACATATTACATTTTTATCTTCCCATGCCCCTGCCGACAGCTTCATTGATTGTAAAAGGAGTGCCCTTTCAGTCACAATTTGAAGAAGTTTTTGTTTTTCATGAGACTTTTCCATATATCAGGGAGTTGAAATGGCTAATAAGCCCATATTGTCTGGCCGGATTCCACTACCGTTGGTGCAACCGGTACAGCCAGTCCATACCTCGCACCAGGTTTCAAATTCAGGGCTAATCACCCGAATTTGATGTAAAAACCCTCAATGATTCCGAAATCAACAAAGGAAGCACCCATTCCGGGCAACAAAAACTCGTTTTCGTTTGGTCGCTGTTTGAAATCTCACCAGAGAGGGCATGCAAATGCTCTCGATAATGCAATGGTCATTCGAAGACAAAAACATCAACTTCTACGAAACACAAACCTGAAGGCCCCGTTTTCACCAAGGTCGGCCGCAATAATTCAAGAAGGCATTCAACTCAGTAGATAGAAGGAAAATGTTCGAGATCCTGCGTCATTATGGTTGGTCAGCGCAATCAAGACCATATAAAACAACTCCAAAAGTGCAGTCCTAGTCGAAGGAGAACTAACAGACAAATTCGACATAACAACCGGAGTCCTACAAGGACATACTCTTGCACCTTTTCTCTTCATCATCGTCATCGATTACGTCCTGAAGAACACAGAACTCAATCATGTGAGATCTTATGGCATCAACAAAGGCGAAAACGGCTTTGTCACTCAACCAAGACAATGTCGACGAGAACCAGCAACAGCAATTTTCGACCTTGATTTCACCGACAGTCTCACGCTACTGGACGGTAACCTAGAAAGAGCTCAATCCCAACTCAGTGATACTGCCAAACAAGCAGAACAGGTCGGGCTCATGGTGAACTTGAAGAAAACAGAAGCATTCACTAACCAAGATAAGAGTAAAAACTTGGAGCTAGGTAGCCAAAGGATTGAGTGGGTCAACAAAGTACTTGGGATCAATGGTCATGTCGAGCGAAACCGACATCAGCACAAGAAAGGCCCTAAGATTGTTGACGCCTGCAAACCACCAATATTTGCAGCCGACTGATGATGATGATGAATAAGTCCATGAGTGCTCCTCTGCTGCCATCTAGCATTAGTTTTCCTTCCTCTTTTAACTTTTAGTTTTACAAATCACATTAAAATGAAAGATTCAAAGTGTGAAGCACTCCTTGTCCTTGAAAAGTTCTTGAATTTCACTCTCAAAAGTTTGCATGAGCCCTGAAATGAATAAAGTAAAAACATTCAACCATTTATATGACCATGGTTACAGTTAAATCCATGGTGAACATTGTTTTTGTGGACTGGAGATCATTATATAACTCATTCATTCAATGCTCATTATTTCATCATAACAGCGCGGTTTCATTCCGCTTTCATTTCGTTTGCCATTAGATGTTTCTTATATGCATTATGTGAAACAGAAAAGGCAGCTCTCAACAGTTGGGCAACATTGTGGTTCTCTTATGAAAGTATCAGTGCAGTCAAAACCATAATAATGGCTGAGTATTAGTCAGAATTGAAGTTCAAAAGGCTTCACAGACACTCACACGTTTTGTGTGACGGTATATTTAAACACACAGTGATGAGTCTGACCTTCATAGCAGTCGCGGACTGTGTCAAAGTAAACGTAGTACTCCTCGTTGGTGAAGAACAGCAGACTGAGCCACGAGTCGAAGGCATAGATGGGCACGATGAAGAGGATGCGCACGATGTGCCGCTGCTCATTAGGAGTGTTATAATAACGCAGGTGCATGTAGATCTGAGACACACACACACAGATCAATTATTGTCAGTTATTACATATTCATTATCTTGCCTATTCATATTCTGCTGTTTATTATTCTTCAGTAAATGTATGATTTATTATATATACAACAATCATGGCAATACATTACACATGTAAACTGAGCAGAAATACAGCGTCCTGTTTAAGTTAGAAGACACGTGTGAATGAAGATAACAGCTTGTGTGTGTGTGTGTGTGTGTGTGTGTGTGTGTGTGTCAGTGGAGCAGGTGGCTCTTTCATCACCAAAACTCTCCATGTGTGTGTTTCACAGGTTCATATAAGCTGAACACAAACACACACACACACACACTGCAGACTGAGTTCTGAATGCAGTTGCTACGCAACCACCTCTGCTCTCTGATGTCATGCCACCTGTTGCCAGAGCAACTGCTCCTCATCATCATCACCATCTTTATGTCAGGAGTTCCCAACAACCTCAATTACACCTGGTATCTTATGTAATGTGAACATTACAAATCATGAATTACACAATATCATGTTGTTACTGCAAATCATTAAAGCCACTAAATTAAACATCTATCATATATTATAAAATAAGTGTGTTATATTAATTAAAATAGAAAGAACAATTATATAAAATATATTTATATATAAAATAATATATATATATATATATATATATATATATATATATATATATATATATATATATATATATTTGATTTCATATTCATATTACTATTTAATACACAGATATATATATATATATATATATATATATATATATATATATATATATATATATATATATTCATTTATATCATATTAATATTGTTATTATTCAATAAACAAAAAATGTTATATTATATTGTTATATAATTTATTCAATAGAAAAAATATATACTAATATATAATATATATCATTTTAAAAAATGCCATATATAGTATATTTAAATCATATTATGTTCAATATATAATAGAAGAAAATATATATAAATAATATGATGCATATTAATTAAAAGAGAAAAAAATAATGCAAAACACACATATGTATATATATATATATATATATATATATATATATATATATATATATATATATATATATATATATATAATGTATTTGCTTTCATATTCATATTGTTATTCAATATATAATAGAAAAAATGTATAAATATATATACAAATATAATATAAATATAAATACTATATATGCTTTCATATTCATAATATTCTTTAATACATAATATAAAAATGTATATAACAAATGTATAATATTATATATCTATACATAACTTTATACTTATATATTAAATATAAACATTTAATATGATTGTAATTTATTATTATTACTAAAATATCACAAAAATCACAAAGTATCTTAAAAATAATTGTTATATTTAATCAAAAGATAACATACTCTGACACATAAATAAATAATTAAAATAAATAAGATATAAATATATAATAATTAAAATGTAATAAATCCCCTAGGTAACGTCTGTTTAATGGAGAAGAGTCTCATGGTTGAGTTTATGCAATAATTATGATTTTATGAACATAAATGTGTGTGTTTGACCTGTTGGCAGGTGAGCAGCAGCGCCGTCCAGGTGAAGATCCCAGAGATGGTTTGAGCGGCGGGGGTCATGAGGAAGATGGGCGTCTCCGGGGCAACCACTGGAGTCTCCCACGACCGGTTGTGACCCTCGGGGGTCACCGTAACGACCCCGGGCCCCAGCGCCATGCCAACCACAGAGCCGTTCAATAGAGACATGCTCCTCCTCCACAGCAGAGCCATCTGCAGACAAGAGCCAATCAGAGCACGGCAAACACCAGGGGGAGGAGCCAATACTAATAACAACCATAGCAATTCAATCATCAATGTAAAGTGTCATGTGACAACAATAATAAAATGAGTGGGTGAATTATACAATGACACTAAAACACTCTCCTAAAGCGATGTCGATTGGTACCATAGTAAAACCATGGTATTCTTTGAAGTACAGTATGTAAGAATAAGCTGAGATGATCCTCCTGCGGTGATGATAAAGCATCAATTACATCATCTCAACCCTGTGTGTGTGTGTGTGTGTCTTCAAGGAAGTGGATAGTCTCAGTGTTGCCATGTCAACCCGATCATCTGGAGACCACAGCAGCATCACAACATGACTGACCGAAACACTGATCATATCTGAATATAAACATCACAGATAACAAATGCAATATTTCAGATTATTCTCTCATTATTATTTAAGAGAATAATCTATTATAAATCCAAACTAATAATTCAAACTTTTAACTCATACTGTATATGAAAAGATATGACTGAAACTTGACATTTAGCTATTTCAAATGTAAGTTACATAAAGTACCATCTAGTGTACTTGAACTGTTGTTTGATTTAGTGATTGTTAATTATATGATTTATTTGAAAGAGTTACTTAAAATTAAATTAAATCAGAACATCCAAAATTAAATCAAAACATCTACATAATCAAAAGGTATAGACATTTTGTTGCATAATCTTATTCATATACCATAATATTTACAAGGTACACAATGTACTTCTACTAAGTAATGTTACTAAAGAATACTATGGTATCATGTCCAAAAACATGGTAAAAATACAGAATATTTTAGTAATATCCATCTTTACGCATATTAATGCTCTCAATTCAAACAGTCGCAATTTTTTTTAATATGAGGATGAGATGAACAGATCTTATAACATTTATAACCATAAAGCGATCAGGCCTTTGAGCGATTAACTGATTCTGTTCGCCAAAAACCGTCAAACACATTATTTCACGTCATTGGTGTTTATGTGGTTTCCAGAAGATCTGATCACAGATACGCATTATAAGACTAAATCAGCGACTTCACATTTCACACACTTTTTAATTCTTTATCGATACTGACACAAATGAGAGCGCTTATAACGTCCGCGATCCGTTTGATGGATGATCAGTCGCGCGCTGCAGTGCGTCGCGTCGCGTGAGGATGATGATGTTTCTACAGCTGATTTTGATTTCATGCAGATCTCCTGAAACAAAACACAACTACACTCACGTTATTCAGTGGATTCCTCTCATCTGCAGCTCTTTCTCTCAGGTCGTGAAATCCCGCATGATGTTTTGTCCCGCGATGCGCTCCTCCGTCCGCTGGCGCTCGCTCCCTGTGACGTCACCGAGGCCGCAGCGGCGCTCGCGCTGGAAGGAACGCGGGAGCGAGCCCGCCAGGCGACGCTTCATAATGACTTTCATTAATAAATCATTAACACACATTAATTATTGCAGAGCAGATAAACCTCTCCTGCTAATATGAATGGACCCGTTTTTATAGGCTAGACCTGACTGAAATCACGTTTGTAGACAAAATTCACAACATTTAAATACACTAAAACTGAACTTTTGTATTACGCAAACTCCAGAGAGTGAAGTAAAAACAATAACATCCCATTTTAACCAATGTCATTATATAGCCTAGCCTTTTTTAAAATCATCCCATGCAAAATAGGCTAAACTGAAACTAAAACCAAACAGATTAAAACTTTCAGTATTAAACCAGTTTTAACTCGTAGGGTAGAGTGTGACAACAACAATAATATTGTTTTTTCTCTACGAAACAAACCCAGCTAACAATGACCTGGCGGACCCCAGCGTTTTTTGGGCGGCACAAAG
The DNA here is from genome assembly GCF_024489055.1 of Chanodichthys erythropterus. Taxonomy (NCBI): domain Eukaryota; kingdom Metazoa; phylum Chordata; class Actinopteri; order Cypriniformes; family Xenocyprididae; genus Chanodichthys; species Chanodichthys erythropterus. The sequence continues at coordinate 13,949,314 of NC_090223.1, forward strand.
TCAGCGGATTGACGGTCTGACCACCGTCGGCAAGTCATGCAAATGTTTGACGATTTGACTGAATTTATATTAAGTTAAAACTACAGTATGGGAGTTTTATTTGCAACAAAAAAAATGCAATATGCATTTCTACTCAAAAGGTGTCACATACAGCTGAGCTGTCAATACCATAAAAATATAAATATAAAAAAATAATTAATGTGAGTGTCTGTGTATGAGTGAAAAGTGTATTGTCTGCATGTGCATGGTTATGTTTGCAAATTTGATTGTGTGTGTGTGTGTGTGTGTGTGTGTGTGTATCATGTGTATACAATATATTTATGTGCATCCCCATAAACTATAAGTTTTCACTCAAAGTCTAACATTGAAGACCAATTATTAGACTCTGTACACATAAGTGCTATTGCAAAAAAAAAAAAAAGCTGACTTTCCTTATAAACAGTGAACAACCATTTACAATGCATTGCACTTACAATAAATGAAATGTGATAATTTTCTGTTACATTTGTTCATCAATGACAGATAGCATTGGTTGCTGTCACTTTAAGATCTTCCGCATATGATGCGGATCTCACTGTAACAAGTGGATTGTTAGTTTTCCTGTCATGTTCCCAAGGGGACAGATTTGAGTGATGCACAATCGGAAGTGAGTGACGTTCAGACAGAGAACTAGGTTGTGACACTTGTAATGCTGTTATGCACATGTGATAAATAAAGTAAGCAAGGATACTGCTTTAATCGTCCATTCTGTATAGTTTGATAAAACAGACCAGAATGAAACATGGTTGCAGCGGTCGTGAATTCAGCCGAAGTTAGTACCGAGCCGTGAAGAGTGAAAAGTGCCGCTAGCTTGTTGTAGTTAGCCTAGCCCGCAAGCTCGAGCAAGGGACTACACTGTGTTTACGGAGTCTTACCGGAGCAGAAAAGAGCGCCAGACGTCGCGATGGATGGTCTCAAGCCGCCTCCAACACTTTGTTTGGATTCAACCAACTTAGCGAAAACTTGGAAAAGTTGGAAAGAGGAGTTTACGCTGTATACAGACCTCACTATGCCCGATGCAGAAGAGACAACTAAGTTAAGTTGTTTAATTACCTCCTCGGAGAGAGAGGGAGGGAACTTTTAGCAACGTTGACAAGCGGTGATACATCTGCGAGGGGGACAGTGAGTACAATAATGACGCAGTTTGATAAACATTGCAATCCACAGCTGAATGAGACTGTTGAGCGATATAAGTTTTTTGTTAGAGACCAAGGACAAGACGAAAACATTGACAGATATGTCACAGATTTGAAAGTATTGGCCAGCACATGCAATTTTGGTGACATTAAGGACTCACTAATAAGAGACTGCATTGTGTGTGGTACACAGAGCCCTGCGATGAGGGAAAGACTGTTAAGGGAAGAAAACTTAACGCTGGATAAGTGCATGCAAATATGCAGAGCTACTGAACTGTCAAAAGAGAACAGCAAAACCATACAAGGTAAAACGGTGGAAGAAATACATGCAATGAAGAAGGATCCAAAGAGAGACAAAAAGGAGGAGATTAACTGTAACTTTTGTGGCAAAACACATGAGAAAAATAAACACAGATGTCCAGCCTATGGAAAGAAGTGTAAGAAGTGAATCACTTTGCTGCAAAATGCAAGTCCAAGTTTGAGAAAAAGAAAGGCAGACCGGTACACACAATTTCAGAATCAAGTGAGTCGTCTGAGGATATCATGACAATAACAGACATCAGTGAAAACCAAAAGACAATAAATCAAGTGAAAGAAGCACATAGCAAAAGTCAACATCTCTTTGCAGGTATGTTGTTGGACAAAAAGCTAGTTAACTTTCAGATAGACTGTGGTGCTACTTGTAATGTTATCCCAATGCAACTGTTGAACCCAAATATACAATTGGAAAACACAGAGAAAGTACTTGTCATGTACAACAAAAGCATATTACGACCACTTGGAAAATGTAAAGTCAAACTCCAAAATCCGGGAAATGATATAGACTATATAGACTTGAGTTTCAAGTGGTGGACCAGGAGGACAGGATCCCGCTACTGGGAAGAAAAGCTAGTGAAGCCATGAAATTGATCAAAGTAAAGTACGAGAACATACTGGCGATTGACAGTATAGTGAAAACACAATGTACAGACAAAACGACTGTCAACAGTGAGCAGCTGACAAATATGGATAAAATAAAAGGAGAGTTCGGAGATGTTTTCACAGGCGTTGGCTGCCTAGAAGGCGAGTACAACATTGAAATAGACAAAAGTGTACCACCAGTAAAACTGCCTAAACGCAGAGTGCCTGTTGCAATGATGACTCCTGTAACGAAATGTAGAGGTTATTAATCAATTTATGGATGAGATATGAATATAATAATTCATAAGGTTATGAATAAATTATGATTCATATATCGACCCAACGGGGAATTAAACTTATATTGTGAATCAATTACAACGAATTGTAATCAATTACATATAGTTCTGGTTTAATAATTATTTAGAGAAACTGTTCGTTTGTCCAGCAAACTAAGTCCCTCACAGAATATTATAAGCAGAGTTATTCTCTGGCCGTGAAAATAACTTGCATCAAAGCATTAAGCGATCGAAAAGAGTTAAAGTGACTTGGTTTTCAGCTGAAAGAACAAACAGAACAATCGAGCATGAATAATGTTTTAATATATACAAACTACGAATACAGAGGTTATACATCTAAATATATATACAAGAAAATACACACCTATGTACAAGAATAGAAGTAGAGAAGGAAAGAGAGAAGGCAAGTAGCAAACTCACAACCAGTCCTAAGCCAGCACGGAAATCAGTTTCATCATCTACGATTGAGAAACGGCAGTATACTTGCATCGGTTGCGTGTGTCGAATTTCAGGTTAGCGCTGGTGCAGTTCGTTGGCTTCCTCCGTTCAGCGGGAAGGTTTGAACTGAGGACGAGAGTGAGTTTCGCTGGAAGATGGCGATCCCGAAGCGGAGCGCGATGGCAGCGTGTGGTCACCGGAGAGGTCCGGGAAAAATGTGCACGAGATGCTCGTGAGACAATCGGGAGAGAACACACAAGAAATTGTGCGTCTTTGCTTTTATGACAGATAAGCCGACACACCTCCTCGAGGTGGGGTAGCCAATAACATGGGTGAAAAGTTGGCGGGAAAGCTTTCCCATTGTTTGGCCTCACGACTTAATCAAATGATTTATGACTACCAGATCAGATCTCCAAAAGGAGTGTGTTCTTCACAGTATCATTAAACACATAGAAAAATGCATTTGTCCGTTTGGTGACATGTCTCAATGAATAGCTCGAGTCCAGAGCTTTGAAACGAGATCAAACTCGATAGGTCAGAAAGGCATAGGAGAGAATTATATCATTAAAATGCACACTAGCACAAATACACTCATTTAAACACTAGGAAACATGCATAGGCCCTAAAATATATGAAATATATATTTCAGCATAGTGGTGGTATATATATATATATGCAGTTAAAAGTGTATGTTTGTGTGTTTCTGTATGTGTGTCTGTGTGTGTGGGTGCTGGAATGTGGATCTGGCCCATAGTCCACATGAGGGGCCCCTTTGATGTCCTAAGAGCAATGAAATTGGGCCTGCTGTGTTACCTCGGAGGGCCACAAAGGTGTCAAGTGGGCTCATCTTTAGTAGACAGTTCGGAGCCGATTTAGTGATTAAGAAACAAAGTTCATCAGGTTAAAAGCGTTCTGAAAACTCCAAAGTTTATTGATTATCCTGATACGTGTGCATACGCTACACTCCACTCAAAGAGGAGCTAAAGAATCTTGAAAGCCAAGGAATCATAGCACCTGTGGAGCGCAGCACTGACTGGATAAGCAGTATGGTGTCAGTGATGAAACAAAATGGAAAGCCAAGGATCTGTATAGACCCCAAACCACTGAATAGAGCACTAAAAAGATGCAATTTTCCTCTTCCGACCATTGATGATGTACTGCCAGAACTCTCAAAATCCAAGGTATTCACTGTTTGTGATGTAAAGCATGGATTTTGGCATGTCAAGCTGGATGAAGCGTCCAGTTACCTTACCACGTTCGCAACCCCATTCGGACGCTATCGTTGGCTCAGGATGCCAATGGGTATAAGCCCAGCTCCGGAGTCTTACAAAGGAAACTCATGCAAGCACTAGAAGGCTTACCGGGTTTGTATATCATTGCGGATGATATACTGATCACAGGGGAGGGTGACACACAAGAGGAAGCAGACAAAGATCATGAGAACAACTTGAGATGTTTTCTAATGACGTGTAGACAAAGAGACATTAAGCTCAATGCAGACAAGTTTAAACTGAGGAGAGAGTCTGTACCCTACATTGGACACTTGCTGACAGCAGAAGGCCTCCGCATTGACCCAGAGAAAGTGCGGGCAGTGCGGGAGTTACCGAGGCCTACAGATGTTAAGGGGGTACAGAGACATGTAGGTATGCTGAACTACCTGTCAGTGTTTTGTGATCATCTTTCTGATGACTGTGAAGTTGAGACAACTTACACACAAGGAGAACATGTGGGAATGGACTGAGGTGCACGAGATAGCTTTTAAAAGATTGAAAGACAAAACAACAAATGCACCATTGCTCAAGTACTATGACCAAAATGAGGAGTTAACACTACAATGATGCGTCAGAGACAGGACTAGGAGCAGCCCTGACACAGAGGTAAACCTGTGGCATTTGCAAGCAGAGCGCTGACACCCACTGAAAGGGGTTATGCACAGATTGAAAAAGAATGTTTGGCCATAGTGTTGAAAAGTTCCATCAATATACTTATGGTGGAAAAGTGACTGTTCAAAGTGACCATAAGCCACTGGAGAATATTGTGAGAAAACCACTACTTAGTGCACCAAAGAGATTAAAGAATGTTACTCAGGCTGCAGAAATACGACATTAAGGTGATCTATGTGCCTGGGCGAGACATGCTACTAGCTGACACTAAGCAGAGCTTATTTACCTGACAGCAATCAGGGAGATGCAGAGACAGAACTAGAGACTGTTAACATGATTACCTACTTACCAATCTCTGCAGAAAGACTATCAGCTATTCGCAATGCAACAAGGGAAGACAAAGTTGCAGGAAGTGATTAAGTGGATTCTTACAGGATGGCCTCAGAACAAAAAAAGACATTGAGCAAAACATTCAACACTATTTTGCTTTTCAGGACGAGCTGAGCTTTCAGAATGGCATAGTGTTTAGGGGAGAAAGAGCAGTTATTCCTGACACAAGAGCTGACCTGACCAGCCACCAATAAAAACTAAACAGTTCACTTCAAACACCAGAAAGACACTTAATGATATTTTATTGATGTTTTATTGTTTTGAAACAGGTCAAACAGCAAAAACAGGTATTTAGCTATTGTTGAAACAGCCTGAACTTGCTTTTGGATGAATGTGGCCTTCTTTGGGCAGGTCCAGGAGCATTTTGACCTGTGACAGACTGGTAATTCAACTGTGTTGGTAACTGAAGTACAGGTTGCACTGACTCAAAGCTTGAGACAAAGAGATTGCTGGGCTGCTCCAGGGCTTGGGAACCTGATCTGGATACAGATTGGGAACTTGATTGACCAGGCATTGAAAAGGTCTGGAATCCAGGCTGTGAGATGCTCTCATAACTTGACTGTACCTGGTACCTGGACTGCATTGGCATGGCTAGGGATGAGTAGCCAGATGGAGATAGAAACTGGTGGCTAGGCAGAACTTCAGGCTGGGAACCAGACTGCCCTGCCTTGGAAGACATCTGGTATCCAGGCTGAGAAACTTTCTCAGAAAGTGACTGTGCCTGGTACCTGGACTGCACTGGCATGGCTTGGGAACTGTAGCTGGGCTGACCTAGAGACTGGCGGCTAGGCAGTCTTTGAGGCTGAATGTTTCCAGGAGTTTCCAGCGTTCTTGAGGGTCCATAGCTGGATTGTATAGGTTTCACTAGGGGCTGATACACCTCTTGCCCTGGCCAGGCCAAAGGCTGGTAGCCAGTCTGCTGCATTTCCCTAGAAGGTTGACCACTGTGCCTCGATACAGAACCATAACTGGATGGTCCAGGCTTGGCAAGAGGCAAAAAGCTTGGTTGTACCTTCGGAGAAAGAGGCTGTTGGCTTAGAAGCAACGGAGGCTGGTAGCTAGGCTGTTCAGGCAGCTGAGCTGGTCGGAAAACAGACTGGAGCGTGGATTGCAGTGGTCTGGGAGGGACTAGGTTGCTGGGTTGCACCATGGACTCATAGGTAGGCTGCCCAGTCTTCACTGGGGCCTGGTAACTGGCCTGAACAACAGATTCTATACGTTGAGTCAAGGATGGAGTACTAGGTCTGGATGAAGGCCGATACCTAGTCTGTCCTGGTTGGGCTGCAAGCTGGTAACTGGGCTGTGATACAAACTCCTGGCATGAATAAATCTTAGACCCAATCTGATAAAGCTGTTCACCTTGGGACTTCACTGGCTTGACAACAGTTTGTCCACTCTCCTGGAGTGCAGACAGGTAGCTGGCTTGAGCTGGTTTTAGGACACTGGGCTGGGCCACAGACTGGTAGCTAGCTTGAGCTGGTTTTAGGACACTGGGCTGGGCCACAGACTGGTAGCTAGCTTGTGCTGGTTGCTGGCTGGAGGTCTGGGCTGCAGACTGGCCACTGGCTTGCACTAGTTGACTGCTGGGCTGAGACAGAGATGGGTCAGTGACCTGTGGGAGTTGCTGGCTGCTGGACTGAGCCACAGATTGGAAGGTGGACTGTGCTTCTTGCAGTCCAATGAGCTGAGCAACAGACTGAGAATTGGCTTGAGCTAGTTGTTGGCTGCTGGGCTGGACCACAGACAGATCAAAAGCCTGTGCTATTTGCTGGCTGCTTGGTTGAGCTATAGAGTCACTGATGGCTTGTACTGGTTGCTGGCCACTGGACTGAGAGACAGATTGGCTGGCTGTTACTTCTTGTTGCCTGGAGGTCTGGGCTGCAGACTGGCCACTGGCTTGCACTGGTTGAGCTTCATTGATGGCTTGTACTGGTTGCTGGCCACTTGCCTGAACCATGGATTGGTCACTGGACTCAGCTAGTTGCTGGCTGACTAACTGACTGCCATGTTGCGCCATTTGGTTGCTGGGTTGTAATATGGACTTATTTGTAATCTGCAAAGGCATGAAAAAGCCAAAGCTTGGATTCTGAACTGGCTTGAAACCTGAAAAAAGCTTGGAACCAATTTGCAAAGGTCTACCTCTCTGAGGCTTAAGCAGCTGTCTACGGTCTACTGCAGACTGGGAGCTGGCTTGGGCCAATTGTTGGCTACTGGACTGGGCCATGGTTTCAGAGATTGTTTGTGCTGGTTGTGGACCACCAGACTGGGAGATGGACTGCACTAGCTGTTGACTGATGGGCATTGCCACAGGCTCACTGGACTGGGCCACAGACTGGTTGCTGGCTTGTGTTGGTTGAAGCACACTGGGCTGGGCCACAGACTGGTAGCTTGCTTGGGCTGGTTGAAGCACACTGGGCTGGGCCACAGACTGGTAGCTGGCTTGTGCAGGTTGAAGCACACTGGGCTGGGCCACAGACTGGTAGCTTGCTTGTGCTGGTTGAAGCACACTGGGCTGGGCCACAGACTGGTAGCTTGCTTGTACAGGTTGAAGCACACTGGGCTGGGCCACAGACTGGTAATGGGCTTGTGCAGGTTGAAGCACACTGGGCTGGGCCACAGACTGGTAGCCTGCTTGTGCTGGTTGTTGAACACCAGACTGGGCCACAGACTGGTAGCTGGCTTGTGCTTGAAGCACACTGGGCTGGGCCACAGACTGGTAGCTGGCTTGTGCTTGAAGCACACTGGGCTGGGCCACAGACTGGTAGCTGGCTTGTGCTTGAAGCACACTGGGCTGGGCCACAGACTGGGAGCTTGCTTGTGCAGGTTGAAGCACACTGGGCTGGGCCACAGGCTGGTAGCTGGCTTGTGCAGGTTGAAGCACACTGGGCTGGGCCACAGACTGGTAGCTTGCTTGTGCTGGTTGTTGGACACTGGGCTGGGCCACAGACTGGTAGCTGGCTTGTGCTGGTTGAAGCACACTGGGCTGGGCCACAGACTGGGAGCCTGCTTGTGCAGGTTGAAGCACACTGGGCTGGGCCACAGACTGGTAACGGGCTTGTGCAGGTTGAAGCACACTGGGCTGGGCCACAGACTGGGAGCTTGCTTGTGCAGGTTGAAGCACACTGGGCTGGGCCACAGACTGGTAGCTTGCTTGTACAGGTTGAAGCACACTGGGCTGGGCCACAGACTGGTAGCTGGCTTGTGCTGGTTGAAGCACACTGGGCTGGGCCACAGACTGGGAGCTTGCTTGTGCTGGTTGTTGAACACCAGACTGGGCCACAGACTGGTAGCTTGCTTGGGCTGGTTGAAGCACACTGGGCTGGGCCACAGACTGGTAACTGGCTTGTGCAGGTTGAAGTACACTGGGCTGGGCCACAGACTGGTAACTGGCTTGTGCAGGTTGAAGTACACTGGGCTGGGCCACAGACTGGTAACGGGCTTGTGCAGGTTGAAGCACACTGGGCTGGGCCACAGACTGGTAGCCTGCTTGTGCTGGTTGTTGAACACCAGACTGGGCCACAGACTGGTAGCTTGCTTGGGCTGGTTGAAGCACACTGGGCTGGGCCACAGACTGGTAACTGGCTTGTGCAGGTTGAAGTACACTGGGCTGGGCCACAGACTGGTAACTGGCTTGTGCAGGTTGAAGTACACTGGGCTGGGCCACAGACTGGTAACGGGCTTGTGCAGGTTGAAGCACACTGGGCTGGGCCACAGACTGGTAGCTGGCTTGAGCTGGTCTTGGGACATTGGGCTGGGCCACAGACTGGGAGCTTGCTTGTGCAGGTTGAAGCACACTGGGCTGGGCCACAGACTGGTAGCTGGCTTGTGCAGGTTGAAGCACACTGGGCTGGGCCACAGACTGGGAGCTTGCTTGTGCAGGTTGAAGCACACTGGGCTGGGCCACAGACTGGTAACGGGCTTGTGCAGGTTGAAGCACACTGGGCTGGGCCACAGGCTGGTAGCTGGCTTGAGCTGGTCTTAGGACATTGGGCTGGGCCACAGACTGGTAGCTGGCTTGTGCAGGTTGAAGCACACTGGGCTGGGCCACAGGCTGGTAGCTGGCTTGTGCAGGTTGAAGCACACTGGGCTGGGCCACAGACTGGGAGCCTGCTTGTGCAGGTTGAAGCACACTGGGCTGGGCCACAGACTGGGAGCTTGCTTGTGCAGGTTGAAGCACACTGGGCTGGGCCACAGACTGGTAGCTGGCTTGAGCTGGTCTTGGGACATTGGGCTGGGCCACAGACTGGGAGCTTGCTTGTGCAGGTTGAAGCACACTGGGCTGGGCCACAGGCTGGTAGCTGGCTTGTGCTGGTTGTTGAACACCAGACTGGGCCACAGACTGGTAGCTTGCTTGGGCTGGTTGAAGCACACTGGGCTGGGCCACAGACTGGTAACTGGCTTGTGCAGGTTGAAGTACACTGGGCTGGGCCACAGACTGGTAGCTGGCTTGTGCAGGTTGAAGGACACTGGGCTGGGCCACAGACTGGTAACGGGCTTGTGCAGGTTGAAGCACACTGGGCTGGGCCACAGACTGGTAGCTGGCTTGAGCTGGTCTTGGGACATTGGGCTGGGCCACAGACTGGGAGCTTGCTTGTGCAGGTTGAAGCACACTGGGCTGGGCCACAGACTGGTAGCTGGCTTGAGCTGGTCTTGGGACATTGGGCTGGGCCACAGACTGGGAGCTTGCTTGTGCAGGTTGAAGTACACTGGGCTGGGCCACAGACTGGGAGCTTGCTTGTGCAGGTTGAAGCACACTGGGCTGGGCCACAGACTGGTAGCTGGCTTGTGCTGGTTGTTGGACACTGGGCTGGGCCACAGACTGGGAGCCTGCTTGTGCAGGTTGAAGCACACTGGGCTGGGCCACAGACTGGTAACGGGCTTGTGCAGGTTGAAGCACACTGGGCTGGGCCACAGACTGGTAGCCTGCTTGTACTGGTTGTTGGACACCAGACTGGGCCACAGACTGGTAGCTGGCTTGTGCTGGTTGTTGGACACTGGGCTGGGCCACAGACTGGTAGCCTGCTTGTACTGGTTGTTGGACACCAGACTGGGCCACAGACTGGTAGCTGGCTTGTGCTGGTTGTTGGACACTGGACTGGGCCACAGACTGGTAGCTGGCTTGTGCTGGTTGAAGTACACTGGGCTGGGCCACAGACTGGGAGCTTGCTTGTGCAGGTTGAAGCACACTGGGCTGGGCCACAGACTGGTAGCTGGCTTGTGCAGGTTGAAGCACACTGGGCTGGGCCACAGACTGGGAGCTTGCTTGTGCAGGTTGAAGCACACTGGGCTGGGCCACAGACTGGTAGCTGGCTTGTGCAGGTTGAAGTACACTGGGCTGGGCCACAGACTGGGAGCTTGCTTGTGCAGGTTGAAGCACACTGGGCTGGGCCACAGACTGGTAGCTGGCTTGAGCTGGTCTTGGGACATTGGGCTGGGCCACAGACTGGTAGCTGGCTTGTGCAGGTTGAAGCACACTGGGTGACTGGCTGACTAACTGATTTCCATGTTGCACAATTTGGTAGCTGGATTGTGATATGGACTCATTTGTCCGCAAAGGCATGAAAAAGCCAAAGCTTGGATTCTGAACTGGCTTGGAACCAAATTGCAAAAGTCTACCTCTCTGAGGCTTAAGCAGCTGTCTACGGTCTACTGCAGACAGGGAGCTTGCTTGGGCTAATTGTTGGCTACTGGACTGGGCCATGGTTTCAGAGTTTGTTTGTGCTAGTTGCAGAACACCAGACTTGGAGATGGACTGCACTAGCTGTTGACTGATGGGCATTGCTACAGGCTCATTACTGGTTTGCAGTGGAATTTGGGATGCTAGCTGCACTGGCTTGGGAACAGAGTAATTGATTTGCTGCAATGGCATCAATACCAAGGAAGAATGCATGGCATCAGAATCTTGAAGACTAGCTGACTGACTTACACCATACCATGACATGCCCATACTTGCTGCACTACCCACAGAACCATCAACAAGACTGCCACTTCCAGCTGAAGCCACTTGAGATTCCTGAAGCCATCTTCTAGTGTCAGAACCAGGTTCACCACTTGTCACTGGACCAGCTGAAGAGCCAGTCTGCGAACTGAGACTTCCAGTACCATATCCTCCCTTAACTGCAGTACTATAGATGTTCTTGGAAGCCCGGGGCCTGATTGGATCATACTGGCTGTAGACATTTTGTAGCTCAACATAATCCACTTTAGGATTAGAAGATCCATGATAGCCTCCATTGGTGACAGAGCTATAGTCATAAGCTATAATAGGAGACAAAATGGCATTGACAATTAAAAGTGTGTTGACAAATCACCTGAATATATTCAGTAAACTGAATAAAAGTTACCATTCACAATACTGTCATGAACAAGGATTAAGAGTAGTGCCCAAGAAAGACTGTAAAACAAAAATATGTTTTAGCAATTGGTAGAAACATTAAATATCAAATACATATAAGTCAAAACAACACACTTTAAAATTCGCATAGTGATTTCACCCATGTCCAGCCAAATCTACTGTCAAAAAATCTCAACACACCAACTACCACAAAGAAAGAAAAAAAGAAAAGAAATGCTTTTAAACACCCACACAGAACTATTTCTGGTCTTTTTATAGTGCCTGCCTCTAACGATCACCAATCACAGTTTAATAGATTATTGCCTTAGACCAATCAGTTGTTGCATGAACCTTTAATGGATCATTATTAGTTACAGGTGTCACCAATTTCACAATAGGTTGTTTGCACATGACGTCACTGCTGCACACGAAATGCGGCTGGAGGGCAGGGATTGATTTTTCTATAGCCTATAGGATTCCTATCAAAAACTCAAAATTCGTATTTATGGTTGCTCAAATCGACCAAACCGAGAACCCACAATGAGCTTTTATCATTTACATAACTTATGTTGTCTTTTAACTTTAAAAGTTGTCACCTTTTATAGCGTTTTGCAATGAATATGGATACCTGCTTACCTTTTTTGTTTTTGACTTGGTTAAATATTAACATTCTTCATGGTATTGTTTGCAGGGAACAGAAGCTATTTTATCCCATTGAATGGTAATTTGATGTTTTCACTTAAGTTTTGTAGGATTGTGTTTACAATGTTGATCTGGTTACCATAAAAAGTGTCACGCTGCTGCTTCAGCATATGGTAGAAAATGTCCAAATAAATAAATGTTTAATAATCTGACGGAGTCAAGCAATTTCTTTGTTGGTAACGTTAAATGTAAGTATAGTTTTAATGTTGTCATTCAGCAGACAAACACCCTTTTTTACAGTCTATGACAGACACATTTTTTTTTTTTTTTTTTTGTATTTAATTCAACAAATGTCAACCAAAATCAAACCAAGCTCGTGAACAGTTTTGAAGTGTGTGCAGGGTACTCATTCACAAGCCGAGTGAGAGTGATACTCGCAAATGTAATGTTAATTATGGTGTTAGTTATGACAACGGGCGGTGCACATGTGCCGAACGCGTCTTTCCCATGGTCTTTACGCGCTCGTGGGCAAAGGAGTTTCTCTGAAAGGCTCGCGCGAGACTGAACGGAACGCGGGAAAGGAAGTATACCCGGGCCTTAACCGCTCTAAATTGTAGTGGACTGGAGTTCACGTTCACATCGGGAACATGGGAGCACCATGATGCGACCGCAAAAGGCACTTTCACTTTCACGTGTACGCCATGATGATAAGCATTGTATAGCACACGTACGTCTGCAAGACGTCTGTTAAAGATCACTTCATCTGGAAAGCATCTGCTGTTTACAAACATCTAATAGACGTCTTTAAGATGTCAGTTTTACATACATTCTAAATCATAAACATCTTAAAGACATCTTCTAAACGTCTATTTGACATCTGACAGGATACGTCCTATAGACGTATTCCAGATGAGCAAACACTCTAAATAATACGTCTTCCAGACGTAATCACACACATCAAATAGACGAGATGTACGTGTGCTATTACAGAAATGTCCAAAAGTGGACGTTTCTGTAGAATGACCCAATACTTAATTTATAAATTAAGTATTGGGTCATTCTACAGAAACGTCCACTTTTGGTATGACAAAATGTCTTAAAATGTATTTATTTTTCTAACATTTAAACTTACATTATTATATTACACTTTGACTTTATGAATACACATAAATGACAGCTTAATGATTTTTTAATTTTTTTGTACATTTATTTAAAGACTGCATGTCCCCTTTTTTGTCACTGGTGTTACCTTACTTCTCTGGCATTTTTAAACAATTTTATGAAATATTATTTCTCATTTTTTTTCAGCACATGCAGTCAGAGTTACAGAATAATAATGATAATGCAAAAAATAAGGAGATTGTGTTTTTTATTTTAATCAGGTTAGTTAAAAGTGTGATTGAATGATAATTCAATTTCGCAACCATGTATTTGCTATAACAATGAAAAGTTTGGAAAAACAGTTATGAAAAGTAATGATGCAATCCTTTAAATCTTAATGCTTGAGTGTAGCAGAATTCAATGGATGTAAAATTATTATCATGTCACATATGACACATTTTATTTAATGTGACAGACAAAAAACAGTAACACCAGTGACAAAATGAATCTCCAGTGACGTATACGTAGGACCAAAGATCCTTAATTTTTCACCTATAATTAAGTAGATTGGACTAAATTTTTACATTTGGTATACAATAAAAGACTTATCTTTGACACTTAGTGAAAACAGTCAGAAAAAGATCATAAACAACATTTTAAAACTGTCTGTAAAATACACTGTCTGTAAAGTCGCTGCACTGAATTTAGCCAAATCTGCCCAAAGGAGCAGTAACAATGAGAAAGAAAAGTTATAATCATGTAATCTTAGTGCTATTTTATGCAAAAGAACTAAATGAATAGCTTTAAATAAAGTTTATCTATAAATGGGTAACAGCAGTGACGGTAACACCAGTGACAATTTCATAAAAAGGTAACACCAGTGACAGTAACACCAGTGACAATTTTCATGAAAAATGCATTTTACAAAATGGCTGCTGCAAGGTGTCAACCCACATGTTGTCAATCATGATATATTCACTAAATCAAGTAGTTTAATCCATTTGTATTCTAGTTTTTTATAATTCCCTAGCAATAAAGTAGGTCACACCAGTGTCTTCAACTAAAAGCTTCGTATGAAATTATGATTTTCTAATTAAAATTTCTGATAATTGAAAAGAGATAGTGGACTTTTCATTTGCCTTTCTTCATTGATCTTCAGGAAACAGGAAGAAGGAAGTCAAGTGATGCCATCAGTGTGACTTTTTCTTTCAAAATAAGAGATTTTTGTTAAAGGTAACACCAGTGGCACAACACCAGGGGGCGACTACATTCATTATATATTTTATAATATTTATTTGGCATTTGGTTTTTTTATGTTATTTACATTATATATTTGATAGTTATGCATACATTATTGAAATTAAAATGGTAGAAAAACCTGTTTCTGAGCTCAAAATAAAGTACTTTCCCTCTGTACATGACTGTGGGGACGAGCACTTCTGTGGCGCTTGGAATTTTTAGAATTAATTAAAAAAACAAATATTGGCACATTGATGGCTCAAGAAGGTTTAATTGTTCAAATAACATATTGTTTCATATTAAAATATATAAAAAATTGTAATCCTAAAGTGTTTTTCAAGTGTAATATTTCTGTAAAGTCTAGGGACAGAAAAGTGGACGTTTCTGTAGAATGACCCTATTACAGTATACACAAACGCACAGATCTCCTCTCGTGCGTCCTCCACTGGATGAGGCAATATCACTTTTGTTTCTATTTCAGATATCTCTTAGATGCCATCAATGCTTTTGCCTTTCAAGATGTACCGAAATCAAAACAGTCCATAAACTATAAATCCTCACGAAAACTTCAGTCAAGCCAGCTCGCGCGTCAACCTGAGAGATCAGCCTCCTTACCTTAAAGTGTCAAATTCTCGGTTTCTGAATGGATGGTTTGGCTTGATTGACAGACGCTAACGTTCAGGCATGTTTATATACCATCGACCTGTCCTAAAACGTTAGCACGCTTTGATCGATTGTTTGGAGATCGCGTGTTTCTCCGTTCGAGAGCGCATTTCCTCTTCTTCACATCTACGACAAAACAGTTGAGGGTCATTCTACAGAAACGTCCACTTTTCTGTCCCTAGACTTTACAGAAATATTACACTTGAAAAACACTTTAGGATTACAATTTTTTTATATTTTAATATGAAACAATATGTTATTTGAACAATTAAACCTTCTTGAGCCATCAATGTGCCAAATTTTTGTTTTTTAATTAATTCTAAAAATTCCAAGCACCACAGAAGTGCTTGTCCCCACAGTCATGTACAGAGGGAAAGTGCTTTATTTTGAGCGCAGAAACAGGTTTTTCTACCATTTTAATTTCAATAATGTATCCATAACTATCAAATATATAATGTAAATAACATAAAAAAAACCAAATGCCAAATAAATATTATAAAATATATAATGAATGTAGTTGTCCCCTGGTGTTGTGTCACTGGTGTTACCTTTAACAAAAATCTCTTATTTTGAAAGAAAAAGTCACACTGATGGCATCACTCGACTTCCTTCTTCCTGTTTCCTGAAGATCAATGAAGAAAGGCAAATGAAAAGTCCACTATCTCTTTTCAATTATCAGAAATTTTAATTAGAAAATCATAATTTCATACGAAGCTTTTAGTTGAAGTCACTGGTGTGACCTACTTTATTGCTAGGGAATTATAAAAAACTAGAATACAAATGGATTAAACTACTTGATTTAGTGAATATATCATGATTGACAACATGTGGGTTGACACCTTGCAGCAGCCATTTTGTAAAATGCATTTTTCATGAAAATTGTCACTGGTGTTACTGTCACTGGTGTTACCTTTTTATGAAAATGTCACTGGTGTTACCGTCACTGCTGTTACCCATTTATAGATAAACTTTATTTAAAGCTATTCATTTAGTTCTTTTGCATAAAATAGCACTAAGATTACATGATTATAACTCTTCTTTCTCATTGTTAATTCTCCTTTGGGCAGATATGGCTAAATTAAGGGTATTTGGCTAAATTCAGTGCAGCGACTTTACAGACAGTGTATTTTACAGACAGTTTTAAAATGTTGTTTATGATCTTTTTCTGACTGTTTTCACTAAGTGTCAAAGATAAGTCTTTTATTGTACACCAAATGTAAAAATTTAGTCCAATCTACTTAATTATAGTTGAAAAATTAAGGATCTTTGGTCCTACGTATACATCACTGGAGATTCATTTTGTCACTGGTGTTACTGTTTTTTGTCTGTCACATTAAATAAAATGTGTCATATGTGACATGATAATAATTTTACATCCATTGAATTCTGCTACACTCAAGAATTAAGATTTAAAGGATTGCATCATTACTTTTCATAACTGTTTTTCCAAACTTTTCATTGTTATAGCAAATACATGGTTGCGAAATTGAATTATTATCATTCAATCACACTTTTAACTAACCTGATTAAAATAAAAAACACATAATCTCCTTATTTTTTGCATTATCATTATTATTCTGTAACTCTGACTGCATGTGCTGAAAAAAAATGAGAAATAATATTTCATAAAATTGTTTAAAAATGCCAGAGAAGTAAGGTAACACCAGTGACAAAAAAGGGGACATGCAGTCTTTAAATAAATGTACAAAAAAATTAAAAAATCATTAAGCTGTCATTTATGTGTATTCATAAAGTCAAAGTGTAATATAATAATGTGGTCTAAGTTTAAATGTTAGAAAAATAAATACATTTTAAGACATTTTGTCATACCAAAAGTGGACGTTTCTGTAGAATGACCCTTGATTATTTACGAACAAAAGCTCACAGAAACGTGAAAATGGTCTCATTTGAAGGAAAATACCCTAAGCTAAAAGATGATATAGTTTGACTGATTGAAGCAGCTCTTATCAAAAGTGCGGGGGTCGATTTCTATCTTTTCAAAACTGCGGGGGTCCTGACCCCCCTGTCCCCCGTGCCAACGGCGCCCCTGCTTGCGCACTAAATGAGTTCAAGACATCACTGCCGTTGTCAGAGCACGATCAGACCTTACTAACCAAGTGCTGAACGCAGTTGGACGTGGTGTTTTAGAGGTAAAAAATTATATAGTGTTGGGTTTCTCGCACAAACCGATCGTTTCGTCTCTTAGGACATCAATGTGCCGTCACGAGCCGCAGGGTATAATTTGGATTTGTCTGTCATGTTTTTTGACTCTTATAGATGGAGTTCCCATTGATATGCATTATATGACTGTCAGACCACAACGGTTGGAGTTAAAAATCATCATTTGTGTTCTACTGAAGAAACAAAGTCACCTACATCTTGGATGCCCTGGGGGTAAGCAGATAAACATCAAATTTTCATTTTTGGGTGAACTATCCCTTTAAGTGTTAAGTGATTGTTAAAGATACTTTACTCAAAAGAGTAAATAATAAAAGTTTAACATTAGTTAACAAAAAGTTTATCTTTATTAATCTCAACATTTTGCCTTTTACATTAGCCAAAGGTTAAAAGTAATAGGCTATCTGCTAACATTAGTTATCAGTGTGTGAATAAACATTTTATGAACTAAAGTCAACAAAGGTTTAAAAAAAAAAAAAGCTGTTAAAATTTCATTATTATCCATTATTAGTTTATGTTAATGTATTAACTAATCTTAAACGAGACCTTATTGTAAACTGTTACCAATCCAATTTAAAAACCTGGTAACTTACCTCTAAACACACTGACAGGTTTACAGCTGAGCACAAATGACAGAAAGAGTCCAGAAACCACAAAAAAAAAAAAAAAAAAAAAAATCTTTATAACAGCTGCATATGTCACTTTTATTTAAATAAACTCTTCACCTTTTTTTTTTCTTCTGTAAAATCTCAAAAAAATTGAAACACTGAAAGGAGTGTTAAAGTCTTAATTTAAAACAAAAACAACAATACAGACACATAAAAACACATGTCTTTCAGCTGTTTGTAAACTCTGGACAGGCGGATAAGTTTGGCAGAAACGCCGTCACACGTTTGTGTCTTAAAAATGCTTGTAGAATCATCATTATTGCAGTTCAGCCGATACAAAAGGCTACATGAGTACGCTTAAAAAACAACGAAAGAAACACCAATCGCAGAAACCCGCTAATGCCAACGTTTGTAAAACACAACCAGCAGTGTATAGTGCACAGTTAACAATGTACAGCCGCACACAAACTCACAAACACAGACAAAAACAGTAAAGTGCACACATACACATTGTAGACGGCAGTCCGTCCAACACACTTGAAAATCTTTGAAGATAACTTGTATATGCCTTAGCAAAAAACAGCGTACGAATCGTATAAATGTAACAGCAAATCTGACGAACAGATAAAGAAGGGAACAGTGGAAGGTCAGAACGAGATCAGATGCGTTTAAGTTACACGAAATCCACAGGAACGCCGCGCTGGATTAAAGAAACAGAATCTGCGTGAATCTCACAAAACATTGTGACATTTCACACCGGAATCACAAGGAAATTACATTTTGTGTGATGAAAACTTATCTTATTTTCAGGACCATAAAAAGTTTTGCATCGTGACGACAGAAAAATTTACTTTTTGCAGAAAAATGGCATTAATTAAACTAAAGTGTTTATTCATCATGATATTAGTTGATTTAAATAAAAATCTAACTGCATTACAGTACTTTTCACTGTAATATATTAAATAGTACATTACAGTAATGAGAACATAACCAGATTCAACATAGTAAATGTGCTAAATCATCAGGAAAATATGGAAGCTTGTTTCTGTCACAGAATAAAAAAATTAAGTTAGCCGCGACTTTTATCTCACAATTCAGATTTTTTTCCGCAATCACGAGATGTAAATTAACAATTTAGGGATATAAATTCACACTACCGAGAAAATGTCAGAATCACAGGGTATAAACTCACAATTGCAAAAATGAAACTTGTTTATTGCATTAATTTGTTTATTGCGACTTCTCACAATTCTGACTTCTTTCCGCAATTGCGCAGATGTAAATTCACAATTGCGAGAAAAAAAGTCAGAATTGCGGGATATAAACTCGCAATACTGAGAAAATGTCAGAATCACAGGGTATAAACTTGCAATTGCAAAAAATAAATTCGCAATAGCAAGGGGGGGGGGGATCAGAATTGCTGATTATAAACTCACAATTGCGAGATGTAAATTAACAATTGCAAGAAAAAAGTAAGAATTACGGGATATAAATTCGCAATACTGAGAAAAATGTCAGAATCACAGGGTATAAACTCGCAATTGCAAAAATTAAACTTGTTAATTGTGTTAATTAGTTAATTGTGACTTCTCACAACTCTGACTTCTTTTCACAATTGCGCAGATGTAAATTCACAATTGCGGGGAAAAAAGTCCGAATTGTGCGATATAAACTCGCAATACCGAGAAAAAAGAAGTCAGAATTGTAGGGTATAAACTCGCAATAGCGAGAAATGGAAAGAATCGTGCGATATAAACTCGTAATTAATCACAATTGAGAGAAAAAAAATGTCAGAATTGCAGGGTATAAACTAGCAATTGCAATAAACTCGCAATAGCGAGAAAAAGTTAGAATTGAAAGATATAAACTCGTAATTATAATTTTTTTTCCTTGCAGTTGACCTTTTGCAACTGCAAGTTTACATCCCGCAATTCTGACTTTATTTCTAATAATTGTGATATAAACTCAATTGCGAGCTATAAGGTCTGATTCTGAGAAAAAAAAGTCAGATCACAATTATGACTTTTTAATTCGCAGTTGCAAATTTATATATTGCAGTTCTGAGGGGAAAAAAGTCTGAATTGTGAGATAAAAAGTCGCAATTGCCTTTTTTTTATTCCATAGTGGGAACAAGCTTCCGTATGAAAACATCACAATGAAAAAATTGTAAATTGCTCCTCAAAATAGGTTGTTTTCTTTATGCAACATTTATATTTTGACTTCTGATTCTGGAGTGAAATGTGGCCTGTTTTTCGTGAGTTTTACGCATCTACCAGCTTCAAATGCTCTATCGCTCAAAAAAACAAAAACAAAAAGAAAACAAGAAATCTGCTGTCGAAGCATCAAACAGTGCATTGTGACAATATTTTTGCAACTATAAAACACTTCTTCCCAAATTCTCATTAGTATCTTGCAGAAACAATGGCATTATTTAAATGATTTCAAGTGTTTATGCATCATGATACTAGTTGAATTAAATTAAAAACTAATCGCATTACAATATTTTTCACTGTAACTATTACGATCACTGTTAAATATTACTGATTCATGAGAACAGCAAAAACAACTTGTTGCATTACAATAATGAGAATGTGGGAGTAAATGTGCTCAGTCATCATGAAAAAAATATCACATCCATTTGTAAACTGGTCCTAAAAACAGGTTCTCTTTAGGCTAAATTTTGATTCCGACTTTATTCTGGAGAGAAATGTGGCCTGTTTTATGTGAGTTTCACGCATCTACCGGCATCAAATGCTCTCACGAACTCAAGAAATCCACTGATGAAGCATTAAAACAGTGTCTGCATGTGCCAGCGTAACATCAAATTTACATTGGGTTGTTCAAGTTGAGCAGTGTGTGTGTGAAAGAAGGCCTTTAGGAACAGTCCCTGCATTCAAATACATGATAGCTTAACTCTGGCAATGACGAGAATGTCTGTAAGCAAATCCACAGCGATCGCACTGCATCTGTGTGAGTGTGTGTGTGTGTGTTTAATATCTCACTGATACCAAAGCCTGTCGACACGTCCAGTGTTTGTGTGGAAATGTAGCTCTCTGGATGTGAGTGTGTGTCTGTCTTAAAGCTGCGGTGTGTGAAATCAACCTCACCAGAAAGAACTGCAAAAACAATGAAAACATACAGAAGCCATGCGTTATGCTTGTATGGTGACTTATTCTTCACTCAGTAAATCAAAATATACCCGAGAATATGTTTAAGATTTCATATAGATATGTAACTGACGCATATATACTTTTTTTGCATTGTGACATTATTCAGCTAGTATTTTTGTTCATGATGATGGTATTTGTGTTTGCGCTGCGAGTTTTAATATTAGTATATTTATTAATGATTTATATTTATATAAAATTACATTAAAATAAACTGTATTGCTGTATTTACAAAATATAATACAGCAAAATAAAATAGAAATAGAAAAACAAAAAACAAAACAAAATAAAATGAAAAAAAAATCAAATTGAAAATCAAATTTGTGAATAAAAACAATTTAAAGTAATGTATAAATAGTATTGAGAATTAGATGATTGATTTTTATTACAAACAATGTCACAAGGCAAAATACTTAACGGTCCTAAAATTATGATTTTTTATTTCCTTTCGAGTTTCGGGATAAAATGAGGTTCAACCCTTGTCTCATGAAAACTAGATGAAAAAATGTTAATGCACTGGGCTTCCACATGTTTGGAAACAATCATTATTTTTGCAGTTTGATGCCGTTACGACACACTTTAAACTCCATGTACCAGTATCTCAAAAACTCTCAACTGTCAATCACAAACTGTCCGTCCCGCCTCCAAGCAGGTTGCCTGGCAACAACCCGGCTGTGCCGTCCTCTAACTGAGGAGCGCCCCATAGGCCGCCGCCGTGATAACCGGGAGCCACGCCCCCCCAGACCCCTTTCCCCGCCCCCTCCCCTGCGCTGTTGCTCCATTGGCTGAGGAGGGCGAGTCCGGGCGTTTCCACCGCAGATCCGGCCGAAACGTCCAACCCCTGCCAGTCTCCGTCCGTGCCAATGCCCGCGGGCCGCTCGCTCTCTCGAGAGGCGGAGTCGGACGAGCCCTCGGGTGACCCCGCGACCCCGGCGGTCTGGGAATGTGTGAAGTAACGGACGACGTCCTCCTCGCTCATGAACTCGGCCACGATGGTGGTGTTTCCCAGAACGCACCTGAACATGAAAACACACTTTAGATCACAGTCACTTAAATTAAATGAAAATTACTAGAAAGTCTGCCAAAGATATTGCAGGACTCACATATGCAGGGCGCTCTGGGCTTTGGCGGCTTCATGAGGGCTACAGTAGCGAATCAGAGCGCTGCCCTGCGTCAGGCCGAGGTGAAAGGTCAGAAGGGGGCCGTGCTGCAGACAGATCGTCCTCAGGGTCGAGCCGTCGATCTGCACAGACGTGAAAACACCTAAACCTGATGCTTTGCTACTGTAAATACACTGACAAATACAGTAAATCCTCTTCAATCTGATCTGCATGAAGCGCCAACTCATTCAGGTCGGTAAGATTTTGTTTTTTAAATGTTTGTGAAAGAAGTCTCTTCTGCTCACCAAGGCTGCATTTATTTATTGATCAAAAATACAATCAAACCAGTGAAATATTACAATTTAAAACGGCAGTTTTCTGTGTGAATATATTGCAAAAATGTAATTTACTCCTGTGTTCAAAAAGACACTGAAGACTGGAGTAATGATGCTGAAAACCACAGGAATACGTTACATTTTAAAGGAACACTCCACTTTTTTTGAAAATAGGCTCATTTTCCCAACTCCCCTAGAGTTAAACAGTTGAGTTTTACCATTTTCGAATCCATTCAGCCGATCTCCAGGTCTGGCGGTACCACTTTTAGCATAGCTTAGCATAGTTCATTGAATCTGATGAGACCGTTAGCATCTCACTCAAAAATGACCAAAGAGTTTCAATATTTTTAAACTTGACTCTTCTATAGTTACATAAGACTGACAGAAAATAAAAAGTTGTGATTTTCTAGGCCAATATGGCTAGGAACTATACTCTCATTCCAGCGTAATAATCAAGCAGGCACAATGATATTACGTAGCACCTCTCACAAATGTCTCCATGGTTGCAAGGCATGCTCCCTGTGCAAGCAGGGGGTCACAGGTGCTGCGTAATATCATTGAAACTCATTGGTAATTTTTGAGCGGGATGCTAACGGTCTAATCAGATTCAATGAACTATGCTAAGCTATGCTAAAAGTGGTACCGCCAGACCCGGAGACTGACTGAATGGATTAGAAAACGGTAAAACTCAACTGTTTAACTCTAGGGGAGTTGGAAAATGAGTGTTCCTTTAACACACACATTCACACAGAAAACAGCCATTTGAAATTGTAATAATATTTCCCTGTTTCCGCTGTATTTTTGACCGAATAAACTCAGCTGTACCTGTGGCGTGAGGTTCCGCAGTAACAGCCATGATTTTCCCGCCGACGCTCCTCCGTCGCTCCACTCTGAAGAACACGATACATGAACAGGTTGAGCTTCACACGCGTCCGTTGCTCACGTATGATGATGACGGTGTGTGTGCAGTACCTGTTTTAAAGGGCGACTCCGGGACGCTGGCTCCGCCTCCCCACGCCCTGGGCATCCGAGGCCCCTCCCCCGACCACGGCTGCTTCTGACTGCTGAGGCCCGGAGGGGGGCGGGGCAGGTGAGAAGTGTTCCGATTGGTCCGCCACGATTTGCCGTGTCCAATGGGCTCCGGCGGCCAACTGGACTTCAGCTCGTATTTAGCTGGAAGCGTTATGGAATATTACCAGCTATTCAAAAGCCTTCATAAACACAGTGAACATAGTTTTGACGCGTTACCTGTGCCGTGTGCAGTGAGGGGGGTTTCTGAGGCACTGTACGGCCAGGCACCAGGTGAAGGCATACAGGTGTTCAGAGAGTGTGACCCTGAAAAACAGTGTCAGGTCTTTTAGTATTACTGTACAAACATCCACCTTCAGCTCGTGCTTTGAGTGTTTTTTTAAATCTGATTTTTATAAAAGAAACATAAGAATAACTTTTATATTGTTTGTAATATTTCAACATGAACACTTACTGGACTGAAGCGCCTTGAGTTTACTTGATTATCCATACAATATACACAAAAATCTTGAGTATCAAATATACAGTTGTGCTGCTCAATCTCTCGATTATTTAGTACATTTTAATCAACACACTAAATATCGCTCCCAGATCTGCTCACAAACTTGGTCAAACCCGGTGACTAGTTCTTTCTCAAACATGGTAAATATGACTTTGCTTCCTTCCACACCGTTTTAAACTGATCCCTGACTGCTAAAACTGTGCGACACACACATTATGGGGTCAGAGAAATGACTGCCTGAAGATGAGACCAGGTTAAGGTGAACCCTCTCTGACTCAGTACCTGTGTTGTCCTGCAGCAGATGATGTTCGGTATCACCGAGCACGGCTGATCCCATCATTCCCGCAGGGGTCATGTAAGGGTCAGGCTCTGGTTCGGGGCTCTGGACGCCCTTCCATGGGACGCCCGGCTGAAACTCTGAGTGAGACGAGATATTACAGCAATAAATACATGTGAAAGGTAAACCAGGGATCTGCAGGGTTTTAAACATCAAATCTAAGGCTTTTTAAAGGGTTAGTTCACCCAAAAATGAAAATTCTGTCATTAATTACTCACTCTCATGTTGTTCCACACCCGTAAGACCTTCATTGATCTTCAGAACACAAATGAAGATATTTTTGATAAAATCTGATGGTTCAGTGAGGCCTCTATTGCCAGCAAGATCATGAAGTTTCATGAAGCTTCAAGGCTTTATGAATCTTTTGCTTCAAATCAGTTGTTCAGAGAGCCAATCGAACTGCCAAAGCCATGTGAACCAATGAAATTTCGAAAACACTTATGATGAAACAAAGCCTCGTTTACTGAAATCACATGACTTTGGCACTCCGAACCACTGATTCAAAACAAAAGATGCTTCACGAAGCAGTGTTTTGAAATTGGCCATCATTAGATATTGTTGAATAAAGTTGTTATTTTGTTTTTTGGTGCACAAAAATTATTCTCGTCGCTTCATAACATTAAGGTTGAACCACTGTAGTCACGTGAACTGTTTAAAATATGTTTTTATTAGCTTTCTGGGTGCTCCGAACCTGGCTGTATGCACTCTGAACCACTGATTCCAAATAAAAGACTTGTAAAGCTTCAAAGCTTCATGATCTTGCTGGCAATGAAGGCCTCACTGAGTATTTGGGTTTTATCAAAAATATCTTAACTTTTGTTCTGAAGATGAACGAAGGTCTTACGGGTGTAACGACATGAGGGCGAGTAATAAATGACAATTTTCATTATTGGGTGAACTAACCTTTTTTAAAGGACCTGTGGCAACCCTGTAAACACTTGTGGATGTTGGGTAATTTTCATATAATATCAGACATCATATGCAGAGTTGGACTGAATGCGATAAGAAAATATTAACACAGAGAAAGTTTGATCTTCAAACTTTCTGTTCATCTGTCCTGTTCAAAAGACACTATCACAATTTCCATAACTTCAAGCTGTTTTCAACATAGATAATCATAAATGTTTCTTAAAAAAAATAAAATAAAATCAGCATATCATTTCTAGAAGGATCATTTCACACTGAAGACTGGAATAATGATGCTGAAATTTCAACTTTGATCACAGAAATAAATTACAATTTACAGTACATTCACATAAAAACAGCAATTTTAAATTGAAATACTATATTTCACTGTTTTTACTGATTTTTTGATCAAATAAATGCAGCCTTGGTGAGCAGAAGAGACTTCTTTCAAAAACACTAAACGGTAAAATAGAAATGCCTATAAATCAGATTTGGGCTTTCAGGGTGAACAAAGTCAAGACAGATGAAATAATTTCACTGATTCAAAGGACGGAAGTCACTAATGAAAAGAGCTATCAGATCTGAATGTTACCTGGAGGCCAGGTGGGGTTTGCAGGAGGTGTGTCCATTTTTCCAGCTGCGCTTCTGTGCCAGCCGCCGCCCAATACGTCAAACTGAGAGTACGAGCCGCCGCCGGGCAGCTTCACCGGCCCTGAACACACAAACACTGAGTTAACACACATTCAACAATGACCTGCGACATCAGTTTATCTTTCCCTAATTCTGTGTTCCATTTTAATTTGTTCTGCATTCCATTTTAATGCCTTAAAAACTATTGTTAATACTAAGAATTTCATTAATCTTTTTAAAAATCAAATAAAATTTTAAAAATTCCTTTTTTATTTTATTTTTTAAACTTTTTTTAAACTTTTTTTTGCAAACAGAAAAATGTGTAAAATTATGTTCCTTAAAAATAATGTTCTAATAAACTGTATTACTGTTAATTATTACCAGGGTATCTGTAGGTATTAGCGCTTCAAATTTAATACTTTTTAATACAATTTTCCAGAAAAATATATATATTGTAATATAGCTGAAAATATATAGTAATAACAACAACAGTATAATAATAACAACAAAACCTTTATTTGAGAATTGAAATGGTAATATAAACAAATAATATATTTCTGTTTTAATTCACTTTTATGCTTTAGACTGATTTCATGATTTCAAAAAGCAATGAGTGAAAACGTCATGAAATCTAACTCTTTACTGTTGTGTCAGATCAGTTGCATTTTTAAGTCCTTTGAAATGTGGATTTAAGGCAGGGTCTTATTTTTACATTAAGGAATTTAAGACATTTTAAGACTTTTTAAGGATCTACAGACTTTGAGAAGTACATGTGTATACGTAGTATGAATGTTACTATACTACTATACGTAGTATAGTATCCTTGACATTTATTCAACAGTGCTTTTGATCTGCCTGCACTGACACTATTCTTTAAAAGGAAAATGTATATACCAATTATCAATGTAAAGCTGCTTTGACACAATCTGCATTGTAAAAAGCACTATATAAATAAAGGTGACTTGACTTGACTATTTTACCGTTGTGTAGTGTTTGCTCCGGCGGGGAGGGCGTCAAACTGTTTCCATCCATCATCCACTTAAATCGAGACTGAGTCCCAGCTCCATCCTTCAAACCAGCAGGAGAACTCATCAGAGAATCCAAATCTGATCCGCTCGCAAAACCTGAGACAGACAGAGATGGAAATGTACTTATGAAATTTCCAAAAAAAAAAAAAAAATGTGTAATCTAATTTAAAGCAGGACATTCAAGTAAAAAACGCTTTATTGTTAAAGAGGAGTCATTTTTTGGATGTGACATCCTCACCTGTGAACGCAGCTGGAGCTTTGTTGTGCAGCTCTGATCCTCCCATGGCCGAATGCACTGGCACATCAGGCTGCTTGTGAGCATTCATGCCCAGGTGATGGAGGTGTGCGTCTGGGTGTTTGGGGATGTGTCCTCCTAGGGGGGAAGGCGAGAGTTTGGGCCCGCCAACCCCCTGTTGCTGCTGTAGGATAGCCATGATCCGTGCCAACTATTAAGAAAACACACAAAAAAGATTTAGTCCTACTTGATATTTGTGATTTTTCTAAAAAAAGATTTATGGATAATCAAGTAAACCACAGTTGCTTCAGTGTAGTTAGTATTCATCTTGAAATATTTCTAACAATATTAAAGTTATTCTTACATTTATTTCATAAAAAAATCTGTAAAGAGTTCACAGCAAAAAGACGTGAACCACAAGCTACAGGTGGACATTTCTACAATCATACTAAAAGGCCTTTTACTTGCTAAAAACATCTAAACATTCAATCAGATGACAAAAGGCATGTAGCAGAATGTGTGGAAGAGGTTTTTCAGCAAAGTTTTGATCATGTTGGTAATTTAGAGGCCTTAGAAATGTTTAAGTCAGTAGAGGGCGCCGTGCAGTTCTTTGGATAATTCAGCAGGGGGCGCTGCACTAATATTTGGGTGAGCAGTTATGCTGTACCTGCTGCGGGTCTTGCTGTTGTCTTGCAGGAGGAGGAAACTTCCTCTGATTCAGAAACTGTTGCTGCTGTTGTTGTTGTAGAATGATCTGACAGGCCTGGGAAAAGAAACATATATAAATCATTAAAAAAAATGCTGCTTAAACATTTTATGATATTTTGCAGGACCAAATGTGATGCATACTAGTTGGAACTGCTGCATGTGTGGATGAATGCCACCAAGCATGGCGATTTGCTGGGGGGAGAGCTGTGGAGGGAACATACTCCCACTAGGGGGCGCCATTGGTTTAAGCAAAGGCCCAGGAACCTGCAGAGAAACAGAGCAACTGTGAGCTAATAAACGTACATTTACCACAGTGCTTAAACCAAAGACACAAACTGACCTGAGGTGGCAGGAACTGGGGAGGCACTTGTGCTCTTATCCCGGGGGAAGGGTTTAAGGGGTGCACACTAGCCTGATGCATCCCTCTCAATGGAGGATGTCCACTGCTTCCAAACATATTATGACCCCCGACCTTCAAAACAACAGCAAAGAAGATCTAAAGCTTAGGGCTTTAGAAGGTTTTTTCAAGTCTGTGAAAATCTACCTATGGACACCATTGTACCCTTGAGCAAGGTACTTAGTCTGCATCTGAAAACACATACTTCCCTACTGGGTCAAAAAAACAGTATGTGAAGACTAGTATGAATTCACAGTATTCACAGAAATAAGCTGCAATGGCAATTTTATCCAATGGTTGTTGATTGGATTATTAAGCAAGTTATGACATTTTGATTAAAGATAAGGTATGCATGGATGAATCATTCACAAGAAGACATGCATTAAGATAATAAATGGGGTCAAATTTGATTTCAAAACCTCAGGGTGCTCTTCTTTCTCGAGAGGGTTTCTGCATTTATATGCCATGCAATCTCTGTTATTAGATACAACTTTCTTTGTTCTTTAATGAAGATGGTGTTGGAAGTGTCTCAGTACCTTGTCAAGATAAGGTCCAGTCTCCCCACATGGCATCTCTTTGGAAGTCTGTGAGCGAAATCCTCCCCCAGTCCTGCCGCCTCTCCGCATCTCACCATCATTCATTCCTCTCCTGTCATGTCTATCATGACCCATACCGGAGTCTTCATCCTGACATAAACAATCAGCATATTTCTAAGCTGCTCTGCAGCTTCACACAAGAGCAAATCAGGGCAAAGGACTAGCTTACCGTAACGCCCATGTTTGAAAACTGCCGAGTCACAGGAGATGCCCATGAGTCCCCACTGTTACCTTTAAGGGGGCTCTGGGGGACAAACCAAAGGCGAGAGGGATAGAAATGTTAAGGTGTCTGCTTCGTAGGAGTCGACCGTTTTCCTTTAAAATCTTGGGGAGATCAAAATATCTAGCTATAAAGAGTTCAAATATACCTTTGCATTGAGTCTCCTGGCCCCCTGGCCTTGCCCCCAGCCCCCAGAGTTGTACGTAGGCATGTTGCTTTGGGATCCCCGACTTCCCCAAACACCAACACTACCATCATCTTCCTCCCAGCTGGAGTGGCGGGATGCATTCGAGCTTTCGTCACCCCAACTCTCTTGCATAGACTTTGAACCTGAAGAGAATATATATATATATGAAAATCAGCTCAAATTATTCCATTAATGCAACAAATATAAAAATTTAGTCAAACATATGACATTTATGTCAATTCTGTGGGAAAACCACAGACGTAACCCTGGTTGTACTGTTTAATGGACGTGTACATGGACAGGCTCATACCAGACTTGGCAGAATGGGAATGGGAGTTTCCCCATCCTCCACCTTTCCCTGGTTCACTCGATTCCCCCCAGCCAGATGGTGTTTCAAACGATTTCCCCCAAGAAGCCGTACCGCTGTCCACAGATGGGTCAGAGGGAGCACTGCTGCGCGCCCATGTTGCAGGACCTAGAAAGTGTACGTGTGTTACTAAAAAGGGACGATTCTAGTTCAAAATGGTTTAATTGATTCAATATGAACTGCTGCCTTCTTACCCGAGTTCTTAGATGCCGTTCCAGGCTGTCTTCCAGACGACGACTGTTGGGCCGGTGAGCTGTTCTTATCCCACAGATTGACATTCTTGCTGTTGTAGCGTGACGGATCGCCCCATGCAGACGTGCCGTCGTCGATCTCCATCTTCCGGCTGATGGACTGAGGCGAGGGTTCATCCCACCCACTCGGCTCTACGACTGAAGTCATCTGAGGGATAGGTCCAGATGTCCACCCAGACCCTTTGCTCTGGTCATCCGGCTCTCCTGGACGACCCCTGTCCTGCAAGGCCTTTGGATATCCCGGCATTTGCTGCTGGGTCTGCGATTGCTGCTGCGGTTGTTGATTTTGGGTTTTAAGTGCTGTTTGTTTGTTTGGTATCTGTGATGGAAGCTTCTCGCCCCATCCCTGGTGCAGTTTGACACTGCTGCCTTCATTTCCTCCCCAGCCACCACTCCGCTGTCCCGAGTCTTCCGGGCTGCCCTCATCCTGATTTCTTCTGTCAATACCTCTCTCTTCCTTCCAGCCTCCTCCCTCGGGCAATTTCGTCCACTCACTTCCGCCACCCTGGTTCCACCCAGTTCCTTCCCTCCTACACAAACTTTCAACCTCCTGGTCTTCTCCCCAACCACTCCCTTTGCGACCACTCCCAACACTTATTTCTCCATGCCCGGTCCACCCCTGAGCTCTATCCACCTGTCCAACCTCTTGCTTTTGCATTTTGGAGCTGGAAGGATCACCTGCATCCTGCCAGCCTTCCTTACTGCGATCGGTGTGCACTTCTACATCCCAACCAACATTCCCACTATCGCCCTCAAAATCCCAGGCAACGTTCTGCTTGATCTGGGTTTTGCCCCATCCCGTGTTGCACAGCACTTTAGGATCCAGGTTAGTGTGAGTGATCAAGCTCTGTAAGGCTTCTTCTGGGTGGAGGGCCTGACATCTGGAGGGACTCTGGACCAGATTGTGGGCGTGCATCCCATCCTCAGTGCTTTCTCTACCAGTCGATTCTCCATCGGACCTACCCCAGTCATCTCCTGCTTTCTGATTGTCGTCTCTTGATGCCACACTTTTTGCAAGCATTGAAGAGTCCTGTAAACTATCTGTGCTTACCTCAGAGATCTCTCTTTCATCCTCTTTTGTGGCTCCAACTGTTGAGTTTGAGGTCCATCCTGTAGCTGCCTGTTTGTTTGAACCTACTGTGTCGCCATCCCACTTTCCCTGAGAGATGCCAGTGCCATCATCTGAACTTCCACCTACAGCATCACTGCTCTTCCCAACAGGATCTTGTCCTGTATCCCACAAATCTGCACAGGAGACTCCAACCTCTCCACCACCATTTGGTCCAGCTTGCAGCTCCGCCCAATCCCCTGTAATGCGCTCTTCGTTCTTGCAGAGTGTCTGGTACCGCGCACTGGCTGGACTCAAGGGTGCAGGAGGAGATTCTTTAGAGGCAGTGTGAGTTAAGAGATCTCGACCTGAAGCTGCTCTATCAGGGTCATCAGGGTTGTAGTTTGGATTTAGACCTTGAGTGCCCTCCTGGTCTCCAGAAGGTAACGGCACCTTGGAACTATAATGTGGATTGACTCCTTTAATGGATTCTTTATTGTCGGACTGTGAGGACGCACCTCCTACCACACTGGCTTCTGCATATCCAGAGAGTTGAGAAGAACTATTCATTCCCAGGCCAGCAGACTCATCCATCCCTAATCTTGCAGACTGTAGGGTCTGATCACTATTCCAATGGTCTTCCGGTCTTGGCCATTTCTCTACGTCAGAATTGTCCTTGTCCATTCCCTGAGCGGAGGGTTGACCTCCTGAGCCCAGCCCCCATGTGTAATTTGCATAAGTGGGAGTGGCAGAGGCATCAGACGATGAGTGCAGAGAAACTGAATCCACCGTATGATCTGAAAGAGGAAAAACACCAAAGTATCAAAGTATGTTTTCTGACATTACTTCCACCCATAAAAGATTTTCTGCACTCTGTTGAATAGGTTTGACCATATTGAAGTCCATTCTGTGTTTACTGTACCAATAATGTTAACATTGCAGCTCTGAATGACTCGACCCACCTGAGGCATCAGCTTCCTCCTGCAGGGGAAGTTGGGGCGTTGCGTCCCCCCCGTTTCCGCCCCCCAGCAGCATGCAGGACAGTGGTGGCTGGCCCCTCTTCAGTAGCACTTTGGGTTCCTGCTGGTTGCGGAAGCGCGGGGGCACCTCACGGGGCATGTAGCGCTGGGACACCGCGGAGGGGGGCTGTCCGTCGGCCACAGCGGTCCGCTTTGCATTGTTCCCTCCCTCAGGGGGGTCCAACGAACCCCCGACAACAGGACAGGGGGTGGGTGTTTCGGCAGGACCGAGTCGTGATGAAGCACAAGTAAGGGTGGTGAGAGATGTGGCAGATGGAAATGCACTCGATTCTGACATGAGGAGAGTGGTTAAAAATGAAATTAAGTATAGGACAGATTTTCTCAAAATGTCTTCTACAAATCCCTATTCCCCAAACTTAATGGATTAATCCACTTTCAAATAAAATGTTCCTGATAATTTACTCACCCCCATGTCATCCAAGATGTTCATGTCTTTCTTTCTTCAGTCGAAATGAAATTAAGATTTTTGATGAAAACATTCCAGGATTATTCTCCTTTTAGTGGACTTCAATGGCCTCCAAACGGTTGAAGGTCAAAATTATAGTTTCAGTGCAGCTTCGGACGTAGGCATACGACAGCGTAAGCTTTTTGAAGAATACGGAAAGCAAAAGCACGTGCAAGGTGATCATTTGTGTTTATAAAGCATATACACTTGTATTTTTTTTCTAAAATGACCAATCGCTAGATAAGACTCTTATTCTTCATCTGGTATCGTTTAAAGCCCTTTGAAGCTGCACTGAAACTGTAATTTTGACCTTCAACCGTTTGGAAGCCATTGAAGTCCACTATAAGGAGAATAATCCTGGTATGTTTTCATCAAAAAAAAATTAATTTATTTTCGACTGGAGAAAAAAAAGACAAGAACATCTTGGATGACATGGGGGTGAGTAAATTATCAGGAAAATTTTATTTGAAAGTGAACTAATCCTTTCAATTTTGGTTTCAGTCGTTGGCTAAATAAAAACTTTAATTTCAGTTTGGGTTTAATTTCAGTGCATTGCAAATAAAAACACTTATAATACAAAGATACAATACTTGAATAGTTAGAGTTGCACACAATATCGGCGACAATATCAGTATCAGCTGATATGTTCATTTTTATTGTTATCGTTATCGGCCTGATAAGAAAATTTAGCTGATATATTTCATATCGGTGCATCCCTATAAATAGTGACTATAAATATAATAATGTAAAGTTTTATTACAAAATATTAAAATATAAAAAGATCTTGTTTTATATTTATATTCAAACAAATGTAATAAGAGTACAGCATTATGGAAAAAACTTGTATAGCTATCTAAAATATACCAACCTTTTGTGATGTCTTCAGTGTCCTGCAATAAAAACAAATTATTCATCAGATGTTTGTGCACAAATATATAATGTATGTTTTGCTAATTGTTGAACACAGCAAGAATATCACCCGCCTCCTGGTGACTACTGTCTCCTGTCTTATGGTGACCGTCTTCCATGAACTGCTGCTCCCTTCCTGTTCCTGTGACACGACACGCATCACATGGGTTAATTGAGCAACATGTTTATAACTTAATGGTTTCAATAGGGCTGTTTAATACATATGTCCTGTATTTGTGCCATGCATGTTGTAAAACTGCACCTTCCACCAGCCCAGTAATGCAGCAGTGATGATTTTATTCCATTCTGTTTTTGTGTTAATAATTTCATTCATTCTTTACACAAAAACTCTGATCAACATTGATTGTATATATGGACAATCTAGGGCTGCAACAACTAATTATTAATTATTAATAATTAATAAATCAATTATTACCGATAATTAAAAATAATCGACAACGAATTTGATTATTGATCAGCCACGTTCACGCGCTGTGCTCAGAAAACATCAGCCAGTCAAGTCGCTTTACAGTAGTGAATAACACATTTCTGTGGACAAAACACATATGGAAAATAGCGGAGGACACGGAATGAGGTGCTACGGGAAAGGTACATGTCCCAAGTTGTCCAAAGCACTTCAAACAGAAGCATAAGCATTAACCACATCTTGGTCTGTCGTGATTTGACAGATGCGTGTGCTGTTTAATGTTTTTCTCAGCACAGTTACTTTTTCTAACTTATGTCCTTATCTGTAAATGTTAGAAAGTCTCATGAGTATTGCCATTTTGCACGTTCTGACAACAAGCGAGTCTTGTTAAACTTCATAGACTTCAATGAATGAGCGCCGGTAAGCGCATGCTAGAGGTCTTCACAGGTCCAAAAATTTGTAAGCAAACCCAACACGTCTCTGATCAAAGCCAGGTGTTCTCCGATCAACTCAGGTATTACACACACTGTTAAACAGACCCTGGACCCAAAGTAATAAATTGGGACCCAATCTGGACCTAGCTGGCCATGTAAAATATAGACCAGAGGTCAAGACCTCTAGCACATGCACGTCAAACAGATGGAGTGCAGAAGAACAAGAGTGCAATAAATCTGATTAAAGTAAACATTTTGTTAAATATTTAGGGGAGCAGAAACAGTAAAGGTTAGAATAGTCTATTAATGAAATATAATTAATTACTATGTTCAGACGAGTCAATGTGTGTTCTCTTCATACCTCATACAAGTTAACATTTTATATTTTTGTTTTTGTTTATTATCATTTTTAATTTAGCTACTTTATTTTCAGGTTTAGAATGTAATGTTTGGGTCTTTTTTTTTTTTTTTTGTCCAAAGGACTTGTCCAATTTTTGTCCAATAGTACTAATAAAAAACAATGATGTAACATCCAAAGTATGTAAGGTAAGTACAACTAGATCACTTTTATTGAATCTAAAAGGTTTTAATTATATTTGAAACATATAAACGTATTTTAAAGATTTTGAAGTGTCAAAAAGTAATTCGGTTTAACTATCCCACTATTTTTATGAGAAAGAATGTCCGGAAAAATGAATTTCATTGATGTCATTCCGAGTAACCAATATAAAAGGACTATTTTGGATCATGTCATGTGTTCAATATCATGTGACAGGATGTGACATCATTCAGACGCCTGCAAAAGGACCACATGGTCATGAAGCAAAGTAACTAACTCTCTGTTAACTATTTGAAAAATTCATGCACTGCAAAAAATGTTGTTCAAAATAATCTTATTTCAAACCAAAAATAAGATATATAATCTTGTTTTCAGTTTGGATTAAGATTATTTTGTTTACCCCATTGGCAGATTATTTTGCTTGTTTCAAGGAAAAACTCACTTAATTTCGACTTATTTTTCCTAAAAACAAGAAAATAATTTTTACTTGTCAAGAAAATGCTTCTTGATCTAAGAATTTTTAGATATTTGGACTGGAAATAAGACAAAAATTCTAAGTAAGAACAGCATTTTTTTGCAGTGTGTCACTACGCATGTCCCACAATATCAAGTCATTCAGTATATCAAGTCATTCAGTCAACTGCTATAAAACATAGAAAATGTTGTAATAAGACAAAGACAAAAGCAGTGTTAATTGATTATAAATACCACTTAATATCATTGTTAACACTTAATAAAACTTCAAAATTAATTATATCTCCATTAAGTTTTTTTTTTTTTTTTTTTTTTTTACACTTAAAGGGTTAGTTCACCCAAAAATTAAAATTCTGTCATTTATTACTCACCCTCATGCCGTTCCACACCAGTAAGATCTTCGTTAATCTTCTGAACACAAATTGTTCAGCAGTGTTTTGAAATTGGCCATCACTAAATAAGTCGTTATTTTGTGTTTTTGGTGCACCAAAAATATTCTTGTCGCTTTATAATATTAATATTGAACCACTGTACTCACATGAACTGATTTAAATATGTTTTTAGTACCTTTATGGATCTTGAGAGAGGAAATGTCATTGCTGGCTATGAAGGCCTCACTGAGCCATTGGATTTCATCAAAAATATCTTAATTTGTGTTCTGAAGATTAACGAAGGTCTTACGGGTGTGAAACGACATGAGGGTGAGTAATTAATGATGGAATTTTCATTTTTGGGTTAACTAAACCTTCAAAAACCTTATTTGTCAATGACCCCTTTATATTTTTTGCTTACACTGTATAGCACAGTATAGGTACTATATTTGTTTTCATAGACTTTATATTACAGTTTAGAGGTCAGCACTGGGCATGATAATAAATAACACAGTTTAAAATAATGGATTCAAATAAATTTTTAGTTTAAAAATAATACTTTTAGAAAAAAAAATTGACAGATAAATCTATTTAAATAATCTTGTCTTTAAAACATTAGCACAAAAAAATTATCTACATTGTTCTTAGAACATTTTTTTTTCCCAGTAACATTTTAGTTGGACGTTCATTTAACTAATATATATATATATGTTATATATTATAACTTGTTTCAGAACGTTAGGAAAACATTAAAATATTGTTTACAAAATGATAAAACTGAATGTTCCTTTAACGTTCGCAAAATCAAGAAAGAAACGTTCTTAAAACATTTAACAAAATGGACATTCCGAAAGTTCATTGAACATTCAGAAATGACTTAACGTTAGCAAAACATTTAACGTTATGTTAGCTGGGTAATACTCTGATACCATACTGAATGATGACAATACTATGATATTAGTTGTCCAAGGTACATCAAAGACCACCTGAAATTAACCATCACTATAAATCATCTAACGTTACAGATTGTTTTTGCCATACTCATCTTTCTGCAGAAACTTACTAAGCTAACGTGCTAATCATGGCGCATTTACACCCAAACATTCAAACGCACAACAAATACGCTTTAATATCACACTAAGCGTGTATAATAGTAGCAACTGTATCATTTCACGTGACATAAGTTGATATACAGCACCTATACATTTAATTATTCAGTGGAATTCGATGGTAAACACCTGAAAAGATCCAAACTAAAATGCAATGCTAACAATACGTTCGCAAAATGAGAACGACAGCCTTCAAACACAAATCTAACGTGTTATTTTACATATACCCGTATGTGTGTTGCAGATAATGTAACATACGTTGTGTATGTTTGTACATGTTTGGGTTTGTTTTGCTCACCTCAGTCAGTTCGGCCTGCAGCTGCGCACTGGACGCCGCGCCGATCAACATCCGGGTATCGGTTCACAAACACACATATACACACACCAACACAAACGCGAAACAAGTACAGTGGTAATAATAAATTGTGGATGTGGTTTTTATAGTTCTTAATATGTTTACTAAATATGTGAGTGTGTCACGGACGGCTGTCATACGAGCATTTTACCAGAGTACTTTGAGTGACAGACCAGCAGAGGGCGCTGGGATATTCGCAATGGTCACTGACGTACATCAAAAGGTTAGGGAAACTTTCTGGAAACGTTATCTGATATTTAGGGGCTGTTCTGCAAACCTAAGAAGTTCTATTTCCGTAAAGGAAACTTTTCTTGCTAACCACAAGTAATATTTCAAAGCTTGCAACTGCTTTAGAGCAGAATTTGAATGTTTCGGATTTGATGAAGTTTACATTAAAGGATTAGTTCACTTACAAATTAAAATTTCCTGATAATTTACTCACCCCCATGTGTGCCTTCATCACGTAAATGCATATGACATGGTTGTTATAATATACAATACAGTTCGGTCTCCTTTTTTAAATTTCCTAAAACGATGATATGAAGGATTCTAAAGTGATCATTCTACACCGGATAGTTTTACAAACTTTCATCAGACAGTTGTGATTCACAAATAATCCAGTTTTTGGTGAATGTGACTGAACAGACCTCGGCCCCCCTCCCGCCTCGGCCTTCTTACCGTCCCACCAATAACCAATGACATATGGAGCCGGACAGAGTCTCTCCCGTCCCGGCCTTCATCCTCCGGTCTCGCGGCACCGTCATTTGTCAACTCGACAACAGTCGGCAGTATGTGCCCAATGAGTGTAAGTTGTCGTGTGTGCTTATGTTATAATTAGTAGGCAGTCCACAGTAACTCTACTAAAATTTGCAACCCTCTAAATGATTCTTTTTATATGCATCAGTATGTTTGACTCATTAGACTCAAGTCAGCTG
Source organism: Chanodichthys erythropterus (assembly GCF_024489055.1). NCBI lineage: Eukaryota > Metazoa > Chordata > Actinopteri > Cypriniformes > Xenocyprididae > Chanodichthys > Chanodichthys erythropterus. The sequence goes on from NC_090223.1 coordinate 13,987,262, forward strand.
AGGCTGCAGCTCTCGTGAGTGGGCGTGGTTTCAGCGCCAACAGCGGACACGCCCCCAGCGTTTGAGAGCAGAGAGCGCTGCCTATTTTTTTTTTAGATTTTGATAACTTATTTAATTTACTTGCAGATTTTTATAATAATTCAAATTTGGCTGGGTGGTTAATAATAAATTTTTCTGCGATTTGACAAACTCAGAACACAATGACTTTACAGGGACTTTAAAGATTACTGCGACAAACATATTTTTTCTGTGTTTAAACTTGCATGGATTAATTGTTCACCACAAGACTAGTAATATGCACTAACAAAGTAAATAGGGTCGATTTTGATTTCATCTGTACTTTAACCCCTTAACTGTCACCCCCACTTTTTTTTTTAGACAAGAAAATGCACTATCCAAACTTAAATGGTTGTAATTCAAGAATACTTTGGAGTATAGACAAAAGGCTGGTCTTGTTTTAAAGATGAAATTTGGCAGATTATTGTAGATGTGAAAAAACTTATGTAAGTGAAACAGAAAAAAAGTTATAGAAGTTTATGTTTATGAAAATGTAAAATGTAAAAATATAATATTTTATATTTTACATAAAATATATATTTTACAAAACAAGTTTTACTCTAAAGCTGCAAGGAAATCAAAGCCAAAAATCTGAACAAGTTGTGTTCCAAATTTCAGGTTGATATCTCAAAAAATGAGCTTTCAGTAAGATTTTGTTTGGGCGCAGTACCACACTTTTTCACTAGATGACAACCAAGCTCCATTACTGACCATATAAAGGCGCCTCCATTTCCATATGTGGTTTGAGTGATCTGAACCATATATTTCCATTATTTTCATACAATTTATGAAGTAGATATCCTATATAGAAGTAGTATGGGAATTTTGGCAGAATTTGATATGAATTCAGCCTCTAATAAACATAAAAATAACATGTATGTAGGCCTAGGTTATAGATCGGCGCCACAATCATAAATGTATTTTTTTTCCTATTAAAAACATTTTCAGACCTTTTTTTCTCAAAAAATTGAATGGATTTTATCTTTTGAACTCTTGGCATGAAAACAAACATGTTTCAACCAATCTTTAATGATTTTTCATGTTCATTGCAATTTCAAAATAAAGGTCTGAACATGCCTTATGAGTATGAAAATATGCTTGTTGCAAATTGATAAATTACTGCTCCTATGTAATTTATTTTGGAAATCAGTCACCAAATATGTAAACAAGAGATTCTAAGCTTTCAAATGATATATAGTTTGTCAAGATTCGTTTAGGTTTAGTATAGAATATTACTGTTTTAAATATGTAATGGCAAACGTCCCACCTGTGGGACGGTGACAGTTAAGGGGTTAAAAATAAATAAATAAATCATATAAGTTTTAACAATAAATGCTCATCTTGGACTTTCTCTCTTCTTCTTCTCCTCTATTAGATTTCCGGCAGTCTAGACACTGCTAAGTGTTTTACTGCCCTCCACAGGTCAAAGTTTTAACTAATTGTTATATACTTGCACTTGAATATTGTATATGACAATTTAGTTCAATCTTTGGCCTGTGGAGGGCAGTAATACACTTAGCAGTGTCTAGACTGCCGGAATTCAAATAGAGAAGAAGAAGAGAGCTAGTTCAAGATGAGCATTTATGGTTAAAACTTATAAAATTTTATTTTATTTTATTTTTTTTTAATATGAGCAATTGTTTCTCTAGATAAGACTCTTATTTCGCATCTGGGATCACTGTAAACTGTAATTTTGACCTTCAACCACTTGGGCTCCATTGAAGTCCACTATATGGAGAAATCCTGGAATGTTTTCATCAGAAACCTTAATTTCTTTTCGACTGAAGAAAGAAAGACAAAAAAAATCTTCGATTACATGGGGCTGAGTAAATCATCAGGAAAATTTAATTAGAAAGTGAACTAATCCTTTAATTCTGTGAAGCTGTTTTGACAATTTCTAGTGTGTAAAGTGCTATAGAAATAAATTTGACTGTCTGACATCAGAATATAGGGTAAATTAAGTTTTTGAATATCTGCCTTGTGCAAGGTTTCTTGTCATAAATGAAAAACATCAGCTCAACACATGTTAGTGTATACTTTGATATAATTTTATATGCAACATTTCCTTTTCTGTTCATCATAATTAAGAGTCCATGTTTATGTTTGTTCAATTCTATTTCTCAGTTTATAAATCCATCCACAAAAGAAGGCTTGAAGTCCAAAATTTCAGGAGAAATTTATCTTAGGCAATCAATCAAGAGAGCAGATCAAAGATACAACAATCAACTATCAAAAAAAAAAAAAAAAAAATCCACAACACCACACAACAATAAATATTACATTGCCCATCACCTTACCCTCGCCCACATTCAATTCATCACTTATTGTTCAATAAATTACTTGATAATAAAATCAGAGAAAATGTGTACCTATTTAACTTACAGGTTGGTACCCTTTATCTCCTGCCCGAGTGCATCAACTCACACTCCTTGTGGAGAATATGGCTTGGGTCACCAATAACTTTAAGACTTCTTTACAGACCTCTCAAAAATCTCCTAAAGAGAAGATGGGAGAATCAAAGTAGATGCCTAAATACTTATGTTGTTGTTCAACTTCTTCCTCATAAACTGAAATTTTTAATTGTTAAATTGTGCACATTTTCAGTGGTCATAAACCAAATGTTGTTGACTTCACATACAGCTGATACTTATTGTACTGACAGAGGAATGTGACATCAGAAGCCATGACCATGCACAATATGTCACCTTGTGACTCCCCATCCCTATTCCACCCCGAAAACCCAATTTGTTTTATGTAGTTTTTTTTGTGTGTGTGTGGGTTTCATTGCAGTCTGTCATTATAAGAGAAATATAAAAAGTAAATTAAAAAGAATTAGGTGTGAGTTAAGTCTTCTCGAAATCACACTAATGAGAATGTGACATATTTGGACATGGGCGTGGCTTCTAACATCACCCTTGGTTGTGGGCCGAGTTGGATGTCCACCATAGTCACCATAGCTTGCCAATGTCAAAAAGATAAAAAAGGCAGACTATACTGTTTGTTGGGTATGAATTCCAGCATGACAAATTAGTTTTAACAATGAAAGATTTCTGAGGTGGTTGCTTATAACTGCATTTGTAATTAAAAAAAAAAAAAAAAGAAAAAAGAATTGGGAAAGTAAACCAAAAGAACATGAATCAAGTTCTTAATTATTCTAGTTATTAGAAATAGTTATTTCCTCAAGTTATTTTCACATAATTATGCCTGTTAAAATGTATCTTCTGTTACTATCCCAGTTCATTCTATTTCTCTAATATATTTTACTTTTCATGTAATAGCACAGTGAATATTTAGAGCTGCTGGTGCAGGGCTCAACACAGAACCTTTTTTTCTACTAGCACGATTGGGCTAGTGGTTAATTTTTTTTTTTTTTTTTTTTTTTTTTAAATCAGGGAAACACTATTTAAGTACAGAATTTGAATAAAATTTTCTCTTAGTCTTTTGTTAGATGAACAGCAGGGTTATTAAGCTGTCACTTTAGGATCTGCAAATAACAAATTCATACTTAACTATAACTTAAACTTCTGTTCCATTTCTATTCTATTCCATTCCATTTCTATTCTCATTCCTGTTCTTATTAAAGCGTTAGTTCACCCACAAATGAAAATTCTGTCATTTATTACTCACCCTCATGCCATTCCACACCCGTAAGACCTTTGTTAATCTTTGGAACACAAATTAAGATATTTTAGTTGAAATCCAATGGCTCTGTGAGCAATCCATAGGGAGCAATGACACTTCCTCTCTTAAGATCCATAAAGGTACTAAAAACATATTTAAATTGGTTCATGTGACTACAGTGGTTCAATATTAATATTATAAAGCATCGAGAATATTTTTGGTGTGTCAAAAAAAAAAAAAAAAAATAGCGACTTATTTAGTGATGGCCGACTTCAAAACACTGCTTCAGGAAGATTCGGAGCACAAATGAATCAGTGTATCGAATCATGATTCAGATCGCGTGTCAAACTGCCAACGGTTGAAATCACGTGACTTTGGCGCTCCAAACAGCAGATTCAATACACTGATTCATTTATGATCCGATGCTTCCTGAAGCAGTGTTTTAAAATCAGCCATCACTAAATAAGTGCTCCAAAAATATTCGCTTTATAATATGAATTTTGAACCACTGTACTACATGAACCGATTTAAATATGTTTTTAGTACCTTTATGGATCTTGAGAGAGGAAATGTCATTGCTCCCTATGAAGGCCTCACTGAGCCATCGGATTTCAACTAAAATATCTTAATTTGTGTTCCAAAGATTAACGAAGGTCTTACGGGTGTGGAACGGCACGAGGGTGAGTAATAAATGACAGAATTTTCATTTTTGGGTGAACTAGCCCTTTAAGCCATACACAGCTGTTAGGTCATTAAGCTCTTATGATCAGTTACTTTTATCTGTCCCTCGTTCTCGTTGCAAATCAAAAAGGTTTTTCAAAAAGTTAAAGCTCAGACCAGTTTATAACAGCCACTGCCTGAGTCAACTACATTTTATAATGACATGAAGGCACATGAGCAATAGAAACATGAACCCTACAACTTCCTGACTTAAAAAAAAGTACAAAAACAACTGTTTGTATAAGACTGATTGTATAAAATCTGTTTTATTCAAGTCATGCATCCTGTAGCCAGTACTCAAATCATGGACATGAGAATGTATGTCGTCTCAAACTAATCACCTGAAGGAGGAACAGGAAATGAGCTGGACCATGTTCAGTGAACTTAGCCAGAGCAAAACATGATTAAGATGAAAGCGTACTTGTGTGATAGTAGTCATAAACATTGATGACCGCTGGCTTGAGATTTTTCACTGCAAGAACCTGATTCAGCTTCAAAGAGTAAGTCATGGGGACACCTTTGGGGACCTGAGAGACAGAAAAGATGAACAGCAGCACATGCGCAGCACTGAAGATGGCAGCTCCTGAATACATCCAGTATACACAGTCTCACCTCTTTCAGATACACTAGGACACCATCATCTCCAGCATCAACCCCCTCCACTAACAGGGCAAATGTTTGGGGTGAAGATCCCAGCTGAGAGGAAAGACCATCATTTACATGCACAATTACAACTGAAGGAGCTTCAAGAATCTTAAGACTTTCCAAATCTTAAACATACGAACCAGTGACGTATCTTCCGTAAAGCCAGACAGAAGTTTAATGTCCACAATAACCATGTTAGTGCTTGCTTTTGCACCATTGTATCTGAATGTGATAAAAGGAATAAAGGGGTTTAGTCAACAGGATCAAGAACAGCTTCCTTTGGTAGGAGTCAAACACAAGCTTGTTTCAGGACAAAGCCAAAACTATTCTTACATCACAGTGAAGCTCAAGATGAGATTGACTCCCAGTGGTTGGCAGTCTGCCTTCACCTTTGCTTCGACACTCAGCGTCCTGGTGACTTTAACGGGTGTTGGGATTTTTGTAGAAACATGCAACCTACAGTACGAGTTCAGAGCAAACGATAATTAGGAAGTGCACAGAGACAGAAATGGAGAGGGTGAAGATACAGACCTGCACAGAAACACAGGAAGATCCTGACACTTTAACACTATATTTGCCAGGAACGTTCTTCAGCGGCATCTCCTGAAACAGCAGCCTGTTGTCCCGATTCACAGTGAAGCTATAAGACTCTCCTCCTGCCACCGAGGACTGTACAGTAACAGTGCTGGAGCCGTCCAAGCTGAACACTTTAGCAGCATACACAGACAGGGCATGAAGAGCCACCACAGTGTCCTAAAAACCAGCACCAGATTAAAAATTTGACTTGTAAGAGTGACTGAACTCCTGTTTGGTGGTCAGAGGTACCTGGGTGGAGGCCTAGGGATTCTGCTGGGTCACGAGCCAGTTGACAATGCGGTTAGCATAGCCCAGATTAGCCGCTGAGAGAGGCTGTTCAGTGAGAACCGCTAGCAGCACATAAGAGCTGATCTCTACCGCCAGAGTATCACCAGATGTCGTCTGAGACCAATGCAGCTTTGTGCCTAAAGATGAGACGGTGGGGAGAAAGTTGATGCTGTAAGATAAAAAATATCCAAAGATATATTTTAAAATGAATACTTTTGCTTTGCCGTTTCAACCCCCTTGCTCTTGCTACAAGGGCCATTTGGAAGGCACAGGAGGTGTTGATGTGATGAAGGCCTGAACAGAAAGGTTATCCACAAGGTGCTCATACAACTACTGGGAGATATTTTACCGTGATAGGGATGCCTAGTTCAAACAGTGATACAACAACATAGGCGGTCATGGTCACACTGTCCCCAACGCCACCCTAAAAACACACCAACACAATTGATTTACAGGAACTCTGCACCAAGCCTATTGGTTAGAGGGTATTTTAAGGCAAGAAATGCACCTTCATGTCATAGTGGTGCAGAGTTCCCTGCTGAATGAAACAACCATCTGAACCCTGCTTGCTGATCAACCAATCCTTTGCACTCTGCAGGACATGTGGATCTCTGAAGATAAATTGCCTGGCTAGAGCAAAAGTCCTCAGGACAAAGGCAGTCAACCTGGCCATGGAGTTGTTGACAAACTGAAACTTACACACTGCTGGTGTCATGACAGATTACACAACAGTAGAACCGTCTCAGACTCACCATGTATTTGATTCATCATAACCAAATGTGCTGAATGAACCATCTTCGTGCCTGTAGTTCAATTGTACACATGTAAATTGGTCAGGAAGGGAGCATCTGAGGCACTCCAATAGGAAGAACAGGACTAAACTCCTTGGAATTTAGTCTTCTACATATTTAACCCTCTGGGGTCTGAGGATTTTTGGGGCCCTGGAGAAGTTGACATGCCCTGACATTTGTGCTTTTTTCAGTTGTTCATAAACATATTAATGGAACAAGTGTCATTACACTGTATTCAGCACAAACTAGGCTACAATAATATGTGAGAAACATGTACATGTTTGTATTTTTGAAGGAATAACGTTTAACGTATAACGAATAACATACAGCAAACATCAACTCACTATCCGCTAGCTTCCTGTCCCCTGAACACACTGTAAAAAACATGGTCTCTGTAGTCGCCACAAGCTCCAAAAATCTTTGGTGGTATTGCCGGCGTTACCTCAGACTTCAGTGTTAAACTGGATTTGGTTATTCATACCACTCTGAAGGTAGCCTATGGCGGTCTCTTGGATGGCTGTGGTGAGTTGACCAGTGACTTCCAGGTACAGCAAGATGTAAATATTAGGAGCAAGAACAATCATATTCTGTTCTCCACAGCCATAAGGCATCTGTAATAACTTATCCTGATTCTTCAGCACACGACCCATTATGTCCCCTATAAGAGGTCAATCATAAAACCCACATCAGAAAGAGTTCCATCAAACATCACATGTCAGTTTCTTCTCAATTAAGTGTTTTACCATGGACTGAAACAGAGCATCTGGCTGATCCCTGAACCACATTTGTTGGAAATGTCAGTCACGTCTTCAGAAAGAACGTTTCCTGCAGATTGAACAGAATCAGCATTGAGCACTAGGTAGGGGTGGGAATTGGAGGGTATCCATGATACGATACGATAACGATAAATGGCTCACGTCAATATCGCGAGTCAGCGATTCTGTGATAATCGATTGCGCGCTTCTCCTCCCGCAGCGTTTGTCCTGCATTTGTTTGCATTGCTAGACAATCCTATAATGATACATCACGATATTGGTCTTAATATGAAAACAAAATGCAAGTGAAAAGGTTAAGTGCAAGTTAACGGATAAATCCGATCTTCAGCTCCTGCGATATATGTAGATTTAATAGAGTTCACCTCACCGAAAGCAAGAAATATGAGGTGCATTTTTTTGACCATCAGTTAATTTCAAAATCAAAGAACGCAATAGGAGAGAGCGGCAACCGCACTGGTAAGGTCTCATAACTTTTAATGACGATAATTGTCTGTTATGCGTCTTACTTTCACTTTCATTTGATTTTGAAATTAACGGCAGTTTGCACGTCAGCTTGCTGAAGAGATCTGCGGCGATGCGTGATGCAGTAGCGCTGTCATATCTGACTCTCACAAGTAAAATTCTCTCAGAAGTAAAATTTACATATGTAGTTTCAACAACCAGATGCATTTAGACTGATGCATAGACAATTTTGACTGGAATGCGTCTCAGACAATCCCCTGAAGTAGTTTGAGCGATCAGATTTAAATCTCAAATGTGTTTCGGAGGGCATTTAGACCTGGTCTTTTCACGATCGGATAGCTATCCGATCAGAGAAAATGCATGAAATGACCCGGTGAAAACAGACCCTTAGACGTTCTTCACAGAGCACTTACACAGATATACACAGGCGTTCGAAAGCAGGCGTCTATCAGCTGTTCCCTAATATATACTTTCAAATGCTCCCATGTAGATATCTAAGCGCTCGATGAAGAATGTCAAGGATGTCTAATTTGTCACATCAATGGAATAAAAGTGCATCAAGACTTTAACATGGTTCGGGCATCTATTTTACTCACACTGTTGTCCGCCATCCTGTTAATAACCTCTTTTTCTTAGGCTAGTTAACTTATGTTAATGTCTGGCTGTACAGGAAGAATGTTTGGGAATCATTGATTGCAAACAAACCCTTTGGACACAGTAACCAACTCTGGGCGTTTGTCCTCTCAACTCCTTCAGGCTAAAAGGCAGTAAAACACCACATCAGTTAGAGCATGAGCTCCATGATCAAACTCCAGGAGGCTGGTTAACACTCACCAGGACAAGTAGACTTCGAGTGACTACATCAACACGTCCTCTTGTTGGCACGGTCACGGCTTCAGTGCCACAGAGTCTGGGACGGTTCAGCTGAAGCATTGACAGTCACATTGACAGGTCCTGCAGTGACAGACAGGAAGTGAGCAAAACCTAACACTTCAAATTTAGGGAGACAATCCAAACCTGACCAAGAACAGAAGCTGTGGGAACCCATTTGAAGGTCTTTCTCCCATTAGCACAGAGACAGGATGAATACGGCTCATTAGATGCTCCAAGACTGAAGGCCATGGATGGAGCTGGAGTTACTTTAACCTGCCAATGAAACAGAGCAGAGACATGACCTTCTCTACAGATCCATTATATAAGTTAGGGATGCATAAAATATCGGACATTGACAGATAAATGGCCATTTAAGGTGAAATCGATCCAATATATTTCAAGGCGATAGACAGTGTATAAGGCCCATTTCCTTCAACACTATGGCGAATGGTGCACATCTGAAGTGTCTCAGCTGAATTGCTTGATGGCTAAGTGCAGCAAAAAATTGTCATATCGGCTACATGAGAACGAAAACACGACTGTAAAAGAATGTTGCGAATTTTGTCCTTCCGTTTCAGCATGCTGTTGTGGAAAGATAGTGTCCAAGGAGTTACACATGACCAACACAAGTTCGCTTGTGCATTTGCAGCTATGTGCCATTGTAAGTTGTAATAATTTATTTTGTGATTAATATTAAAATAGGAAAATAGGATTAAAATAGGAAACACTTGGTTGAGTTAGTTAATGATGCAGTAAAGCATTGTACCATGATCATCTTTAGCTTTAGCGTGTGGCGCTTAGTCCCAAGTCATTAATGTGCATTGCTGATTGTCATAACATTTAATGAGAACACTATTGTAATAAAACTGAATTCTCTGGGTTTGTGCATTTTAGCATGTTGTGGGGAGCGCATCCAGAACATGAGCAAATCCTGACCAGCACAGTCAAGTTCACTTGTGCATTCATGTCATTTTGTACAGATAATCATAAGTATATTAAGTATATTAAGTTTAAGTAATATAAATAGCAGATTAATATAATTTAGGACGCGTTTCATTGAGTTAAATAACCTGCTAGAAAAGCTCTTCAGTTTCCCGGTGCTAATTCAGCTTTAGCGCACACTCAAACAGCAATGCAAAACAAAGTTATGATTAGGACTGTTGTATACATAATTGTATACACTATAATAAAGTTATAAATTCTCTGGGTTTAGTTGCCATGCTTAAGTGACCGCTGAGATGATTAACCTACAGGTTAAGCGCTACAGGTGTTCATTCTCAGTGCGTGCAGCTCAAACCACAATGATGTTATATGAAAATATTAAAAGATGTTTAACATTACTGTAACATTACATTCTTACAATTCTCAAAAACATTGATGCGTTATTAACTAGCACATATGTTGTTCTCTATTTTTATCAACAACGTGGCGCGATTAAAATGGTATCCTAAAGGCCGATTTATACTTCTGCATCAGAACTACGTCAGAGCCTCTGTGCCGTAGGCTATGCGTGCTTGCATTTACACTTCTGCGTTGTTGTCCGCGTCGGTGCATGCAGATCGTAGCTACGGTGTACAATCGCAGAAGTATAAATCAGCCTTTGTCGAGGCCATTTCATCATCAATAGAACATATTTTGTTTCCTTATATTTAGCCGAGTAATGTTGTCCAATGACTTGTTTGCATTATTTAGGCTTTTGTTGTTGGGAAATATATTTTTGGGATCACTTTACAACAAGATCCAATTTGTTAAATGCATTAACATGAACAGCAAAAACCTTTGTGAATGTTAATAAAGAAATGTTAGTGCACAGTGCATTAACCAGTGTTAACATACAGAAGTATTGTTCATTTGTTCATGTTAACTAATGGTAACCAAATGAAACCTTATTGTAAAAGTTATTTATTTATTTATTTATTTTTTTAAAGTGGAGAAAGTTGGCCATAGGAGTGTAAAGATTAAAGTCCAAAAATAATTTAAAATTAACTGCAAATTGATACCATTTTAGGACTCAGACGTCTTCCTGGCTCCAGTATCCAGACACTCTGATCTACAGCACTGAGGCCACACAGAGATCCTGCTTGAGCAGAGACAACAAAACGTTTCTCTCAGCAGGAACAGCTGTAGCTGGACACCTGGAACAAGGACCAACACATGCTGTAGGACACGTCACCATTCCCCACTTGAAGCCAAAAGAGTGCACATCATACCTTGTTTTGGAAACACTTTTCAGTGTCAAAATATGCACTACCAACAACTACATTCTCACTGGGCAGAACGCAGTAGACCAGAATCTGCACCGCTGGAGCCATGTCAACACCAACAGACAGCTGGAACGACACTGAGCCACTCGTGACTTTGTTAGAAGCCCTTGCTGTGACTGTCTGAAATCCATGGAGGACGATCACACTTCTGGAAAGACCTGACAGAAGACAAGTCAAATGGGTGCATAAAGGTGCAAACAGACCAGCGGTTACTAAAAGTAACTACAAAAACTGATATCCACTCACCATATAGACAATGTCAGCACTGTAGTCACCAGACTCTCAAACAAAAGAATATTTCACGGTCACTGGAAAAGTAGCACCACATTTGAGTGGTTGCTCAAGTGTCACTATAGTCAGTTCACTGAGTGATGGGTTGTTGGGAGAATCAGGTTGGAGAAGCTGAACAACCCTTTTATCTGTAGTGAAGTACAGCAATTTGTAACTAAACCACCTCTGGAGTCACACTTGCCTGGGAAACAAATTAATGCAATGGGTTTCTTGCAAGAGACAGTGAGAGAAGTATCTTGTCACAAACTAAAGAGCAAATTGTACCACCAGATTCAGAGCAGCTTTAGGAAGATTAGCAGTGTTGATGGAGAATGTGGCCAGTCCGTTATGGTTTTTGTGGTCAGATTTAGCAGCGGTTTGTTGCGGTTACCATCCAGGAGATAGACAACTTTGTTCGCAACTGGAGTCCTATCGAAACGAGACACTCTTATCTGTTGGGAAAGATCACGGTTAGGGAGTCAATGAGAAGGCTTCTGAGACAAGGGATGAACTTTTACTTGCCTTTCCATTAATCGCTGATCCAGGTTCAAAATAACCCGGGAGGTCAACAAATGTGACCTTGCCGACTTCAAATGTAATGTACACGGTTGCAGATTTTGACATTACTACATCTGGGGTAAAAAAACAAATGCGCCAAAACAACTTCTTAGCCAATAGCTCACCGGTTCCCTCCTCAGTGACGTTCACAGTAACAACAAACAAATCTTGAAGACTATTCTCAAATTTGGTGTTGAAAAACACTGATGTATCGACAGTAAGGGAGGCACATCCCATGGCATTCATCTGTTAGCAGATCACAGAGAGTCACATTTAGGTCAAGCAAAAGCAGAAGGAAGTAAAAAAAAAAGTAAGCTGTAAGGCAGCAGTCACAGACCGTTGAGGTTTTATGCAGGCACTGGTGGGTCATGGTTGGTGGAAATGAATCACGGCACACTTCGACCAGTGCTTGACCAGGTACAGGTTGGCCAAGTGTATCTGGGAAACATCACAAGATCAAGAATAGACTACACAGAAGACAAGAAAATAAAAGCCTCACTCACTTGGCACAAGCCTCAACTTTCAGTCCCACATCTGCAACACTATGTCTGTGACGTGTTTACAGTAACGTCAAACTTGGGCAAAACTAAACCAGAAAGGAAATGAGTTCAACTTATATTTTGTCACCTCAAAAACATGGGAGATCTCTCGGTCATCAATAAGAGCTCTCAATGTGTACATCCCTATCTGAGCCTCTGGATTCAACTCGTGAGAGAGCTGCAATATCCACCCCGTTGAGGAAACGTTTGTCAACTGACCAATCTGGTTATTTTTATTGTCCGATTAAAACAATTAACAGCTCAGAGAAATACTGCAAACAAAAAGCAAAAGTACAAATAGCTGCTTTGGCTCTATTCAAAAGACTTGCATTAGAGCAAATTCTCATCTCCACCACCACTAGATTGTACTGCAAGACACAAAAACAGGAATTTTAGGCATATAAAAGAGCCTCGTAACTAAAAAAAAAAAAAAAAAAAAAAAAAAAATGTATTGCTGCAGACCCAACATTTCACATTTGAATTCTAAGGGTCAGTAATGAAGAAAAACAGGTTATATTTTAAACAGGGAATGGTTCAACTGTCCCAAAATTTCAGAACAAAAAAATGGATATAAAATAAATTGTATAATACGTGTTATAGTCATGACAGAACAGTGATGATGAGAATACTAGAAAAACAAAAAGGAAAGTGTTGTATAATAAAGTGCATCAAAAAATGTATCAACGAACATAGCTTACATGACAGATTATAGTGTAAACTTATTTTAAAGTTGTAACTGGCCCTTTGAAACCTTGTGCCTCAGAGAATATTAACAGGAACTTTGGAAATATGAACATGTACAACATATCTTAAAAAAAAAAAAAAAAAAAGAAAAGAAAAAGCCTACTGTGACCTCAATTATGTTGTTGAAGCTTAACCCTCCTAATAGTAAGTTACTATAAGTGTACTAGACTATATCCATTATCCTTATGTTGTTAACACTTTGTTCATTTCATGCCGAAACTATGGGTAATTATCATAACTCACAGGCAGCTCCAGGTAACAGCCACAAGTGTGTGCAATGGGTCGTCTCTGAAAGCCTTCCAACTGTGTGAAGCTAATGGTGATGTTCTGTCCCAGGAAAAAATCTGACCCGGTACAAAACCAAAGGATGAGGGACAGGTGTTGTTTATCTGCTTCTCTAAGAAACGTACTTCGATACCTGCCAGTGAGTTTTTGTTGTACATTCATCATAGCAGGGTAGGCTATTGATTTCATGACCTTTCTTGATGCCGGTTGTAGTTCATCATAGGCAGCTGCGATTCTAGGATCTGTCTGATTCTGTAACATATTTGAGAAAGCTGTCCACAAGACTTGTTGAAACACATCCATGGGCTGCCTGTTCCAGCATTACAGGTGCTATTTTTACAGGCAGGTACTGCTCTTTTTGCCAACCAAATGCAATGATTTCCCACTGTTGCGGACCAAAGTCATGTCATAGATAAGGGACCTTAAAGCTATTTCCCAAAGTACATTGCTCATAAAAGTCATTCCAAAACTCTGTAAAACATCCCTCAAAACTCCCCCTTCATCAACAGCATTTTCCAGCCATCCATCGGGAAGAATGACTTTCATAGATATGAACAAGAATTCTCTTTACCCTTTCACTCTGAACAAAGGGCTCCAGTGAGTTATCAATTGGAAAAGACACATAATATGGTTCCTCTAAAAAAAAAAAAAAAAAAAAGTCGTCATCAAGCTAGTGTCTTCCAGCTCAGATGAGTCCTGTGGAGATTGTTACAGTTCCACAATCCTCCAAATTGTCCATGGAGGAAATTCAGAACGAACAATCTGAACCAGCACCACGATCTAGGGGACAGCCTCGGAGAGCGTCAGGAGATGCTCCTAGAGGGGGTTCTGTAATGCCACACCAGCAGAGGGAGCCATCTCCTGAATACTGACTGACTGCTCCCTCTAATGCTTCTGCATTGACTTCCTGTTTGGTGACTATTTAGCCAGAGAAGCTGCATCCATGCTTTGAAATATTGCCAGTTACACAGTCTTAAGCCGAGGACACACTTAACGATTTTAAGGCTGATTATGAATGTAAATTGATACTTGTGACTGATCGCGCTCAAAAGAGTCCAGTCAGAGCTAGTCGAGTTCAGTCCGTGATTACAGTTGGTGTTCAAATCCTGTGTGCAAGTATTTAAATCCGCTTCAGTCGCAGGAAACAGTCGCTGTGTGTTGAGCACAGTCTTAGAATGATTTAGCTAGTCATTAAATGTGCCTTTATTTATTCTGGTAATGTTCATTAACATTCAGTACTACAACTTTTATGTAGACTTGATCTCAGGAAACACTATGTAGATATTGTAATCTATTATATATAATCTAGTTAATATATTGTTTAACCCACAAGTTAAACAAAAAATCCTATCAAATTACAGCACCCTGGTTAGAAAAAGTTTAAAGGAGCTCCATGTAGGAATGACACCCAAAGGGCTTTAAAACCATACCAGATGAGGAATAAGGGTCTTATCTAGAGAAACTTTTTTTAAGAAAAAAAAAAAAAAAGTATGCTTTTTAAACAAATTGCCTTGCACATGCTTCCTGTGACCGACCGTTAAACTGACCGACCGTTAAACTGACCGACCGTTTCACTAGATAAGACCCATATTCCTCATCTGGCATCGTTTAAAGCTGCACTGAAACCAATTTTGACCTTCAACCATTTGGAAGCCATTGAAGTCCACTCTAAAAGGAGAATAATCCTGGAATGTTTAAAAACCTTAATTTTCAACTGAAGACAGACATGAACATCTTGGATGATATGGGGGTGAGCAAGTTATCAGGAAAATCATTTAAGTGGACTAATCCTCTAAATGCATGGTTATTTTTTTATAAATTAAATTAGCATATTAAAACATTTGCACATTAAAGCCAATGAAAGTTGAAGGCTCCCACAATTGTCCATTAACTTTTTTCCCCCTAAAGTCAGTTGCACAGGAAATGGTAATTTAACTTAAAGTACGACTTTTTGGAAGTGTAGTTACTGATGTTGTAGGGAAAACACCCTAGGAAGTAAAATTAGCTCAAATGAAATATTTAGGGAATTATAAAGAGTTGTTTAGATTACGACCGAGCAACTGATTCGTCCAGCGTTCATTTGCTCGAGCCGTAATAAGCTCTTGTAATGGATATAAATATCCAACAATCGTGAAAACACTGATTAGAGCACGGTAACTTGATCACAGTTTAAGACATTAAATCATAAAGCAGACAGACAGACAGACAGACAGACAGACAGACAGACAGACAGACAGACAGACAGACAGACAGACAGACAGACAGACAGACAGACAGACAGACAGACAGACAGACAGACAGACAGACAGACAGACAGACAGACAGACAGACAGACAGACAGACAGACAGACAGACAGACAGACAGACAGACAGACAGACAGACAGACAGACAGACAGACAGACAGACAGACAGACAGACAGACAGACAGACAGACAGACAGACAGACAGACAGACAGACAGACAGACAGACAGACAGACAGACAGACAGACAGACAGACAGAAAGACAGACAGACAGAAAGAAAGAAAGAAAGACAGACAGACAGACAGACAGACAGACAGACAGACAGACAGACAGACAGACAGACAGACAGACAGACAGACAGACAGACAGACAGACAGACAGACAGACAGACAGACAGACAGACAGACAGACAGACAGACAGACAGACAGACAGACAGACAGACAGACAGACAGACAGACAGACAGACAGACAGACAGACAGACAGCCAGACAGACAGACAGACAGACAGACAGACAGACAGACAGACAGACAGACAGACAGACAGACAGACAGACAGACAGACAGACAGACCGACAGACAGACAGACAGACAGACAGACAGACAGACAGACAGACAGACAGACAGACAGACAGACAGACAGACAGACAGACAGACAGACAGACAGACAGACAGACAGACAGACAGACAGACAGACAGACAGACAGACAGACAGACAGACAGACAGACAGACAGACAGACAGACAGACAGACAGACAGACAGACAGACAGACAGACAGACAGACAGACAGACAGACAGACAGACAGACAGACAGACAGACAGACAGACAGACCTGATTAACCGAATTCCTATCAATGCATTTCAAGGACCAGAACGAACCATGAATCATTCATTTATGCACCAGTTCAGTTTTGGTCTGGAGGTACTTGCTTGCGTTGACTTAAAGGTGAATTTCCCTCGTCGTGCAGAGAGGGGTTTCCCAAGTCGATGATTTGTCCAGATCAGGTCCGTGTGGAACAATGAAGGAAGTCTCTTTGTCGCTGGAGTTGAAGCGGCAAAAGTCGTTGGTTGAACTTTGCGGCGAAACGTAGGACACGAGACTTTCAGCGGTAAAGGAAAATTAAGAAAAGAAAAGAAAAGTGAGTGAAGGTTGGATGGCTTGAATGGGCGGCTGGTCTGTTCTTGTTACTCCATTGTTCTTGGTACTCTGGTCATGGTTTCTCTTACCACCAACTCCAGTTCGTTTACTAACCAACTTCTCTCCATTCGCTATCTTGCAATATGATCATTTAAACTTAGTTGTTTGTCACACCTCTGAGGAGTCTTGGCCAATCAGACATTGTCCTGTTTCAAGAGGGCCTTCCTCTGCCCCCAATAAAACATAAGTGTCACATCCCGGTCTGTCTCTGCTTTAGCAGATTGCCATTTTAACATAATTGCTGTTAAATGGGATACAATACATTTTAAACAGATTTCATTCAAGTCAGGATATAGGAAAGGGGGAAAGAATCAAATTAAGTCCAAATAAGGCATACTTTCAGTCATTCCGTCAAGAGTTAACACATTTACATGAATTGTGAGTGTTTCTAAAGCCTAACTGTTTACAGGTAGTACTTGTGGACACAATGCAAAATGTATGTAGTTAAAAGATGTTTGATAAGTCCGTTAAAATTGTTGGAACAATTTTGAAGCAGATTTGTTCAACAGTCTCTTTGGCTCTCCTGTGAAGTAAGGAAACAAAAGGGTCTGGATTGTCTGTCTTTTTGGGTGACCCTTTGGTATGTCGCTTCTGCTATCAGGAAGCATGTGTCGTAAAAGTAATCAGCCTGGCTTTATCTGCAGACGGTTCGGAGCCGGAACCTCAATTCTGAATTAGAATTATGTTTTGAAAGAATCATCTAAATGATTCATTTGTCTGGTTCGTCCACAGTTCTTACAATGTTAAAGACCTGCAACACTTGTCAGACATCAACAAGAGGCAAACTGATTGCATTAAAAGGAATTTATTGAATCATGTCCTATAGCACAATCATGTACAGGGAGATGTGTAGGTGGTCTCAAACGCATCACCTGAAAGAGGAACAGGAAGTGAGCTGGATCATGTTCAACAGCGAAATCAGCCAGAGAAAAGAATGATTAGGATGAAAGCTTACTTGTCTGATAGTAGTCATAAACGTTGATGACCGCTGGCTTGAGATTTTTC
Source organism: Chanodichthys erythropterus (assembly GCF_024489055.1). NCBI lineage: Eukaryota > Metazoa > Chordata > Actinopteri > Cypriniformes > Xenocyprididae > Chanodichthys > Chanodichthys erythropterus. The sequence continues at coordinate 14,005,177 of NC_090223.1, forward strand.
ACTGCAAGAACCTGATTCAGCTGCAGAGTGTAAGTCATGGGGACGCCTTTGGGAACCTGAGAGAGACAGAAGAGATGAACAGCAGCACATACACTAGCACTCAAGATAGCAGCTCCTGAATACATCCAGTATACGGTCTCACCTCTTTCAGATACACTAGGACACGATCATCTTCAGAATCGACCCGCTCCACCAGCGGGGCAAACGACTGGGGTGGAGATCCAAGCTGAGGGAAAGACCATCATTCACACATGCACAATTACAACTGAAGGAGCTTCAAGCATCTTAGGACTTTCCAAATCTTACGAACCAGTGATGTATCAGCCGTGAAGCCTGACAGGAGTTTAACATCCACTAGAACCATGTTAGTTGCTGCTTTGGCTCCATTGTATCTGAAGATGAATAGGAAGTTCAGTCAAGAGGATCAAGAAAGCAATTGCCCTTTGTAAGAATTATAAGAGTTGGTTTCAGGACACAAGTCAAATCTTCTTACTTCACTGTGAAGTTCAACATGAGATTGGCTCCAAGCGGTCGGCAGTCTGCCTTCACTTTTGCCTCGACGCTCAGTGTCCTGGCAACTTTAACGGGTGTCGGAATGTTGTAGAAACACGCAACCTATAGTACGAGAAGCACAGTAAGATTTTGATGTGCACAAACAGAAATAGGGGGGGGGGGGTGAAGATACAGACCTGCACAGACACACAAGTGGAACCTGATGCTTTAACATTATATTTGCCAGGAACATTCTTCAGCGGCCTCTCCTGATACAGCAGCCTGTTGTCCCGATTCACGGTGAAGCTATAAGACTCTCCTCCTGCCACTGAGGACTGTACAGTAACAGTGCTGGAGCCCTCCACGCTGAACACTTTAGCAGCATACACAGACAGAGCATGAAGAGCCACCACAGTGTCCTAAAAACAGGCACCAGATTTAAAAAAAAAAAAAAAAAAAAAAATCCTCTAAAATGATTGAGCTCATGTTTGGCCATTAGAGGTACCTGGGTGGAGGAAAAGCCTCCATAGGGATTCTGCTGGGTCACGAGCCAGTTGACAATGCGGTTAGCATAGCCCAGAGTTGCGGTCGTGAGAGGCTGTTCAGTGAGAACCGCTAACAGCACATAAGAGCTGATCTCCACCGCCAGAGTATCACCAGATGAAGTCTGAGACCAATGCAGCTTTGTGCCTAAAGATGAGACGGTTGGGAGAAAGTTGATGCAAAGTATAAACCCACTCAAGTGTAAAACTTAAGGGTGTACCAATCTCTTCACAATGGAGCTTGGGCCAATGCACAAAAGAAAAAAAAAAAAAAAGGAGGAATCAAGAAACCTTACATCAGTTGATAATGCTTGTGCTGCTTAATGAAGTGTGGAAACTGCTACGGTGTTTTGCATTTGAAAAACGCATGTCTAAAAGTGATCAAATGAGTCAAGACTGCATTAGAAGAGCCTCACTTTCAGAAATGGCAAGGTTGTTTAAGGAGGTTAGAAGCTGTGATCGAGTGCTGGTCTCTCCAGCAAGACTAAAGGTGTAGGCCAGCAGAGCAGTGGCGTAAGTGTTTCTCAGGTTCCCAACGACAGGCCTCAAGCATGACAGAGCATTGGTGATGACAGGATCCTAAAAATAAGTCAGATAAGACAAAAGCCACAACAGGAAGGTCATCCGCAAGCAACTCAACTACTGGAGATATTTTTACCGTGACGGGGACATCTAGTTCGAGCAAAGATGCAACAATGTAGGCGGTCATGGTCACATTATCCCCAACTCCACCCTTAAAACAAAAAGGATTGAAGACATTAAAAACAGTCTGAGTCTACGGGTTACAGTCCATTTGATAACACACGTACCTTCATATCATTGTGGTACAAAGTTCCCTGTTGTATGAAACAGCCATTTGAACCCTGCTGGCTTATTATCCAGTCCTTCGCACTCTGAAGGACATTCGGATCAATGAAGACAAAGCGCTTCGCTAGACCAAAAGACCTCAGGACAAAGGCAGTCAACCTGGTTATGGAAGTTTTGTTAAACTGAGCTTAGACCACTGGTGACACAAAAGGATAAACACTAGAATGTACAGTGTGAAACTCACCATGTATTAGATGCATCATAACCAAATGTGCTGAAAGATCCATCACTGTGCCTGTAGTTCAGCTGTCCTTGGTATCCTGTTCAGGGCAAGAGACATGGAAATTCATCAGGATGTACAAGCAGTGATGGATAACATGGTAATCATGGTCCCTTGAATCACTATAAGGTTCTGGAAAACCTGGAAAGAGGAATAGGTGTGATTTCTACACCTATAGAGTTGTGCAGTTTAAATTATAAGTTTCTATGCCCTTGACTCAAAGCACAAAAACATGTCAGTTAGAAATGGGGGTGGGAGACACTTGATATTTCATACACTTTTGCTGTAATGATATTGCTTGCTTTTAAAGTACCACCAGAAAATGTCTTGGCCTAAACAAGGGTCTTCAAATATTCATTTGGACAATTGTCTTACTGTCTAATGAAACCTGAATTATGGCAAACTCCAATGAAAGCACAGGACTGAAAGTCCATGAAACTTAGTCTCGCCAATACTCAAATCCATACCGCTCTGAAGGTAGCCTATGGCGGTCTCTCGGATGGCTGAGGTGAGTTGCCCCGTGACTTCCAGGTACAGCAAGATGTAAATATTGGGAGCAAGAATAATCATATTCTGTTCTCCACAGCCAGATGGCATCTTTAATAACCCATCCAGATTCTTCAGCGCACGACCCATTATGTCTCCTATGAAAGGTCAAACATAAAACCCACATCAGAAACAAGTTATTCTGGTAAACACCACATGTCAGATTCTACTAAATTAAATGCTTTACCAAGGACTGAAACAGAGCATCTGGCTGATCCCTGAACCACATTTGTTGGAAATGTCAGAGTCACATCTTCAGAAAGAACGTTTCCTGCAGATTGAACAGAAGTGAGCATTAGGGTAATGTTTGGCTGTACAGGGAGAATGTGTTTGGGAATCATTGATTGCAGACAAACCCTTTGGACACAATAACCAGCTCTGGGTGTTTGTCCTCTCAACTCCTTCAGGCTATAAAAGCAATAACACCACAGTTACAGCATGAGCTCCATGATCAGACACCAAAAGGCTGGTTAACACTCACCAGGACAAGTAGACTTCGAGTGACTACATCAACGCGTCCTCTTGTCGGCACGGTCACAGCTTCAGTGCCACATCGAGTCTGGGACGGTTCAGCTGAAGCATTGACCGTCACATTGACAGCTCCTGCAGTGACAGGAAGTGAGTAACACCACACACTCAATTTAAGAGGGAGACCGTACAAAACTGACCAAGAACAGAAGCAGTAAAAACCCATTTAAAGGTCTTTCTTCCATTAGCACAGAGACAGGATGAATACGGCTCATTAAATGCTCCAAGAGTGAAGGCTGCAGATGAAGCTGGAGTTACTTTAACCTGCCAATGAAACAGCACATGGAGCAAAGACATGACAAAGACATCTTCTACAGCATTCTATACACATCCGCTGTATAAGAGGAAAATAAACCATGACAGACCATGATGCACTTGGACAGATAGTTGAAGACCGTGGCCTTCAGCTCAAAAGACTCTCCACGGATGATGGAGTATGGCAGGGAGAGCTCCAGGAAGAAGGGCTGGAAGACCGTTAGCATAGCAGGAGGAGCCAGACCAAGACCTTTGGAAGACAGACAGAACACCTCCGTCTCCCATGTGGTGATTGTGTCAGGAACCGTGAGGGGAACTTGTGTGGATCCAGTAGCTCTGAAGGGCAGAATAGAGAAATAAGAGGGAATGATAAGTAAACACTGTGGGCAAGTAGCTTTAAAATAAAAATAAAATGGGAAAAAAAAGGTGCATTACTAACCCCACTTCAGAAAGCTGCCAGATCCAAGTTTCTGGAAAGTAAGTCCTGACAGTCACGTCAAAAGAGGAAGTGTCGCCACCACTTTTTTTTACTGGACCAGCAGCCATTGCCATGGCTTCAGGACGGAAAAACATCACTGAAAGAGTTATTTGCAACTCTAGTCACGTCTCTGATGTCTGGCAGTTCTCATGTCTATTATTAATCAGGTCTGTAGGAGTCAAATACTCCTGCATAAACCAGACCATTCATCTGGCAATTTCTAGAGCAAGAACAGACATACCATCACGGAAGTTGCGATAATAATTCTGGCCTCTGTACATCAGACACTGAGGTACTCTGATAGGCAAGTTTGATGAGACCTTCAACCCCATGCTCTGTCAGAACAAGACAAAGACATTTGAAAATGAAGTTGTGTTTAACAGGATAATGAACGGTTTTTTACCTTGAAAGTGTCGTAGGCATGGTCTACAGAAACCGCTCGACGGGGTCGAACATTCAGACACTCCTGTTCATCATCAACTTCATATGGATAATTTGATAGTGATCGCACTGGAAGCATGTTGAACACCTAAAAACATGGGGAGTGAGATTTAAAAAAAAAAAAAAAAAAAGTGGCATGCTAGTTAAAAATGCAACAGATTTGACATGCTGCAGGAAGTAAAATGAAACAATGAAGTCTCTTAGGTAAAACCTTAAGACATAGTAACTTAACTAGCGGATACCTCATTTTCAGGTCAATCTGGGCTCCTAAAATGGCTCACATTACAATGAATTCTGGGTCTAACATTTGATTTATGAATTTGGCAGATGCTTTGAGCCCAAACAAAAAAAAAAAAAAAAAAAAAGTAATTTCTTCACTCGTATAAAAATGGACTGTTCGTCTTCATTGATCCTTTTAAAAGGGGTGATGAACCGAGAAATCAAATTTTCCTTGAGCTTTTGACATAAGATGTCGTCATTTTAAGAATATCCTGCAAGTTTTGAAAAATTATATATATATATATATATATTACTTGTTAGTCCAATAAAAGCTCTAATTGACACCAGATCCAGCAAATGACAGGATTTACAAAGTGGGGATCTATGAGGTCAAAGGGCAGCAAGCACTGCCTCTGCAGAAGATCAATGCCTACTTCATCCCTGCCTGTTTAATCCCGCCCACCGATTCACACATGACATGCAATAGAATAGGTAGCCTAAAGCCGTATTCAGACAGGATAAGTTTTACATGGGGAGGTGGGGGTAAAGTAATTACCAGAGCTTCTCAGTGATTAGTCCCGTCTAAATGTGCCATCCCAGTAATTACAGACAATAGCCCTAATCGGACAGGATTAGTTTTACATGGGGAGGTGGAGTAATGCAATTTTACCTCAGCACGTCTGTGATATTAATTGGCCAATTCACACAGGACAAGACATCTCAGTAAAACTAGCAGAAGTGGGAGGGGTAACTCGATTTACACACCTCCGTCAGCTCCCTGTCGTCATGTGGGTATGTCGCTTTTTGATTCCATGTGCGCAAACACAAAATATATAAACATTTTATATTATAGTTAAGTCCGGTCAAATTACTTAATGATTGTGATGATAATAGGCACTTCGCTAAAGATAAAGTTAGTTTTGTGCCTCTGACAAGTGCTTTTTGCTCTGGATGGTATGTAGAAAATACGAGGTTTGCAACAGACTAGTCCCACCACATACAACACAAATGAATGTTTCTTCAAGTGCTTCCATGCTTAAACAAAAACAACAAACACAGAGAAGCTCTGGTAATAATTACTTTACCCCACCTCCCCATGTAAAACTAATCCCGTCTGAATAGGGCTAATGTTCGTGTTGTAGGTGGTGGGAGAAGTCTGTGGTAAACCTCAAGTATTTTCCACATACCATTCAATGAATCTTAGTTATATTGCATTTGCACTGTTAGTGAAGATGAAAGCATTTGGTAGTATACAGAAATTGTATAGCCGATCACATGTTGAGTGCATGAAAGCAGTGATCTCGTCATTGCGACTGTTCATCTCTGCAATCTTTCATGCCGCCATCTAAATATAATGCATATAAAGCATTTCACATTTAGTTAACCTTAAAGCTGTAATAGTAATAACGCGCTAAGAGTAATAAAGTCATTTCATATGCAAAGATGTTTAGCCAATCACAGCAGTGGGTGTTTACAATAAACTCAGCAGACATGCCCCTTAAAGAGCATTCGAACCAGAGGGCTAAAATCAGGTAGGCAAAATGCCTTTTATGTACTGTATAAATTGACAATTTGGGATGTAAAAAGTGTACTAACATAAGTGCACCCCCGGAAACAAACCAATGCGGTTCATGACCCCTTTAAGGATACTCAAGAAACCCCTTTTTATAAAAAGGCACATGAATACCATTTCAGCACTCAAACGTCTTCCTGACTCCAAGATCCAGACACTCTGATCTACAACACTGAGGCCACACCGAGATCCTGCTTGAGCAGAGACCGTCAAAACGTTTCTCTCAGCAGGAACAGCTGTAGCTGGAGTGAACTGCACAGACACCTGGAACAAGGAGCACCACATGCTGTAGGACACCATTCCCCACTTGAAGCCAAAAGATAGTGCACATCATACCTTGTTTTGGAAACATGCTTCTGTGTCAAATGAAGCACTACCAACAACTACATTCTCACTGGGCAGAACACAGTAGACCAGAATCTGCACCTCTGGAGCCATAGCAACACCAACAGACAGCTGGAATGACACGGAGCCGCTCGTGACTTTATTAGAAGCCCTTGCTGTGACTGTCTGAAATCCATGGAGGACGATCACGCCTCTGGACAAGACCTGACAGAAGACAAGACAAACAGTTGAAGGTGCTGGACAATCACATTTAAAAAAAAAATAGATAAATGTTTACTCACCATATAGACAATGTCAGCACTGTAGCCACCAGACTCTCCAACAAAAGAATATTTCACGGTCACTGGAAAAGTAGCACCACATTTGAGTGGTTGCTCAAGCGTCACTATAGTCAGTTCACTAAATGATGGGTTGCTGGGAGAAGCAGGTTGGAGAAGCTGAACAACCCTCATATCTGTAGTGAAGTATGGCGATTTGTAACTATAAACCACCTCTGGAGTCACACTTGCCTGGGGAACAATGAATGGAATCAGTGAGAGTACGAGAAGTCTTCATGTCACAAAATATAAAAGTGAATCGTACCACCAGATTCAGATCCGCTTTAGGAAGATTAACAGTGTTGAGAGAGAATGTGACCAGTCCGTTCTGGTTTGTGGTCAGATTCAGCAGCAGTTTGTTGCTGTTACCGTCGAGGAGATACACAGCTTTGTTCACAATTGGAGTCCCATCAAAACGAGACACCGTTATCTGTTGGGAAAAAAAAAAAAAAAAAAAAAAAAAGGGTTAAGAAACAGCCAACGAGAAGGCTTCTGAGACAAGGGACAAACTTTTACTTGCCTTTCCATTAATTGCTGATCCAGGTTCAAAATAATCCAGGAGGTCCAAAAATGTGACCTTGCCAACTTCAAATGTAATGGACACTGTTGCAGATTTTGACATTACTACATCTGAGGTAAAAGAAACATATGCACCGAATGAGCACGTCAACTTCCTCCAAACATGCTGTTGATTCAGATCAGCCAATAGCTCACCTGTTCCCTCCTCAGTGACATTCACATTTACAAGAAAAGAGTCTTGCATATTATTTTCAAATTTGGTGTTGAAAAACTCTGCTGTATCAATGGTAAGGGAGGCACAGCCTGTGGCATTCATCTGGTAGCAGAACAAAGTCACATTTAAGTCAAGCACAAGCAGGAGGAAAACCCCCCACAAGGCAACAGTCACAGACCTTCATGGTTTTACGCAGGCACTGGCGGGTTATGTCTGGAACCTCAACATATGGAAATGGATCACGGCACACTTCCACCAATGCTTGACCAGGTACAGGTTGGCCATAAGTGTATCTGGACAAGTTCACAAGGAACAAAATCAGGAACAGACCAACAACAAGACAAGAAAATAAGAGCCTCACTCACTTGGCACAAGCATCAACTTTCAGTCCCACATCTGCAACGCTGTACGTCTGTGGTGTGTTTACGGCCACGTCAAACTTGGGCAAAACTAAACCAGAAACACCACACTTCAGATTAAGACCTTGGTTCCGTTATTGTATGTGCACATTTTATGCACTACTTACCATATTTTTTCACCTCAAAAACCTGGGAGATCATTCGGTCACCAATAAAAGCACTTAGTGTGTACATCCCTATCTGAGCCTCTGGGTTTAACTCATGAGAAAGCTGCAAAATCCACCTCGTTGAAGAAACGTTTGTCCATTGACCAATCCGGTTATTATTATTGTCCTTTTAAAACAATTAAAGCTCAGAGAAATACTACAAACACAAAACTACAAAAAGCTGTTTCTGCTCAAGTTAGAAGACTTGCACCAGGGCAAATTCTCACCTCCACCACGACCAGATTGTACTGCAAGACACAAGACAGGAATATTAGGCTTTTTAAAGAACAGAAGAAAAAAAAAAAAAAAAAAAAAAGTGAAACAAGTTTGGAAAGTGAATCCACATTAAGTTTGTAATTTAGTCATGTGAGGCCTTACCATCTGATCAAGAGGCACAAATTTGGCATCCATGGTGACAACTCTGAAATTCACTGCAAAGGCAATTAACACATTCATTGCATAATGCACTTTTCAAGACATCAGAACTTGTAGAGCAGGAGTGTCCAACCCGGTTCCTAGAGAGCTAGGCTGCACCCAGACACCTAGGTAGCGGACTTGCTGCCTTATCAAGCAATGACTTGTAAGGCAGCGTTTGTGCATGAAGGCACCTCAGACTTCTGAGGCAGCATAAGAGTTTAATGATCTACAGCAATATTGCGTGAGCATTGGTGAAAACTAAACATTACTACAGTAGTCATTTATCGCTAGAAGTGACATCAAAAGAGGAAAATGTTGGTCAAATATGTACATTTACCCAAACTGGCCAGCAAACACAACTTTCAAACGCAATCTTTAATTTTCTAGCTCAACTGACAGAATGGAAAGCACAGGATTGTGGGACAAAGGCAGCGAAGGATACATCTATGCTGCCTTCTAAAGTTGATCAGATGAAGGCATCTCAGGAAACAGGAAGAGAAGCCAACAGTGAATTTGGACGTACCTTTATGCCTTCTTACCTTGAAATGTGTCCTCCAAAGACCGTATTTTCCAGTTTTCGGACACAGCCTTACTGTCCTGCAGACTTCAGTTCCAACACACACACCGGTCTGTAATCAAGCAACCCTGAACACCTTGATTAGCTGCTTCAGGAGAGTTTGAATGGGGTTGGAGCTCAAGTCTGCAGGATGGTAGCTCTCCTGGAGCAGGTTTGGACACCCCTGTTGTAGGGTAACAGATGTGATACACCTAATATTCAACCTAGGGTCATTCACAACTCACCCATTTGTCCTGGATTGTAGATGGGTTTGTCGGTTTGGATGAAGGTCAAAGGCAAGTAACGTCTAAACATGACTTTCCTCTCTTCGGTCACTCTGAAGACCCTCCCTTGAACTTCAACCTTCATCTTCTGCACCAACTCACCATCTACTCGAGGAGCCTGTGGAGAAACTTATTTAACAAACCAGACAAAGAATAAAACAGCCACATGAGTCTAAACGACAGACCTGGAAACTAAAGCTGCGGTGAAATGGCGTTGAAGAAACCTGCTGCACAAGTTTAGTTGTCCTGTTTTTGTCATCAAGCAGAGAAACCGTCAGTGTAAGACTCTCTTGGGGTTTCAGAAGAGAAATGCATAATTTGGCTTCAGATCCAGACTCAATCACTGCAGGGAATGTCACCATGAAGAACCTGAGGAAACAGGATTACAGAAACTAATGTCTGCTTAACATGTAAGAGTCACTCAATTTTAAAGTCACATGTAATTGTGCACGTCGCCAACAATTTTTAAATATTTCTATCCTTACATTTTGTTAAAAGGTCACAAACAGTGAGCGTTGAGCAGGTTTGTATTCGACTATTGGAATGAAAGTATGTGACCATATGGCATTAAATGGGTTTCTGGCCTTTTGACTAATTGGGAAAACTAAAGTGCACGCATGACGCTTCTGTTCACTTCAAATCCTATTTAACATTAATGCTACTTACGGTCCTGATGGCTGTCCGTCAACTGCAAAGAGAAAAAGAGCTAAAATGAGCCCTTTCCAAACACAAATCTCCCCCACAGCCATGAATAGCGATCATCCAACACTAAACGCGAATCAATTGTCTCTTTCAGAAACCCCACAGACACTACCGTTTACTGCTCTACAGTTTCTCTCAATCATCTGCCCCAATGGCAGCGATATATAAAAACGATCTTAATCATCGGAACAGGTTGATTTAGCACTTTATCCTCAGGCAATGAGGGCGGACAAAATTAATTCCAGGTGGTGGCCAATCAATTAAATGAATGAGATTCATTCCCCGACACTTAAGAGTGTTAAGACCTCTGTGGTGAAAACCAAGTTTGTAATGTTTTTAGTAGCCATGTGCAAATTCAACCAACGCTACTGAGTAACTTTCTCCTTAAAACTCCAGTGTATCCAAAAATCTTGGTAAAAAGACTGCTTCAACGCAGTTTGAAACCAGATTTTCAGTGTCTTAAATTTTCGTTTCCGTGGTCGGAGCATACATGAATTATTTCATGAGTTTCTCAGACTGCTCACGCTCGTATCTCAGAACGTTTAATGGATTATTTCATAGCTTCGCGTGAACTTGTGCCTAAACTGAAAATATTTACATTTTCTCTGCAGTTTATAATGTTGGAATAACGTGAAAATAGTCTAGGCCACAACTGGAAAAGCTTTTATTCAGCAAAGGATGCATGGTCAAAAAGACACTTATAATAACAGCCTGTCAAACATACATATCACGGTTTCCACATTCATTAAGCAGGACAACCATTTTCAGTTAATAATAATCGGCATTTTTTTCTTGAGCAGAAAATCAGCATATTAAAATGATTTCTAAAGGATCGTGTGACAGAAGTTTTGTCGTCACATGGAAAGGCAACATTTTAAAATGTATTGAAACAAAAACTCTTAAATTGTAGTGATATTTCACTACTGTTTTTTGACAGTATATTTGATCAAGTAAATGCAGCCTTATATGAAACACAAACTTTTGCATATCAGGATATGAAATAAACCTGTATACATAAATTGTTATATAGGCTTATTTCAGTTGTTGCAGGCAGTGTGTATGAGGGTAACAACTAACAAAGTCAGTTTCAAAACATCGCTAAGCACAAAGCAATGGCACAACGAAATGAAGTTAAGTCAGCTTTATTTCTATAGCTCTTCATACAGATTGTTTCAAAGCATATTTACAGTGATAAACAGGAAAATAGTCAATGATGCTAACAGAATTCAATTCTGCTGTAAGAAGCAGAAAATACAGCTCTAAAAATACAGCAGTGTCATTATTCAGATCAATTCAGTTCAGTGTTCAAAGATCGATTCAGTTCAAAAAAGTTAATTACAAAATGAGTTTTAATCCAGCTATAAAGCAACTCCAGAGAACAAAGTTGTTATCATCCAGCTCACGTATGCATGTATTAATTCGAGACACTGCAGGTGAATAGGTTAAAAATAGTTACTTAGTTAAAAAATGTTATGTTTAAATATGCAAATGATGAGGCATTATTTAATTAATATGTAATTGATTATTTCCAGGAGCTCATTGCTTCTACCTTCAATTAAACTGCTAACAGTGATTGTAAATTAATTGCCTAAATTATTACATTATTAGCTAACTTCATTCTCTAAATTGTAATGTTGACATGCATTATCTGTATAGCTGCTTTGAAACGATATGTATCGTGAAAAGCGTTATGCAAATAAATGTGGATTGAATTAAATAAAACTGTGATTCGTTGTGTGTAAGTGCTTCTGAAGTGGAGATCCATGGCTCAGTGTAGGAGAAAAAAACTTTTGGGAAAATGGCCTTTTAAAATGTGTCATTGAAATCTATAGACAAAAATGGATAAAGTGCCAAAAATAAATAAATGTTTAAAGGTGGACTTTGGATGTTTTCTGACCACTAGTCTGAAAAAAAAAAAAAACACTATTAAAATCCCCAAATTTAAAAAAGTGTCTCACCTTAAGTTTGATTTATAGAGTCTGGATGTAGTGTGAAAGCCATGTACTCCGCTGCAAAATATCAACCTTTTGTGCTGTCTTCAGTATCCTGTAATAAAAACAAAATGTTCATCGGATATTGGAGCCCGATCACACAAAAATGCATATAAATAGTACGAGTGTGTAATCTCGTAATATATACGCCAAAACTCATTTTGGCGTGCTTATGGTATGCAGTTTTTCGCGTGCATATGATACGCACTTTATGGCGTATTATGCATACGAAACCCCCACCCCCGTCCTAACCAAGAGCGTGTCATATACACGCCAGAAAGTGCATATCAAATGCACGCGAAAAACTGCGTAGCCTACCATAAGCACGCCAAAATGAGTTTTGGTATATATTCTACGAGATTATACACTCGTACTATTGATACGCATTCTGATGTGATCGTGTTGGATATTTGTACATGGAGCTATATATGTTTTCTATTGATGTCAAGTTGTGAGGGTGCAGTTTTGAACACATCAAATTAATTGTGTAGCACATTTATAATTCTATGGTTTTGTTGGACTGTTTTATACATGTTATTTGTTCTGTGTCATGCATGTTACTAATTTACCTCATGTAAAAATGTACCTTTAGTAATTTCCACTGAACTCCACACCAATCGACATCTGGGTATCAGTTTATTAACACGCACATTATTTATATAGTCTCCTCCCCGACATCACCATATATGGAGCTTACGACGCCTAGTTTTACTATGCATAACCTCATCTGCATATCATTTCCATACACGTTCTCATCCACGTGACATCCACGGTTGACACCGTCAAAGGTACAAGACATTGGAAAATATTAGATATGGACTATAAATGCAATTTGTGCCACACATTATGTTGATAAAGATAATCCAATATCCTCTTTGTTTTAGAATAAATATATCAAAATATCCTTAAAACAAAATTGTATAAAATACTTCAGAAAAAGGTTTTAGAATAGAGATGATTCATTCATTTCCACTGGCCAGATAGTATTTATGCAAATTTATGCAGTTTTGCTGATAAGGTGAACATATCTTTTAGGAAGTTTATAGGCTATTATTTATAGGCACTTATTTATTGCAGTGTAAAAACAATTGTCTGAAACGGCGCGTCACTGACAAAGTATTTTTAAAAGAAAACATGCAAATCTTACCGTTTTACTCAAATTATATCCTTCAAATTGTAATTATTTGAAGATCCTTCACACGAACACCTCCTGCAGCTGTGGTTGTACAGTAAGATATTATTGGACCTATTCAAACTGGACAACGGACCGTTTGACCACCGAATCCAGCAGTGTCTTCCATAATATTAAGTGTGCATCACTGATCGTCATTCTCGAAAACATATTTTGTCATAACATCTGCAGTTTAGTTTAAAGAGGAATTATTGTGCTTCCAGCGCTCCTCGCTGTCATAAAACAGCGTGTCACTGGAAAAGTGATCGAAAGTAGCACATCTACTATCTCAATTCATATCACTTTTGTCTCCCCTGAGTGGGAGCATCCATTATGATGATATGTTATATACGCACATACCTTTTTATAGCCGATTCATAAAAATAAAAAAAATGGTAAATTCAAAGTATTTGCACCTGGTTAAGAATGCTGATAATGATAATTCAGGTTGATGCAATTTGATTTATTGGGTGATGTAATAGGATAATTTAGAAGTTTTTCATTTTAAATAGTTATTGGGCCAGTTGGTGTCGCCAAAACACATACTCTTCTAAAAGAGTGCGTACGCACGGTCAAGAGCAGTGCGCACTTATTTACGCCAAGTTTATTTTTTATAAATCCCGATATGTGCGTGGAAAAATGCGTACGCATATTTCTATGCCCATTTTGTGCGTACGCAACGTTTATACATCAGGCCCCTGAAGTTTGCAGATGACACCACTGTCATCAGCCTCATCCACAATGGTAACGTGTCTGCTTAAGCCCAGGACACACCAAGCCGTTGTCAAACACACCGAAAGGACTAAAGGCAACTGTCAGCTAACACATACATTCTGCGCATGTTTGTAAATAGATAGCCTACCTGTCTATACCAGCAGGTATCAATAGTTTGTTTTATTCATTCAAAAAGGGAAACTGAAACTAGGACTGCAGAAAAAGCAGCGCTTGCTTACCAATTTGAATATCAATCTGGCTGACCATTTAATTCATTCCAGTCAGCATATGTTATGAAAATATTTGTGCATTCGAACGCTCAGGTAAGAGCATCTTTGATTGCTTTCATCACTTTCGCTTTTATTCTCCTGCACTGATTCATTCGCTAAGCTGAACAGATGTTCTCTCACTCACAGATGGCCCCACAAAGAGTCAACATGATGAATCGGCCCAAATTAAAAAACAAACAAACAAAATACAGACAGCATCCGAATAGAGGCACCGAAAAAACTAAACCAACAAACTCTCAAAAACGGCCCGACATTGCCGACGGCCAACAACTGGCTTGGTGTGTTCTGGCCTGAACAGACAGGAGGTTAAAAAGCTGGATGTCTGGTGCAGTCTTAACCTGGATCTGAACACGCTCAAAACACGCTCATTGTGTTGACAATTTTAGTAAATTGTTCTCATGCTCTCAGTTCAGCATGCCCTCAATTTGTTCACTTCATCTTTCTCTCTCAACAATAGTCTAAAATGTTTTTAACATTAATAAACAACACATGGAACTATTTTTCAGGAACTCAAATTATTCACAGGTTTCTCCAGTCAAAGTGCATTTAGATGTTCTCAGAAGATTGTTCCCTGGGTTGGAAATGTCCTAACCCTTGAGAAAACACAAATGTAATGTATACAAAACTCATGTTTCAATTGTTGTTTTTTCACTTTAGATAAAAAAGCGCACAAAAAGCGGCCAGGCCACAGCTTCCGAAGTGGAAACTCCTGTCAAATCATGGCTCCATAATGCAAGAGACCGGGAATCCGGGATGCTGGAAGGAGCGGAAGAACCAGAAGACTGGAGATCAGGCAAAGATCTACTGGTACCCGAGGGGATTGATCACTCATCTCCATCCACAAATGAATGATTTCTGAATGATCATGTGACACTGGCAACTAGATGCAGGCTGCTGAATATTACGTTGTAATATCACAGGAAAATTTTATTTTGTAAAATATATTAAAACAGTTCAGGGCTCGACATTAAGCCTTTTCCTGTGACGAGTAAATCGGTCATTCACAAACTCTGTTGTACATACAGTTTATGCTGTGACATGTATAAATCTGCATATTTATGATATTTTTACCTTTATAAAGGGCATTTTTCCCATTATTAAATAAATGCTTCATCTTTCATTTTAAATTCTTAAATTTTATCAATAAATTAAATTAGTATAAGACACTGTTACCAGTCAAATTAAATAATTTACACTGAAAAATTACAATTGCATTTAAAAATGTTGTGAGCCAGTAGGTGGCGGCAGGTAACTGTCTTAATGAGTCATTGAGTCATTAATTCAAACAATGAAATGAAATCAGTGTCACATTTTCAATTGTGATGGTAATTCAGCACTCTTGGTCGTGTTAGTTCACCCAAAAATGAAAATTCTGTCATTAATTACTCACCCTCATGTCGTTCCACACACGCAAGATCTTCGTTCATCAAATCCAATGACTCGTGAAGCCTGCATTGAGAGCAAGTTAATTTAGACCTGCAAATGCCCAGAAAGGTTACTGTTACTAAAAACATGTTTAAAACAGTTCATGTGTGTCACTGAACTAAAAACTGCTTCATGAAGCTTCGAAGCTTTATGAATCTTTTGTTTCAAATCAAGTCACTTGTACCATTGAAATCTTGAAACACTTATGATGCAATGAAGCCTTGTTTACTGAAATCACATGACTTTGGCAGTTTGAGATCGTATGATACATGCTTGTTACTTTTTGGTGCACAAAAAGTATTCTTGTCGCTTCATAACAGGTTGAACAATTGTAGTCACATGAACTGTTTTAAAAATGTTTTTAGGAACAGTTACCTTTCTGGGCATTTGAAAGTCTAAGTTAACTTGCTCTCAGTGCAGGCCTCATGAGCTATTGGATTTTATCAAAAATATCTTAACTTGTGTTCCGAAGATAAAAAAAAGGTCTTACAGGTGTGGAACGACATGAGGGTGATTAATTAATGATAGAATTTGAATTTTGGGGTGAACTAACCCTAAAACTAAGTTTCTTTTAGTGAGCTGGGCACATTGTGATTTTTCCTCGAGAGGCTGTGCGAGTCTCAACAGCGCAACCTTGTTACCATCAGTACATTATATATTATATTATTTTTTACTATCAGTCACCTTTTACACTGAATCCAGAACAATTCTCATGTTTTTGGTGATTCACTAGGGAAGGTCTTGCAAATGTCATTTAATTCAGATTTTTTGTTATTGCCGTTTTTATCAGGCTGCTTGTCCAGTCGGGCAAGTACAATTTTCTTTCACTTTCCCCTTCAAAAAATTCACTTGTCCTGGACAAGCATTAATGTCGAGCCCTGCAGTTATTTTAAGTTAATATTATTTCAGAATATTACTGTTTTTAATGTTTTTTTATTTTATTTTATTTTTTTTTTATCAAATAAAAGCAGCCTTGATGAGCAGAAAGAACTTCTTTCAAAAGCATTTTAAAAATATTACTGAACTTTTGAATGATAATGTATTGTGTGTGTATATATATATATATATATATATATATATATATATATATATATATAATTTTTTTTTTTTTTTTTTTTTTTTTTTTTACATGAATGTGAATAAATGAAATTATTTGAAACATATGACTTCTAATTTATTCTTTTAACAAGTGAACTTGTTTTGTGTGTGCTGTGGCAAATGCAAAGTAGAACAAAACTAATCTTGTTGTTTGTTAAAGCCAAAGGTATGTTCTTACACATCTGTGCATTGTTCACATACCCACTCTTTTCCCAGTGTACCCACAGTATACCCACACTTTGCCCACAGTATGGGCTTGCTGTGGGCCCACAAATGGCCCCAACAGGGCCCCACTCTGCATAGTATGGGCCAGCCCACAGTCAGCCCACAGTTTGGGCTGTCCCACTGGGGCCCCACACTGGCCCCATAGTGTGGGGCCCACATGTGCCCCGCATTTCACGCCGGTATCTGGGCCCACAGTGGGCTGCCCGCAATGGCCCCACACGGGCCCCTAAGAAGCATGTTTGCTGGGAGTGTAACAAAATAAAATTTGAAACCTATAGATTTACACAAACTGAGAAAGTCAAAAATAATAATTCACAATAAACTTTACATTCATTCGAGTATCACTGTTACGGAAGCCCTAAACGGCCATGGATTACTTTTTTTTTTCTATCTTGTTTTCTCGTGATCACGACTTATTTTATCGTGATCTCGAAATAACAAAAGTAAATGTGTCAACAGGTGGCAGTATATTACAAAATATAATTGGTGATGCGCTGTAAATATCCACTTTACTGTATTAGTTCATATTGGCTCAGATTGTAGGAGTTTCGGACAGAGATAGTTTTCCTGATCGCTTTATTTTGTGCAGTATTGTGTGCCTTAAGCGATTAACTTAACTATTAAATGACTGTATTATTATAATTATTTTGCTTGAAAATGTATCTGATATCATCAGATATCAGACAGAGTAGCATGTCTCACCACAGTTTCACGACCGCAATAGTTCGGTGTGATACTAAACTTATTGTTTATTAAAACTAATTTTTATGTCACTGTATAGTATTCTGTTTGAACCTTATTGTGTATCTTTAAGACGCTATTTTAATCATCGCAGTTTCAGTGTTCGTTTACCTAAATATGTCATAATGTATATGATAAGAAATATGATTTATAGCCCATGTCATTTATTTCAGTGATAGCGTGTAACCTATTGTATTTTCTACATTTCTTTGCAGAAAACATACACATACACGCTTCTCAAACAGGAAATCTGGAGTATTGCACCCTAATGGGAGACAGTTTAAAGCACATATCGTCACAGCCTACCCTACATGACGAATAAAAATAACATACACATTATATGTTATTTTTATTCGTCATGTGTGTGTGTATATATATATTAAATGAGTATGGAAAATAAAGTTGGTTTAATCTAAAAGGTTTTAGAATTATAAAATAATCTGGCATCTTTCTGAAGGCACTCTGCCTGCGCTTGAGATGCACTGTTGAATATTAGCTATGTTAATTACACAAACAATATGTTAAGCGTACATTTAGTGAACAGTTATTAAATAGCCTATATGTATTTGTTTATTTATTTATTGTAAACTTTATTATTAAGTGAAGTAAACATTTAGCTGAAATATCCGCAAGATATAAGAGCGCATGATTTATCCGTCGATCAGAAGCGCGTCAAAGTTGTGTTCGTTACTATAGCAACAGTAGAATCCGGGTACAGTGTGTTTCATAATCAATCATTGTAAAAAAAAAAAAAACTTTATCTCGAGATCACGAGAAAAATAAGTCGTGATCACGAGAAAACAACTTTTGTTATCTCGAGATCACGAGAAAGTAAGATTTATATATATATAAATATATATATAAATATATATATATACTGTACACACACACACACACACATATACATACAGTACAGTCCAAAGGGTTGGAACCACTAAGTTTCGTCTGCTCACCAAGGCTACATTTATTTAATTAAAAATACAGTAAAAACAGTAATATTGTGAAATATTATTACAATTTAAAATAACTGTGTACTATTTAAATATATTTGACCAAGTAATTTATTCCTGTGATGCAATCGTTACTCCAGTCTTCAGTGTCACATGATCCTTCAGAAATCATTCTAATATGATGATTTGCTGCTTAATAACCATTTATGACTATTTTCAATGTTGAAAACAGTTGTTTTGAATTTTCTATTCATCAAATAATCCTGAAAAAAAATATTATATAATTATATATAATTGTACACCTTGAATGTTTCTTGAGCAGCAGATCAGCATATTAGAATGATTTCTGAAGGATCACGTGACACTGAAGACTGGAGTAATGATGCTGAAAATTCAGCTTTGCATCACAGGAATAAATTACTTTGTCAAATATATTCAAATAGAAAAGTTATTTTAAATTGTAATAATATTTCACAATATTACTGTTTTTACTGTATTTTTGATTAAATAAATGTAGCCTTGGTGAGCAGACGAAACTTCTTTTAAAAACATTACAAATCTTAGTGGTTCCAAACTTTTGGACTGTACTGTATATACATATACATCTCCCTTTCGTATTGGAGAAAGGACGTTCATGCATATATTTGCTCATGTGTTTTGCAAAATGGATTTAATAATTAATTGCCAAACGTATATTGTGTTTTAACATGCAGTTTGTATGGTAATAAAAGTTCACAATGGAAAACGGATTTGCATTATTTTCCTGACGGATAAAAATAGAGAATTACGGACAGCTCAATCAAACTGTTTTAAATTATTTGTTTCAGACACCCATATTTCGGGAAAATGTGCATACATGTCAACTATGTTAGCGTCTACACCAACGGACGAAAAAGTTGTTAATTATTTATTTCTATGCGCACTTGTTCTGTGGACATTGAACGGCCACGCGCGTAAAAGACATTGTTAATGGGTTATGTTTTAAAACTACGCTATATGGACTAATACGATAACAAAATTAATTTCAGCTGGGAGACTAATCAATTAAACTAATCTGAACTCCTGCTTATTAAGAGCATTTAAAGATGGCCACCATAAAGCTAGACTGACTGACTGACTGACTGTCTGTCTGTCTAGAAGAGCAGCAAATAATCGTTGAGCAGTAGGTAATGGTAGATAGTAGTAGAAGTTCTTCAGGGTTTCTTAAAGAGATACTCATTTGACATCGAGCCTTGGATTATTGTTCTCCGTGGCTGTGAGGATGATTTGTGTTTGGGCGAGGCTCTTTTTAGGTCTCTTCCTCTTTGCTGTTGATGGCCATAGTTCAGAACCGTAAGTAGTCTATTAATAGGCCTTTGCAGTACCTGCATTCTGTTCTTTTTGTGGCTTTAGTCTTGACCAGGGGTGTCCAACTCTGCTCCTGGAGAGTTTAGCTCCAACCCCAATTAAACACAACTGAACAAGTTTATCAAGTTTTTACTAGGATACTAGAAACTTCCAGGCAGGTGTGTTGAGGCAAGATGGAGCTAAACTCTGCAGGACAATGGCCCTCCAGGACTGAGTTTGAACACCCCTATCCTTGACTCTGGCAACCACTCTCTGTGAATGTAGACCAACACAAGTAGCCTACATGCTCTTACCTGACTGTTTCTACAGGTTCTTCATGGTGACATTCCCTGCGGTGATTGAGTCTTGCAGTAATGCCAAATTGTGTGCAGTTCTTGTGAAACCCAAAGATAGTCTCACAATGACCATTTCTCTGCTTGATGAAAAAAACCGGACAACTCTACTTGTGCAGCAGAGTTCTGCTTCTGCAGAGATTTTCCGCTGCTTTAATTTCCAGGTCTGTTATCATCCTACACACAAGTCATTGGTTTAGTTTGCTGTACGTTAACCTGTTTCTTGACAGGCACCTCAAGTTGATGTGGAGTCAGTGCAGAAGATCGTGGTGGAAGTTGAAGGGACGTCCTTCAAATTGACCGAAGAGAGGAAAGTCATGTTCAGGCGTTACCTGCCCTTGACCTTTATCCAAACAGACAAACCCATCTACAATCCAGGACAAACTGGTGAGCTACAAATGACGCTTGGATGACTATTGGAGTATAGAAAGTGAAGTTTGAGCGTTTATTGACGATTCTCATATTTGCAGTGAATTTCAGAGTTGTTACGATGGATGCCAAGTTTGTGCCTCTTGATCAGATGGTAAGGCCTGGTTTCTTTTGACATTCTGAGCAATCTTTCTGCAAATTGTGAAATACTGCATGTCTTTAGATGGACAAAATTCAGTCCATTATAATTGTGCTGCCCAATACAAGGTAATTGCGTAAGCATGTTTGAGTAATATTACTGTCTCTGTCTTGCAGTACAGTCTTGTGGTTGTGGAGGTGAGTGTTCCAGTCTTGAGAGTGTATATATAAAATAGAGTATAAATAAAATATATAGAGTATATATAAAATATATAGAGGGTAAAATATATAGGGGGGGGGGATATATAAAATATATAGGGGGGGGGGATATATAAAATATATAGGGGGGGGGGGGATATATAAAATATATGGGGGGGGGATATATAAAATATATAGGGGGGGGATATATAAAATATATAGGGGGGGGGGGGATATATAAAATATATAGGGGGGGGATATATAAAATATATGGGGGGATATATAAAATATATGGGGGGGATATATAAAATATATATGGGGGGGGGGATATATAAAATAAATATGGGGGGGGGGATATATAAAATATATAGGGGGGGGGGATATATAAAATATATAGGGGGGGGGGATATATAAAATATATAGGGGGGGGGATATATAAAATATATGGGGGGGATATATAAAATATATAGGGGGGATATATAAAATATATAGAGGGTGTGAATATATGAATGATCTGTTTGTTTTAATAGGACAACAATGATAACCGGATTGGTCAGTGGACAAATGTTTCCTCAACGAGGTGGATATTGCAGCTTTCTCACAAGTTGAACCCAGAGGCTCAGATAGGGATGTACAAACTAAAAGCTTTTATTGGTGACCGAGAGATCTCCCAGGTTTTTGAGGTGAAAAAATATGGTAAGTTATGCTTAAGTGCACAGTCAACAGTACAATCGCAGATCTGAGGCCCTAATTTTAACAAGTTGTTTCTGGTTTAGTTTTACCCAAGTTTGATGTCACCTTAACTGCACCACAGATGTATAGTGTTGGAGATGTGGGACTGAAAGTTGAGGCTTGTGCCAAGTGAGTTTTGAGCCTTGAGGTTTTTTTTTGCCTTGAGGTTGGTCAGTCCTCTATATTTCTCCTCTATATTTCTCCTCTATATTTCTCCTCTATATTTCTATTTCCCAGATACACATATGGGCAACCTGTACCTGGTCAAGTGTTGGTGGAAGTGTGCCGTGATCCATTTCCTCATGTTTCGGTTCCTAAGGTGACTCGTCTGTGCCTGAATACAACCGCGGAGGTCTGTGACTGCTGCTGTACAGTGCAAGTTTTTATTCTTCAGCATGTCATTGACTTAAATGACCATCTGTGTTCTGCTCTCAGATGAACGCCACAGGCTGTGCCTCACTTACTGTCGATACATCAGTGTTTTTCAAATCCAAATTTGAAAATTATTTGCAAGATACTTTTCTTGTGAATATGAATGTCACTGAGGAGGGAACAGGTAAGCTATTGGCTGATACAAATCAATGGCACATGTTTTGATGTTTTATCTGGTGTGCTCATTTTTTTTTTCTCTTTTTTTTTTTTTTTTTTGGGGACCCCCCCCCCCCCCCCCCCCAAGACATAGTAATGTCAAAATCTGCAACGGTGTCCATTACGTTTGAAGTTGGAAAAGTCACATTTGTGTATTTGTTTTTTGAGCCTGGATCTACTATTAATGGAAAGGCAAGTATAAGGTCATCCCTTGTTCCAAAAGCCTTTTCTTTTATCCTAAACTTAATCTTTCCCAACAGATCTCTGTAACTCAATTCAATGGGACCCCATTGGTGAGCAAAATGGTTTATCTCTTGGATAGTTCCAGCTGGCCCTACAAGCTGCTGTTGAATTTGACTACAAACCAGTATGGACTGGCCCCATTCTCCCTCAACACTACTGATTTTCCTAAAGCTAATCTTCTTCTAGTGGTAGGTATATGTATGTCTTTAAATGAAGACATTTGTCATACGAAACCAATTCCATTTGTTGTTCCCCAGGCTAGTGCGACTCCAGAGATTGTTTATGATCACAAGTCGCCATACTTCACTACAGATACAAAGGTTGTTCAGCTTCTCAAACCTGCTTCGGACTACCCATCATTCAGTGAACTGACTATAGTGAAGCTTACGCAGCCATTAAAATGTGGTGCTACATATACAGTGACTGTAAAATATTCATTTTTTGGAGAGACTATTGACTACAACACTGATATCATCTATATGGTGAGTGGACATTTGGGTTTTGTCATCTTTGATTGATGTGTGCTGTCTGCCATTGCTTATGCACTCTTTCTGTAATGTCAGGTCTTGTCCAGAGGAGTGATCATCCTCCATGAATTTCAGAGGGTTCAGGCATGGGTTTGTGAAACGAGTGGCTCCGTGTCATTCCAGCTGCCTGTCAGTGTTGATATGGCTCCAGTAGTGCAGATTCTGGTCTACTGTGTTCTGCCCAGTGAGAATGTGGTGGTTGGTAGTGCATCATTTGAGACTGAAATGTGTTTCCAAAACCAGGTATGATGTACACTACCACTTAGCTTTATATTCTCCTCTTGTGGCCAGTAGTGATTGTGTCCTACAGTGTGTGTGCTGTATGGTAGTGATGTAGTGGTTGTGAAAGATTCATGAAATTTGAGAATCTTTAAAATTGCTCAAACGAAGTTGTCCAATGCAGGTCAGGTGAGGGCGTTACTGATTAATATGCTCGATCTTTTTTTTTTTTTTTTTTTTTATTATTATTTGTGTACAATCCTGAGTTTATCCTAATTCACTGATACTACTGGAAATGTTTAAAGAAGCCTTTAACACAATCATTTGGAAACGTTAGAATACCTCAAATTGAGCTGAAGTGCTGTTTGAAAGTGCAGTTCCTTTCAGAGGTGCAAAATTCACCAGTTTCTTCCCCAAGTGAAAAGCTAAATTTGGCTGGTTGTGATGACCTATGACTGGTCGGTGCAATGTGTCCCTTACTCGATTTTACTTCAGTAAACTGGGTTGAGTTTTTGGCTGCACCTCTTGATTTACCCCATTTCCACCAACAGCCCCCCACCCCCCCACCCCCATCTCATTTGTGAAATTATTCAATCTATTTGGAATATTAGAACAAAATAACCCCATAGAGCTGCTTCTTGTTCCAGGTGTCTTTGCAGTTCTCTCCCGCTACAGCGGTTCCTGGTGAGGATAATGTCTTGACAGTCTCTGCTCAACCAGGGTCCCTGTGTGGCCTCAGTGCTGTAGATCAGAGCGTCCGGATCATGGAGTCAGGAAGACGTCTGAGTGCTGATATGGTATCAATGTACCACTGACCAGATTTGCAATTTGAACTTTTTTAAATGTGGACTTGAATCCATTGCTGACATTTGGTCTTTATGTTGGCTTTAAGTTTAATCCTCTTATCCTAAGACCCCTTTGTCCATCTTGTAATTGTTTTTAACTAGATTAATGTCTTGATTCTCAGGTGTTCAACTTGCTCCCATTGCGGTCGCTATCAGGTTATCCATATGAAGTTGAGGATGAACAGGAATGTCTGAACGTTCGACCACGTCGAGCTGTTCCTGCAGACCATGCATACGAAACCTTCAAGGTAGAAAACGACTTGTAATCGTATCAACTGATGCTCATTGAGCACATTCTTGACCACACAATGTCTGCTATGCATAATCGGTTTGTATAAACGTGTTAAGCTGTTTATAACCTTACTCCAATAAAGGAAAACGGGTCAAGCCTAAACTGCTCGACACTGCTATATTTTTGCCCGACATATAAATGCATCAACTGGTGTTCCGTCTGCTTATTGAAACACACATGTCTGAGAGGGGAAAGCATTCTTAAGTGCATCCAGACAAGGCGAGTGCTTTGCAGTAAGGGAAGAGAATGTATCGCAAACTGATGTTCTTGACCCAAGAAATGAGAAAATGAGTGCTCATTTTGTGCAGTCAACGTAGAAGTGGTACAGTCAAGATACTGCATCTGTTAGACTATCCCGAGGTGTGCCTCATCCCAGTCCTCTTAATTGGCAATTGAATGAACACCTAAAACTAAAACTGGGGACACAAGACCCTCTGTCTACCTTCCTTCAATGCTGAGAGCAGCACTTAAAACATAAAATCTTTCAGTCTGTAACTGCATGAGTATGGAGTCCCTCTGACATGTTGGATTACTTAGTATTCCATGCATTATCGGTTGTGAAGCATTGAGTCAAATTTTATTAAAGTCTTGTAAATGCAGTGTACTTGCATTAATGGGCTATGGTTATTGGGTTGCATGTAAACTGGGATAATGGGTTATTTTGATAAGCTTTTTTTTTTTTTCTTTTTTCTCCTTGTGCTGTTGCTCTGACAGAGTGTGGGGTTGAAGATAGCAACAAATCTGCCTGTCCGGGAACCTCAGTGTCTGACGTACCGAAGCCTGAATTACTATCGAAAATTCCGTTATGGTAGGTCTGTTAGGTTCTTGATCTAGACATGGCCATACAACTTTGTAAAACAAGATGAGGAATAACTTGACTAATGTTTAAGGTTTTCTCTGTAACTGCCTTTATGTATGCATATGTATATATGTGCTGTTACTGAATGTGAAGTTTAACATGATTCACTACATCTTGTTTACTTTTACTAATATCTAAATGGTGACAACATTGAGAATTTTATCCTCATTCACACGGACCCTCAAATGACAACTCTTGCATGCCAGGCCAGTAGTTGAAGTCCCTTTGTAAAGTAACGCTATGCACGTATTTGCAATATCCATATACATTGTGGATAACTTATAGGTCTGGTGGACCAAGTAAGAAATAACTTTCCGATTTAATTATGGGTGGGTCACAGGTGGATGAGTCCTATTAACTGATCATCTCTGTTTCAGTGAATTTTGGTCAGCCTCTAGATGTTGCAAAACCTGGTTTGCCTCTTCTTCGAGAAAGTGCTGGAGGTGAGACTTCTTCTTTTGAAGTGACTGTCAGGACTTACTTTCCAGAAACATGGATCTGGCAGCTTGCTCAAGTGGGGTTAGTGACGTCTTGTTCCATCTATAGCTACTTGCCCAAATGTCGTCCTCATTTCTAATTTTCTGGTGTAATTTCTTCAGAGACTCTGGATCCACACAAGTTCCCCTCACAGTTCCTGACACCATTACCACATGGGAGACGGAGGCATTCTGTCTATCCTCCAATGGTCTCGGTCTGGCTCCTCCTGCTCTGCTGACAGTCTTCCAGCCCTTTTTTCTGGAGCTCTCCCTGCCGTACTCCATCGTCCGTGGGGAGACTTTTGTACTGAAGGCCACAGTTTTCAACTATCTGCCCAAGTGCATCATGGTCTGACTTGGATTTGTCTTTTTATATAAATGATCTGCATGTCCTGTATCTTCACTCCGTGTACTCATGTCTTGGCAGATTCAAGTAACTCCAGCTTCATCCATGGACTTCACTCTTCAACCTTATGTTGATCCATATTCATCTTGTCTCTGTGCTAATGAGAGAAAGACCTTCAAATGGGATTTTACTGCTTCTGTTCTTGGTCAGTTTTGAACTGTCCCTCTTAAATTGAGTGTATTAGGTGTTGCTCACTTCCTGTCTGTCACTGCAGGAGCTGTCAATGTGACTGTCAATGCTTCAGCTGAACCATACCAGACTCAATGTGGCACTGAGGCTGTGTCTGTGCCGACAAGAGGACGCGTTGATGTAGTCACTCAAAGTCTACTTGTTCTGGTGAGTTTTAACATACCTTCTGGAGTTTGATCATGGAGCTCATGCTGTTACTGATGGTGTTGCTTTTTATAGGCTGAAGGAGTTGAGAGGACAAACACCCAGAGTTGGTTATTGTGTCCAAAGGGTTTGTTTGCAATCAATGATTCCCAAACACATTATCCCTGTACAGCCAAACATGAGCCTAGTGCTCAATGCTGATCCATTCTGTTCAATCTGCAGGAAACGTTCTTTCTGAAGATGTGAATTTGACTCTTCCAACAAATGTGGTTCAGGGATCAGCTAGATGCTCTGTTTCAGTCCTTGGTAAAACACTTAATTGAAAAGAAACTAACATGTGATGTTTGGAACTCTTTTTGATGTGAGTTTCATGCTTGACCTCTTATAGGGGACATAATGGGTCGTGCGCTGAAGAATCTGGATAAGCTATTGCAGATGCCGTATGGCTGTGGAGAACAGAATATGATTGTTCTTGCTCCCAATATTTACATCTTGCAGTACCTGGAAGTCACGGGGCAACTCACCGCAGCCATCCGAGAGACTGCCATAGGCTACCTTCAGAGTGGTATGGACGTGCAAATCCATTGAGTATTGGAGAATAAATCTGAAGGACATTTCAGTGAAGATGTCAGCCTCTAAGCTACCCACCATGTGGTTTTTGCCCTGAACAGGATACCAAGGACAGCTGAACTACAGGCACAGTGATGGATCTTTCAGCACATTTGGTTATGATGCACCTAATACATGGTGAGTTTCACACTGTACATTCTAGTGTTGTGTATCCTTTGTCACCAGTGGTCTAAGCTCAGTTTAACGAAACCTCCTCCATGACCAGGTTGACTACCTTTGTCCTGAGGTCTTTTGGTCTAGCGACACGCTTTGTCTTCATCGATCCGAATGTCCTTCAGAGTGCTAAGAACTGGATAATAAGCCAGCAGGGTTCAAATGGCTGTTTCATACAACAGGGAACTTTGTACCACAATGATATGAAGGTACGTGTGTTATCAAATGGAGTGTAACCCATAGACTTCAAGTTTTTAACCCATATGCTGGTGTGTTTTAGGGTGGAGTTGGGGATAATGTGACCATGACCGCCTACATTGTTGCATCTCTGCTTGAACTAGGCATCCCTGCCACAGTAAAAACCTCTCCACTTGCATGAGCTCCTAGCAGATGACCTTCCTGTTCTGGCTGTTGTCTGATTTCCTTTTGCTTTCAGGATCCTGTCATCACCAATGCTCTGTCATGCTTGAGGCCTGTTGTTGGGAACCTGGGAAACACTTACACCACAGCTCTGCTGGCCTACACCTTTAGTCTGGCTGGAGAGACCAGCACTCGATCACAGCTTTTAACCTTCTTAAACAACCTTACCATTTCTGAAGGTTGGTTTATTTTTTTTTTTTTCCAGCATCTTGTTTGAGATGTTGGTTCATCGGGTCCTTTTGACATCAACTTACACTCCTCAGTCTCATCTTTAGGCACTAAGCTCCACTGGTCTCAGACTTCATCTGGTGATACTCTGGCGGTAGAGATCAGCTCTTATGTGTTGCTAGCGGTTCTCACTGAACAGTCTCTCACAGCAGCTACTCTGGGCTATGCTAACCGCATTGTCAACTGGCTTGTGACCCAGCAGAATCCCTATGGAGGCTTTTCCTCTACCCAGGTACCTCCTGACCAAACATGAGTGCAATCATTTGAGTGGATTTTTTTTTTTTTTTGCTTTTTATATATATCTGGTGCTTGTTTTTAGGACACTGTGGTGGCTCTTCATGCCCTGTCTGTGTATGCTGCTAAAGTGTTCAGTGTGGACGGCTCCAGCAATATTACTGTACAGTCCTCGGTGGCAGGAGGAGAGTCTTATAGCTTCACACTGAATCGGGACAACCGGCTGTTGTATCAGGAGAAGACCTTGAAGAACATTACTGGCAAATATAGTGTTAATGTCACCGGATCCACATGTGTATCTGTGCAGGTCTGTATCTTCACCCCCCCCCCCCCTCCATTTATGTCTGTGTACTTCCTTATTCTCGTTTGCTCTGAACTTGTACCGTAGGTTGTGTGTTTCTACAACATCCCGACACCCATTAACGTCACTAAATCGCTGAGTGTCGAAGCAAAGGTTAAGGCAGACTGCCAACCGCTTGGAGCCAATCTCATCTTGAGCTTCACGGTGAAGTAAGAATAGCATTGGCCTTGTCCTGAAACCAGCTTGTGTTTCTGACTTGTGTTTGATCCTGTTGACTAAAGCTCTTTTTATTCCCTAATCACCCTCATTCAGTTACAATGGTACAAAAGCAAGCACTAACATGGTTATTGTGGACATTAAGCTCCTGTCTGGCTTCACAGCAGATACGTCACCGGTTTGTATGCATTAAGATGACTTAGAAAGTCCCAATATGCTTGACTCTTTCAGATTTATGTAAACAATGGTCTTTTCCCCTCAGCTTGGTTCTCCACCCCAATCGTTTGCCCCGCTGGTGGAGCGGGTTGATGCTGTAGATGATCGTGTCCTAGTGTATCTGAAAGAGGTGAGACTTTGTACACTGGGTATATTCACTAGCTGCCATAATCTTCAGTGCTGTGTATGTGCTGCTGTTCTGATCTCTTCTGTCTCACAGGTTTCCAAAGGTGTCCCCATGACTTACACTTTGAAGCTGAATCAGGTTCTTGCAGTGAATGATCTCAAGCCAGCTGTCGTCAATGTTTATGACTACTATCAGACAAGTACGCTTTCCTCACAATCATTTTTTTTAGACACAATTGTGCAGCCCTATCATGTTTTGCTCTGGCTTAATTCCATGATCCTGCTCACTTCCTGTTGCTCTTTCAGGTGATTCATTTGAGACCACCTACACATCCCCATGTCCATGATTTGATTCAGTATGACTACAGAATGCATGACTTGAATAAATTTCAATAAGTTTTCAAACCTTTGCACTTTCTATTCTTCCTGTGTGAGGTTCTTATAACATAACATTACAGAAATACTACTTTAGGCAGTTGCTTTTAACTTTGCTTTTGAGTTTTCACTTTCTGGTTTATTTGAAAACGGGACTCAACTGAATCAGTAGTCTTATATTGCCGTTGGCCTACCTTGTAAATCTCCAAGAGAATGTAGGGTTGTAAAATCCTAAACTGTAGATGGACTAAAATATACTTGCAAAGGACACTGCAAAGTCAGGACAGTGATTATAGCTCTCATTTGTCTTTGGTGTTAAAAGACAGCTCTCAAAATCTTTCACTTTTGGAAAGGGTTTATGCAAAATGTGCTGCAGCACTCCAGCTGACAGAGTTCAGGGGGGTGAGGTTTACACACAGCTTTTACTTGCCTTCATCTGTTACATGCGCACAATAAGTGGGTGGGCAATATGCTAATGTGTTATGTCACGACAAAATGGCTTAGGATTTGACTTATAAACGACTCTTTATTGACTCAGTTGACTCAATTTGAGAGACAATAACTTGATATATGGTGCACTTTCAGATTAAAAACTTTGCAGGAGTTTTTCATTCACTTGGAGTTACACACTACATGAAGGGTAAAAAAAAAGCTACACAATAGGAGCACTTTAAATGCATTGTCCTTGTTCAAAAAATGTGGCTGGCTACCTCTCACGGAAGTTTTTTTTTTTTTAAAGTTTTGTCGTGATCACACGTTTTACGGTGATTCTGAAATACTGTACCCTGATTCTACTGTTGCTATAGCAACAAACACAACTTTGACGTGCATTTGATCGGATAAAACATGCGCTCTTATATCGCTGGTATTTCAGCTAAATGTTTTCACTTACAATAAAATAGGCTAATCACTGTTAAACAAAATGTTAAGCGTACATTTATTGAATATAACAGAGCATCTCAAGTGCAGGCAGAGTGCCTTCAGAAAGATTCCAGATTATTCTATAATTCTAAAACCTTTTAGATTAAACTAACCTTATTTTCCATACTCAAAATATTTTTATTCATAATGTAGGATAGGCTGTGATATCATGTGCGTTAAACGGTCTTCCTATCTTACATTAAAGGTACAATATGTAAAATTTTTGCAGTAAAATATCCAAAAACCACTAGGCAAGTGTTATATATTTTGTCCAGCTGATTACAATCTGTTTAAAACTACTTGTAAATCATGAGAGAATTCCCATTTTAAACAGACGGGGCAGTGCAGTCGCCTATCAAGTTCCCTTTGTTACC
Source organism: Chanodichthys erythropterus (assembly GCF_024489055.1). Taxonomy (NCBI): domain Eukaryota; kingdom Metazoa; phylum Chordata; class Actinopteri; order Cypriniformes; family Xenocyprididae; genus Chanodichthys; species Chanodichthys erythropterus. The sequence goes on from NC_090223.1 coordinate 14,035,960, forward strand.
GCCTTTACTGACGTAGAAACCACATGACAACAGTGCCGTGGACAAATGCGGAAGTAGTGTCTAGCGTCCAGCAAACCACTAGCTTGCTTCAAGCAGTTCCTTATTTACTACTTGCACGTTTTATGGTGGATTGTTATTTATGGAACATAATTACTGTTTACCATCTGACGTTGGTTCTGTCGACAAGGACAGCTCCCGTAAACTCATGACCGGAAAAGCGGAAGCGGCGCCGGCGACTGTGTCATAAAAGTCCCGCTGCTCGTGAGGCGTGTGTTGATTAATCGCTCCAGCTCCTTGTTCAGCTCCCGCAACACTCGGCCCTGCTCTGCTTCATACTACAGTAACGTTAATAATTGCATCCACGAACATGAGTTCTTCCAGACTCCAATCCCTATTCTTTTGCACCGTCCTTTGAGATGGAGACCACATGTCCCAAGTTTCCGCTCTAAAACTTGGCGTCATCAAACTACGCCTTTGTTTTGAATAGGCTTCTAGCGACCTCTAGCGGAAAAAAATATCACATTGTACCTTTTTAAAGAGGTGCAAGATTTCCAAAAAAAACTAAATCAGTTGATGGCTAAAACAATAGCGTGTATGTGTTTCCTACAAGGAAATGTAGAAAATACAATGGGTCACTATCACTGAATTAAATGATATTAAAAAATCATATCTTAAGTGACATATTTAGGTAAACGAACACTGAAACTGCGATTAAAATAGCGTCATAAAGATATACACGATAAGGTTCAAACGATACTATTCAGTGACATAATTAGGCTAGGGCTAAACTTATTGCTTATTAAAACTATCACACCGAACTATTGCGGTCATGAAACTGTGGTGAGGCAAGTCAGAACAATAACAGATAGCCTACACTTTCAAGCAAAATAATTATAATCATTTAACAGTTAAGTTAATCGTTTAAGGCACACAATACTGCACAAAATAAAGCTATCACAAAAACTATATCTCTCCGAAACTTGTACAATCTAAGCCAATATGAACTAATACAGTAAAGTGGATATTTACAACATCACTAGTTATATTTGGTAATATACTGCCATCTGTTGGCACATTTGTGTAATTTAGAGAAGAGATTAGGCTTGTTTGAGATGAGCAAATTCTGCGCAGAACCGATCACCGGTGATCACCGCGAGATGCATGCCGGTTAGAAATGTGTCTGAGGGTGGGCCGCCCTGCTCTGATGTCATGCCGACGTGTGTCAAAAACCTCTCGCGAGGGCAAGGCGGCCTCATCTGCAGTCGAGCGCAGTTGCTCTCCACCGACTGCTGACCAAAAGCACGATGGGAAACGACTTGCTGATGACACAGCTTAAAATACCATTTTATGTGTATAAATTATGTGTGAATATGCCTAAACTCGCTGACACTGCGATCTCTCTCTATGGGTTATGTGATTGTTGTCAGATTTATAAAAATATATAAAAACATGTCTATAATTAAAGTAAAAATGATTGATATACACATATTTCGAATGGAAATATATACTTAGTACTTAGTACTAAAATAAGTACTTTCGGGTGTATTTTTCATTGTTTATTTTCATATAAAAGCAACAAATTAAATTACATCCAGTTTATCAGCAACACAGCGCACGAGTGTGAATCCCGCGATATCCGCCTTTGATCTCGTAGGTTCTGATCCACTACGAGAACAGAGAACTGTTCGTCTTGCCTGCACTTTTTTCACTCCTCCCCTAACTGCAGCCGCCTACTCTCGGCTGAACTTCAGGCGAGGCTAGGCGCATCTCAAACAAGCCTATTAAGTCGTGAGCACGAGAAAACAACTTTTGTTATCTCGAGATCACAAGAAAACAACTTAATTTTCTCATGACCTTGAGATAACATAAGTCGTGATCACGAGAAAACAAGATAGAAAAAAATAATCCATGGCCGTTTAGGGCTTCCGTAGTTTAGTATAGGCCTACTTCGTAAATCAACAATTATTAAACGCATTTAAAGTGGATCTAGTTTTAACAGAAAAGGAAGCTGATGTGCATTCTAAAAAGTAAAATTTCATAATGTATGAATGTAGCCAGATGAAGGCTTCAGTAAAAAAGTGGAAGAGTGCTAGAAGATGAGAGCATAGGTGACAGGAAGAACATCCAGCGGATTTATCATGAGATACAAGTCAACTTGCGCATTCTGCGTACGGTCGTCTGCTGGAAGCAAGTTATTTGAATTTATAATTTATAAATATGGATATTTTTCTTACAAAAATGCATCGATTCACTTCAGAAGGCCTTTATTAAGCCCCTGGAGCCATGTGGATTACTTTTTTTTCAATAGACAGATGCATTATTTTTGGCTTTAAAATGCTCATTAGTTTAAAGTCGGCATGAAGTGGAAGTTGCAAAATTGTATTTTCTTCTCTACTGTCAAGTCAAGTCAAATTTATTTATATAGCGCTTTTACAATTGGTAATTGTTTCAAAGCCGCTTTACATATTAGAAGCACAGAAAAAAGGGAAGTGGTTAAAAATAAGCTGTACAAACAAGCGTGGTAATATGTAACATATACAAGATGGTGCTACATTAAGCCAATGTCGGCTGACTCCCAGGGGTGGAAAAAAACCCCTAGGAGAAAAACCCAGCGTGCTAGCACTGGGAAAAAAGTCCTAGGAGGGAAAAAACCCCTTGGAAGATATATATATAATATATGTAAATGGATATGGAGATCAAAATCTGAATTATACATTTTTATTATAGAGATTAAATATAGATTATATATAAATATATGTAAGCGGATACGGGGATTAAAAATCTGAATTATAGATGCAGCCAGAACTGGATCTGTAGGCCCATTGTCTCCTGGGCTACGTTGTAGTCGGGTCCAGACACAGGTTCTCCATCTGATCTGGATACGGCCTGGATCCAGCACCCGGCAAACCTCAGGATAAGCAGAGAGACTGATATTAGCGTAGATGCCATTCTTATTCTGATGTACAGGTATATCTAGTGTTATAGGAAATGTTCTCGGTTCCGGCCGGCCTAATTATTGCAGCGTAACAATCCTTTAACGGATTTGAAAAATGTTAATGTATTGATAATGTGTTATGTGTATGCAAGAGCAAAGAGATGTGTTTTTAGTCTAGATTTAAACTGACAGTGTCTGCTTCCTGAACAATGCTAGGAAGATTGTTCCAGAGTTTAGGTGCTAAATAAGGATCTGCCGCCTTCAGTTGATTTTGATATTCTGGGTATTATCAACTGGCCTGAATTTTGAGATCGCAATAAACGTGATGAATAGTTGGAAGTTGGGCGTTGCTAACAAAACTGAGGCCGATCTGAATGCCTGTTTACAGTCAGTGGGGGATTTCCACCAGACTCACTGCGAGCACCATCATGTTACTGTAAGAACTTTATTTATTGAAGATTACGAGGATGTCAACAACACTAGACACTGACTTACAGTGCATGTCCATTGGTGCAGAGTTGAGCCTTACGTTCACGTGTAAGTTAAGTGTGTCGCCCAACTTCCATGGGAATTAATTTAAAAACACTCTGGTCGCTTGCTCTGCTCCCGTGCACACTGACTAAATGTGTCCTCCATCAGGTTCTTTTCAATGATTAAGGGTACTGTACACCCCACTGGCATTAGACCCGGCAACAACATTTTCCTCTTACGTCACTGGATCTGTTCCAGATCGCTCTGCCCTCGCTCCATAGCATGTGACAGGAAGAGATGATGAGTCATTTTGAGGAGGGAGGGCAGGTTAATGGGTGCTTCTCAATATCCTTCCTCATTTCCTTGCTTCTCCGTCCTCCATCCTATGACCTGGAAACCGATCGAACTCAGCCATCTTGAAGGACTCAACTTTCTAATTGCACCACAAGGAACGAGGAGTGAGGAGGCTTCCCGAGGAGGCATGAGCAAGGATACTGGTGAATCCTTTGTGGAAGTCGTTCTGGTGTCAGAACCTGACGCATGTATGAATTTTCCTCTCCCTTCATATCTGTCACAATAATTTAAATGTATGCTTTACTTTTGCAGTTTAAATAAACTTTACACCTATAACCCATATTTCAATGGGGCATCTTGCTTTATTAATATTTATTATAATTTTTTTTTTATTTTTTTTTTTAGCATATTTATTTTCATATAAAACCAACAGAACTTACATTACATCCAGTTTATTAAAGCTGCATGCAGCAATGAAAGTGCCCTCCCACCCATACCACCATACCATGGTGGCTTTAGGAAAACAGAGCAGGTATATAAATACACTACTTTGCGTTCCTGGGTATAATAAAATAATAAATTATAAAAAATTACAATAATTTACAATGCAAAAATAAGGCCGGCTATCCGTTTCAATTAAAAATATATAAACATCCTAAAATATAGGCTATGTTTACCTTATAGGCAAAATTGATTTGTACATGTGATTTGTATTAAACAATTAAAAATGTTATTTGTGTAGTGAAAAAGAATGAGAATAACTCTTCACTAAAAACATTCTGAACAGTATTTTATTCAAGTTTGTTTTTTTGTTTTTTTTTTCTAAAACAAGACAAGGATGGCATTTATACATAAGGCCCCAGGACTCTGATAAAACATCTGAAGTTTGGGGCAGATCGGACATTGTATGCCTGAGTTACAACAACTTCCTTTTTCATGGTGAAATGTTTACAATATTCTACAACATCACTCAACACTTAAATAATATTTTAAAACTGTAAATGAGTCCATAAAAAGTTTTTTTTGGCTAAAGGATGGTAGCCTGCCTTCCAGTGGCTTTGGCTAAACTCTGCAGGACAGTGTAATACAAGGACCGACGTTCCCCATCCGTTGGGCAGTCTCGTATTTGGTGTGAGATACTGATGGATGAATGTGTTTCATCCCAAATGCATGAATTAATTAATCACCGGGGCTCCGCCCTAACGACTGCTTGATTGCCTGTGAGTGTGAAATCAACCTGTTATAATTTATTAAGAGCATTTAAATAACACTGGCAGATGATTCAAAGTTAAGCTGTAAAGCATTTGAACAGTGTGTTTTTTTTTTTAAAAGTACTGTTGGGTTTTTGAAAGAGACCCTTGATTTCTGTCTAGTCTTGGATGATTACTCTTCATGGCTGTGAGAGAGATTTGTGTTTGGAAAGGGCTCATTTTAGCCCTTTTCCTCTTTGCTGTTGAAGGACAGAAAAGGCCGTAAGTACCATGAGTTTTGAAGTGAACAGAAAGGGCCTAATGTCCATGCTGCTTTAGTCTTAAAGATGGTAAAATGACACCTAAGCTTTAGCTGCATGTTAAAGTGCATTAATCACATTGTACTTTGGCCATCTAGTGCTCAAGTGATGGGTATAAATAAGACCCAACTGTTGTGCAATTTTCCTTGTGCTCTTATTTTGACCATGGCAGCACAGTGTTTCCAAACCTGTGGCATCCCTCTGCAGGGTTTTTTTTTTTTGCATGCTTGTACAATCCAGATAACCAACCCCAACTACTTACAAATTTAATGCTCCAACAAACCACCCTACCTGCCCACCCCAACCCACCCCCTGATGGCGAGTCACTTTGGGCTAGTATTGATCCACAGACCTGGCAACCCTGTGGAAGCCACTTTCTGTGAATGCTAATCCAACATCTACATGTTCTGATCTGATTCCTTTTGGTCTCTGAACCTAAACTGTTCACACAGGTTATTCATGGTGACGTTCCCTGCAGTGATTGAGTCTGGATCTGATGCCAAATTGTGTGCAACTCTTCTGAAACCCCAAGAGCGTCTCACCATGACTGTTTCTCTGCTTGATAACACAAATGGAATGACTGAACTTGTGAAGGAGTGCTCTTCGAAGCCACTTCACCGCTGCTTTAATTTCAAGGTCTGTCATTAGATGCATGTGGCTCTTTCGTCTGGTTTGTTTGTTTACTGAATTTCTCTGCAGGCTCCTCAAGTAGATGGAGAATCTGTGCAAAATCTGAAGGTAGAAGTTCAAGGGAAGGTCTTTAGAGCGACCGAAGAGAGGAAAGTCATGTTCAGATCTTACCTACCTTTGACCTTCATCCAAACAGACAAACCCATCTACAATCCAGGACAAACGGGTGAGCTGTGAATGACCCTTGGATGAATCTTCGGTGTAGAAAGTAAATTATGCTACGAGTTATCGTTTAAGGGCATTATGCAATAAATGTTTATTGATGTCTTTGCAGTGAATTTCAGAGTTGTCACCATGGATGCCAAATTTGTGCCTCTTGATCAGATGGTAAGGTCTAGCCATGAGCAAACTATCTTTATTTTATATTTTTTTAACCCCCCACCCCCCCACCCCCCCTCCCCTTTGATGCGTTAATTTCTGTACTTTTAAATGCTTAAAATTCCTCTTTGTGTCTTGCAGTACAATCTGGTCGTGGTTGAGGTGAGCGTTCTGATGCAAGTCTTTTAATGGAGCTTTTTGTACTTGATTGATGTTTTTCTCTGAGCTGTTGTTTTTAATAGGACAATAATAATAACCGGATTGGTCAGTGGACCAATGTTTCCTCAACGGGGTGGATATTGCAGCTTTCGCACCAGTTGAACTCAGAGGCTCAGATAGGGATGTACACACTAAAGGCTTTTATTGGTGACCGAGAGATCTCCCAGGTTTTTGAGGTGAAAAAATATGGTAAGTTGAGAACGCTGTGCAACAGTACAACATATCAGAGGTCTTAATCTGAAGGATTGATTCTGGTTTAGTTTTACCCAAGTTTGACGTGACTGTAAACGCGTCAGAGACCTACAGTGTTGCAGATGTGGGACTGAAAGTTGAGGCTTGTGCCAAGTAAGTGAGGTTTTTATTTTCTTGTCTTGTGTGTAGTCTATTCTTGATCTTGTGATTATTTCCCAGATACACGTATGGCCAACCTGTACCTGGTCAAGCATTGGTGGAAGTGTGCCGTGATCCACTTCCATATGTTCCAGGCTTGACCCGTCTGTGCCTGAGTAAAACCGGACAGGTGTGTAACTCCTGCCTTACAGTGGAGGGTTTTTCTGCTTGTGCTTGACTTGAATGACACTTCTGCTACCAGATGAATGCCACGGGATGTGCCTCCATTACCGTCGATACGTCAGAGTTTTTCAACACCAAATTTGAGAATAGTCTTCAAGATTTGTTTGTTGTCACTGCAAATGTCACTGAGGAGGGAACAGGTGAGCTATTGTCTAATCTGAACCAACAGCCCATGTATGGAGGATGTTGACTTGTGTGTTTTTTTTTTTTTTTTTTTTTTTTTTTTTTTTTTAAACCCCAGATGTAGTAATGTCAAAATCTGCAACCGTGTCCATTTCATTTGAAGTCGGCAAGGTCACATTTGTGGACCTCCCAGATTATATTGAACCTGGTTCAATGATTGATGCAAAGGCAAGTTTATCCCTTGTCTTAAAAGCGTTCTCATTGGTTTCTCTTCCTAACCATGATCTTTCCCGACAGATAACAGTGTCCCGTTTCGATGGGACTCCAGTTGCAAACAAAGCGGTGTATCTCCTTAATGGTAACCGCAACAAACTGCTGTTAAATCTGACCACAGACCAGAACGGACTGGCCACATTCTCTCTCAACACTGCTAATCTTCCTAAAGCGGATCTCAATCTGGTGGTATGATTTGCTTCTTGTGAAATGTAGACTTCTTTCAGTCACTCTTGCAAAAACCTATTGCATTCATTGTTTCCCAGGCTAGTGTGACTCCAGGGTTTATTTATAGCTACAAATCGCCATACTTCACTACAGATACGAGGGTTGTTCGGCTTATCCAACCTGACTCTCCCAACAACCCATCACTTAGTGAACTGACTATAGTGACGCTTGAGCAGCCACTCAAATGTGGTGCTGCTTTTCCAGTGACTGTGAAATATTCCTTTGTTGGGGAGTCTGGTGACTACAGTGCTGACATTGTCTATATGGTGAGTGAACAACAGGTTTTTTTTTTTTTTTTTTTTTGGTCCAGCATCTTATTCAAATGTCTTCTGTCAGGTCTTGTCCAGAGGCGTGATCGTCCTCCATGGATTTAAGACCGTCAAAGCGAAGGCTTGTAATAAAGTCACGAGTGGCTCAGTGTCGTTCCAGCTGTCTGTTGGTGTTATGGCTCCAGCAGTGCAGATTCTGGTCTACTGTGTTCTGCCCAGTGAGAATGTAGTTGTTGGTAGGGCATCTTTTGACACTGAAGCATGTTTCCAAAATGAGGTATGTACTTCAGCTATTTTTGGCCTTAAGTGAAGAATGGTGATGTGTCCTACAGCGTGTGTTGGACCTTCCAGGTGTCTCTGGAGTTCTCTCCTGCTACAGCTGTTCCTGCTGAGGGAAGCGTTTTGACGGTCTCTGCTCAAGCAGGATCTCTGTGTGGCCTCAGTGCTGTAGATCAAAGTGTCTGGATATTGGAGCCAGGAAGACGTCTGAGTCCTAAAATGGTATCAATTTGCAGTTGATTTTAAAGTCCCCCTGTAGTCAACTTTATCCCTTAACTCCCCTTTGATCACCAATGAGACAAACCACTTTTTCCTGTGAAAAGTACTTAATCCTTTAAAATAGCTTGAATGTACACCTTGCCTCATTTAATATACGCTGATCTATGAATGCTAATTATCCCTGCCTCCACTCACTTGCACAAGCTCAGACAAGATCCACTCTGTAAAAAGTGATTACTGCAGTAACTTGACTATGTCAGACACATAACGGTAACTTATGAATAGCCATTTGACTTATTAAACGGCTAATATGACTAAACCAGGTTCTCATGAGTCAGACAGCGGCCTTCTAACAATTGGTACCCTTAACTCTTTGAACTACACATAACGTCAGAGGCATAGTTCATAACACTTGTAATATGCATCATATGCCTGCCATATTGCTAAATGTACATGGGTTTTTTTTTTTGTTTTTTTTCCATGTCAATGGAAAAATATAGCAGGATAACCTTAAGGTCCCTTGGTTACAAGGTAGTTTGATATCAGAAACATCAGCAATTTCAGACTGTCTATAGTTTACAGCAGTTTTGTTCTGCAATGGTCTTGGATTTGCACATGGTTTGTCTTAAGAATGTTAACCCCAGATAGACATGAACAAGTTCATATATATAACATTTTTTTTTTTTTCTTCACCACGGGGGGGCTTTAAATTCTTACTGGACTTGACTGACCTTTGGGTTCAGCTTTTAGAATGAGTAATGCTGATTGATCAACCTCCTAACTCTTCCATCCAGATAGCGGTTTTTTTTTTTTTTTTTTTTTTTTTTTTTACTGTTTCTATTATGCATTCCATTTTTATGTATTTGGTTCATGTAAAACTTTTTTTTAAATTGCCATTGTGTATGAAATGTGCTATACAAATAAAATTGCCTTGCAGGAGCTTTAGTGTACACTTTACATGTAACATTTTAAACTCTGACTAATATACCAACAATTAATGCAATGTAATCAATGAATTTAGTTAAAGATTCCAGAAACCATAATTTTTTTTTGGCCCTTTTTCCTCATGGTCCCAGGTGTTTGACTTGCTCCCAGTGCGATCACTATCGGGTTACCCATACGGTGTTGAGGATGAGCAGGAGTGTCTAGGTACTTTGCGACCCCGTCGAGCTCTTCGTGCAAATTCTGACTTCATTGTTCCTCCAAGCCGTGGCCCCATTGTTCCTACAAATAAAGCTTACACAACCTTCAAGGTACAAAGCCATTCATGACCATGTAGTCACTGAGGAATATGCAGTAGCTTGCTTTAAATTGGGCTTGTTTTGACTTGTTACCGTGACAGAGCCTGGGAATGAAGGTCGCAACAAATCTTGCTGTACGAGCCCCTCCGTGCTGGCGGTATCCCAGGTTCCCTGGCTTCCCAATGGGTTGGTTTATGAAGTTTCATTTTAGTAAAAAGTACTGCCTTTTGAACTGTCCTTAAGTGCAAAGAAAGTTGGAATAACCTCCTAAAACTCAAGCATGAGCTTTAACCCCACACAATTTGCTGATCCACAAAGGGGGACCATTAAGATCCTTTTGTAGCTTCAGAAATGAAGTGCATGCAGAAAGCCAGAACTTCTATTTCAGTGAACTTACTGTAGTTCTTCCTTTTTAGCCTTGGAAAGGTTTGATGCAGTTGACATGGTGGCTGCTGCTGCTCCTGCTGCTGCTCCTCCAGAAGCTGGAAGTGAAGAAAAGCGCTCTGTTAAAGTAACTGTCAGATCTTACTTTCCAGAAACCTGGATCTGGCAGCTTGTTCAAGTGGGGTTAGTGAAGAATCTCTTGTTGCATCTGGGGCCATATTCACAAAACGTCTTAAGGTTAAAAGTAGCTCTTAACTTACAGATTTAGGAGAAACACTTAAAAATAATGGGCGTGTCAGTCATTATTATTATTATTATTATTATTATTATTATTATTATTATTATTATTATTATTATTATTATTATTATTATTATTATTATTATTATTATTATGGTGTGCTGTCCAAGGGGATCGAGGGCTCCGAGCTTGGAATTTAGCCCAAACCCAAAGTTCTCCCCATATCCCCAGCCAAGAGTGAGGGACAGGGTGGCGGAGGGATGCAGAAAACTGTCGAACTATAGGAGTCTGCTCTCTGTGGATATTCATCCTCTCGAGCTGATTAGAAAAACTGTTCGAATGTGTTTCTCCCAAATTGTTTATAAAACATAATTTGTCGCTTGAATTCTGCATTCTCTTGAGATGTAGACATCCAAGAGGTGGACAATTAACCGTATATACTAGTTTAATTGGTGACCCTTGGCCTACATTTTAAAACCTTTTATGGCAACATTTTATTTTGACTATGGCAACACTATTAAATATTTGAATAGGGCAACATTTGTATTTTAAAACCTTTATTTTAATGTGGAAACATGACACTTCATTCTACAATATTTCTATGATTAAATCGATGACTCCTCCTCATCAGCCAATCACTGTGTGGTTACTCCATAGCAACAAGGTCAAGCCCGCCCTTACTCTTAGCTTAAGACTTCAGTCTATTCCTTAGTAAAAGTTTGTCTCAGCTAAGAGTTCTCTTAAAACCTATTCACAAAGCTGCTAAGAACTTTTACTGCATTTAGGAGAACTCTTAGTGGTAAGAATGTTTTGTGAATACGGCCCCTGGTCTTTAGTTCTTCTGTTCCCCTTATTCCTCTCTCCTGTCCTTCAGAGCTACTGGATCAACACAAGTTTCCCTCACGGTTCCTGACACCATCACCACATGGGAGATGGATGCGTTCTGTCTGTCCTCTAAAGGTCTCAGTCTGGCTCCTCCTGCTCAGCTGACGGTCTTCCAGCCCTTCTTCCTAGAGCTCTCCCTGCCGTACTCCATCATCCGTGGAGAGTCCTTTGAGCTAAAGGCCACGGTCTTCAGCTATCTGTCCAAGTGCATCATGGTCTGTCATGGTTTATTTTCCTTTTTATATTAGGGGTGCAACTGAATTTCGGCCAATACCAAAATCATGGCCTTCTAATCATCCCCCACTTACGGATTGGCTTCATTGCTGTCTTCACCAATAAGCTGCTGTGTGGTGGGTGAATTGGTGCAATATGGCTGTCGTTGCATCCAGCTGGATGCTGTGCATTTGGTTGAGGAGATTTCCCCCTTCAATATGTAATGCACTGTTACATTATCTATAGTGCTTTTCTGGGTACTCAAATTAATTAACTATAATGCTATGCATATGACATGCCCAAACAGCAACAAAACATTAAAAGCGATGATTGGGACTGAGCGCTGAAGAGCTGAATGAGTACAAGGAATCTAGAAAAGCTCTTCAGTGGATTTATCTCTAAATGTCATGAGATTAATTGGCTATTTATATTACAAACTTAACATGACTATCACTACAAAGTGATCCAAGTGTATAAGCAAATTTGACTGTTCTGGTCAATGTGCTGATGTTCTGGATGCACTCCCCACAGTGACATGCTAAAATGCATTGGCAAATAAACCTAGAGAAGTCAGTTTTGGTACAAGTGTTTTCCTATGTATGACCATCCAAACCGGTTATTTGCGTTGCTCTGCACGCTAAAGACACCTGTACTATAAAGTGTTGTGCTGCATCGTTAACTCGAATGTATCCTAACCGAGATTAATCGGATACACGCACTAAACACTACATCTTAGAATGTCACATAACTCTGAATGCACAAGTGAACTTGATTGTGCTAGTCATGATGGTGTACCTCTGTGGATTCTTATCAGATCAATAACGAAAACGTAATCCATTTATCGGCATTGTGCATTGGCTTCATCTTTGCATAATTGATCTGCTTTACATAATGGATCTGTATAGAGAAGATAATGTGTCTTTGTTCAATGTACTGTTTCATTGGCAGGTTAAAGTGACTCCAGCTTCATCCACAGCCTTCACTCTTGTAGCATCTAATGAGCCGTACTCCTCCTGTGTCTGTGCTAATGGGAGAAAGACCTTTAAATGGGTTCTCACAGCTTCTGTTCTTGGTCAGTTTGACTGTCTCTTTAAAATGTTAAAGTGCAAGTGTTACATCTTGGTTGCTAACTGTTCGTCACTGCAGGAGCTGTCAATGTGACAGTCAATGCTTCAGCTGAACCATCCCGTACTCGATGTGGCACTGAAGCTGTGACTGTGCCGAAAAGAGGACGTGTTGATGTAGTCACTCGAAGTCTACTTGTCCTGGTGAGTGTTAAACAGCCGCCTTGAGTTTTATTATGGAGATAATGCAGTTACTGATGTGTTTTATTGCTTTTTAGGCTGAAGGAGTTGAGAGGACAAGCACCCAGAGTTGGCTATTGTGTCCAAAGGGTTTGTTTGCAATCAATGATTCCCAAACACCTTCTCCTTGTACAGCCAAACATTAGCCTAACACTCAATGCTGATCTGTTCTATTTGGCTGGCAGGAAATGCTCTTTCTGAAGATGTCACTCTGACGTTTCCAACAAATGTGGTTCAGGGATCAGCCAAATGCTCAGTTTCAGTCCTTGGTAAAGCATTTCACTGAGAATACTGATGTGATGTTTGACAGAATAACTTGTTTCTGATGTGGGTTTTATGCTTGACCTCTCATAGGGGACATAATGGGTCGTGCGCTGAAGAATCTGGATAAGTTATTACGGATGCCTTATGGCTGTGGAGAACAGAATATGATTGTTCTTGCTCCCAATATTTACATATTGCTGTACCTGGAAGCCACGGGGCAACTCACCACAGCCATCCGAGAGACCGCCATCGGCTACCTTCAAAGCGGTATGGATGACCAAATCTACTTTAAAGGACTAAATCTCAAGGCAATTTAGTCCTGGTGCCTGTTTCATAAGTTAATCAAATTTACTGAAATAAACCTGGATTTGGTAGTGTTAAAACTAAAACTGAAAGAATTCTAGCTTATTTGGTAAACTTGTATGAAATGGGGCCCCTGCTCTTCCTATTGGAGTGCCTTATACACTCCCTTCCTGACCAATTTACATGTGGCTTTTGACCTGAACAGGATACCAAAGGCAATTGAACTACAGGCATGAAGATGGTTCATTCAGCACGTTTGGTTATGATGAATCAAATACATGGTGAGTTCGAGACTTCTTCTCTTGTGTAATCTGTCATGACACCAGCAGTTTGTAAGTTTGTCAACTCCATGGCCAGGTTGACTGCCTTTGTCCTGAGGACTTTTGGTCTAGCCAGGCAATTTATCTTCATCGATCCACATGTCCTGCAGAGTGCAAAGGACTGGTTGATCAGCAAGCAGGGTTCAGATGGTTGTTTCATTCAGCAGGGAACTCTGCACCACAATGACATGAAGGTGCATTACTTGTCTTAAATGCCCTCTAACCAATAGGCTTGGTGCGGAGTTCCTGTAAATCAAGTTTGCTGGTGTGTTTTTTTAGGGTGGTGTTGGGGACAGCGTGACCATGACCGCCTATGTTGTTGTATCACTGCTCGAATTGGGCATCCCCGTCACGGTAAAAGCGTCTCCAGTTGATGTTTGAGCAGCCTGTGGATGACCTTTCTGTTCAGGCTGTCATAATTTTTGTTTGTTCTCTTTAGGATCCTGTCATCACCAATGCTCTGTCATGCTTGAGGCCTGTTGTTGGGAACCTGGGAAATACTTATGCCACTGCTCTGCTGGCCTACTCCTTTAGTCTTGCTGGAGAGACCAGCACTCGATCACAGCTTCTAACTGCCTTAAACAACAATGCCATTTCTGAAGGTGAGATTTCACTTTCCTCTTTGTTGCTTCATCAGGTTGTCATCAACTTGCTCTCCTGTCTTTAGGCACTAAGCTACATTGGTCTCAGACGACATCTGGTGATACTCTGGCGGTGGAGATCAGCTCTTATGTGCTTTTAGCGGTTCTCACTGAACAGCCTCTCACAACAGCAACTCTAGGCTATGCTAACCGCATTGTCAACTGGCTCGTGACCCGGCAGAATCCTTATGGAGGCTTCACCTCCACCCAGGTACCTCTGATGGCTAAACATGAGCTCACTTATGATTGGAGTTTTTAATCTGGTGCTTGTTTTTAGGACACTGTGGTGGCTCTTCATGCCTTGTCTGTGTATGCTGCTAAAGTGTTCAGCTTGGACGGCTCCAGCACTGTTACTGTACAGTCCTCAGTGGCAGGAGGAGAGTTGTATAGCTTCACTGTGAATCGGGACAACCGGCTGCTGTTTCAGGAGAAGCCGCTGAACGTTCCTGGCAAATATGGTGTTAAAGCGTCAGGATCTTCCTGTGTGTCTGTGCAGGTCTGTACCTTCACCCCCTCTATTTCTGTCTCTGTGCACTTCCTAATTATCGTTTGCTCTGAACTCGTACTGTAGGTTGCATGTTTCTACAACATCCCAACACCCGTTAAAGTCGCCAAAACGCTGAGTGTCGAAGCAAATGTGAAGGCAGACTGCCAACCGCTGGGAGTCAATCTCATCTTGAGCTTCACTGTGAAGTAAGAATGGCTTTGGCTTTGTGTCCTGAAACCAGCTTGTGTTTGACTCCTAGAAAAGGAAGCTGTTCTTGATCCTGTTGACTAAACCTCTTTATTCCCTCATCACCCTCATTCAGATACAATGGTGCAAAAGCAAGCACTAACATGGTTATTGTGGACATTAAGCTCCTGTCTGGCTTTACGGCAGATACGTCACTGGTTCGTATGTTTAAGATTCGGAAAGACTGAATGCGGTTCAAGAATTTTGGGATGCAATTTATGTAAAGTTTGGCCTTTCTCCCTCAGCTGGGGTCTTCACCCCAAACATTTGCTCCACTAGTGGAACGAGTTGATGCTGGAGATGACAGTGTCCTAGTGTATCTGAAAGAGGTGAGACTGTATATTGGATGTATTCAGGAGCTGCCATCTTGAGTGCTCTGTACTGCTGTTCATCTCTTCTGTCTCTCAGGTTCCCAAAGGTGTCCCCATGACTTACTCTTTGAAGCTGAATCAGGTTCTTGCAGTGAATAATCTCAAGCCAGCGGTCATCAAGGTTTATGACTACTATCAGACAAGTATGCTTGTGCATCTTAATCATGTTTTGCTCTGGCCAAGTTCACTGAACATGATCCAGCTCATTTCCTGTTCCTCTTTTAGGTGACGCATTTGAGACGACATACATGTTCTCCTGTTCCGTATGCATGAGTTGAATAAAATACATTTTTATACAATTGTTTTTTTTTTTTTTTTTTCCTATTGCTCAAGTGCCTTCAGGTCATTATACAATGACTAAATGTATTTCACTCAGGCAGTGGCTGCTATTAACTGGTTGAGCTTTCACTTTTTGACGTTAATTTGGATTTAACTAAATGCTCCTGCAGCTGTAGTGGATTTCTCCAAAAGGTGTCTTTTTTTTCTTTTTTTTTAACTATACCAAACCAAAAGAGGCAATAAACCAATATGGGAATAGTAGGTCACTCAATGAGAAATTAAGTATGAGAACACAAATTTAACAGTGTGGATAATTGCAGCTCCTAAAGTGACAACAGCCTAAGTCAGCTGCTCTTGAAACTTTAAGGATTAAGATATATTCAAGGATCAGATGGCTGTTTCATGCATTGACACAAAGGTGCATTACATTTCTTAAAATACACTAACCAATAGGATTGACATTGTTCTAAATCGTGCTGATGTGACTAACTGCCTACATTGTTGCATTGCTGTTTGAACTAGCTGTCTCCATCAGAAATTTGTGCTTGTAAAACTTGAACCAACTTTGAGTAATAAAGAAGCAGTCATGCATTCTTTAGTCTGTTTTGTGCTTGGACATTACAACTGCAACATTACAAATGAAATGTATAGGCCTGAATGTGTGTTTGCAGTCAGTGGGGGATTTCCACCGGACTCTCTGCGAGCACCATCATGTTACTGTAAGGACTTTGAGGATGAGGGCAGCAGCAGCAGCAAACGGCGAGAGACTGACTGACGGTGCGTGTCCGTTGGCACGAAGCGAACAGGCAGAGCAAGCTTTTTTTTTAGTTCAGAGATGTATCCTTTGCAGAAGTCTTTCTCAACAAAACCTGATGCACATATAAATTCTCCTCCCCCTTCATCTCACATTTAAATGTATGCTTTAGTTTTGCAGTTTAAATAAACTTTACATCTCACATATTTCAACGGGGTATCTTGTTTTATTAATAAATGTATATATTTTAATTAACCAAACTTTAACAACATATGGGCAGATCCCTTCAGTGATGACACTATTAAGTGAAACGCTGAAAGGAGCGAGGATATAATTTCAATTCAAATTCTTTTCCCTCCCATCCTGAAGGGGTGGAGCTAAGACATGAGAAAGGAAGCGAGGAAAGGAAAAGAGCATGCACAAATAAGAATTGAGAAGCACCCAATGCTTTTGATTAAAGATTGTGAGTGCACATGAATTTTAAAAAATAATGAAGTGCATGAATAAATTGATAAATACTAAAATATTAAAGTTGTCTATTCTGATTTCATGCCAACTTTAAACAGCCATGATGTATTGATCTGTTTTAAAATGTTTTATTTTAAAACTCTGATAGTCACAAATCAAGTCTCTGTGGCTCCCTCTGATCCCCGCTAGAGGTTACCATCACCCGACTACTGATTCCCCCCCCCCCCCCGAAATCCATTTCCCATGATCCCGTACCTGGCACTGATCACGCGCACTGCTGTAGCCAATCCCGTGGAATATTTAACCAGCACACACACACACACACACACACACACACTGCAAAGTTTTGTTTTGCCATTGCTGACAACTCTGAGCGTATGTGTATGACCCTGGACTGTTTTCGATACATTGCTGCCTGCCCTGACCTTCTGTCTGCCTGGATTGTGTATTTTCTGTTTGCCACCTGCCCTGACCTATTGCCTGGTTTACGATTACATCTCTGATTAGCCCTGTCTGTATCTGACGCTGGTGATTGACCCCTGCCTGTGTACACAACAAAGTATCTTTTAATAAAGCTGCAGATGGATCCTAACTCTGTTGAGTCATCGTTACAGATATTATGTTTTTATGTGAATAAATTATGTGTGTCTGGCAGTGTCTCTCTATGGGTTATGTGATTGTTGTCATATTTATAAAAACATGTTTGTATTAAAGTAAAAATTATTAATAAACATCTTTTGAATGGAATAAAACAAGTAGTCCGGGTGTTTTGTGCATCATATTTATTTTCATATAAAACCAACAGAACTTAAATTACATCCAGTTTATTAAAGCTGCAAGCAGCAATGAAAGGGCCCTCCCACCCAAACCACCACTTTAGGAAAAAAGCACGGTAGGCAATATGCATTTAATTATATAAATACAGGAGGAGGACTTTAGTCATTTGTATTTGCCACAATTCCTGCTAGCAGCTGGTGGGGCTATGACTGTAACTAAATTTTGTCGAGTAGATGTCTTCAGGCAGGCCACTTAACAAATGTGAAGGTTTAGGCAGATTGGACATTGTATGCTTGAGTTACAACAACTTTCTGTTTCGTGACGATAATAGCATGCTTTAGCATTCAGATAAGTGTTGCTAGCATGGTTTAGAATGTTTGTAACATGTTTAGCACTGTATTGGTACGTTCCAAACGGGATATATCGCCGAAGGGCACTTTGGAATGAAAATAATCATGGCTGCCATATTGAAGGGTTGTTCCAAACCAAAGTGCTCAAAACTGGCTACTTCAAAAAGGGCTACTTTGGAATTAAGGATTTCGAAGTGTACAACTGATGGACACTTCGGGCCCCCATGATCCTTTGCACAGGGAAGTTCTTTGACATCACAGAATGGGTACAGGAGGTTAGGAGTTCGATTTTACCTATACATGTGTGTATAGTATTTTTCTATACTACTTTAATGTTTATATAAGTTATATTTGGTACATTATTATGGTCATAACGACATTGTACTTCAACAAAAATACTTTACATCTCCCTTTATCAGTCCATTCAAATGTTTCAAATACATAGACACAATATGCAATATGGTGCGATAAACCAATATTAAATAAATAAACTAACGTTAAACAAAGGGCGCAGCTTGCACAATCTGCTCCTCTTTGATTGTCTCGTAAAGATGACGCAGAAGTGCGTTCCAAAAAAATTGTTGTTTTGACCCTTACACCCTTCATCCCTTCGAAGCCCTCACTCCGGAGGTGTCATGATCAGGATTTGGAGTGCCAAGTTTAGCCACCAGAGGGCACTCCAACAAGGACTTTTGTCACCTGTCTACTACATTACCCATAAGACACCTCCCCTGGACTCATTATCTCATTGTCATTGCACCCAGCTGTTTTGTGTTTTATCATTAGTGTCTGTCTATTTATACTCAGTTGTTTCTGTCCTTGGTTGAGGTTTGTTGTATTGTGACGTGCACTTTTGTATTTCTGGCTTTTGTTTTTGTGGGCTGATTATCTGGATTTTGACCCCTTGCCTGCCTTTGGATTTACATTTCTGGACTCTCCATTAAATGCTAATGCTGCAACTGGATCTGAACATCTTGTTCTTGTGTGCCCGTGACAGGAGCTAGGGTAAACCCTTTGAAGGGATTAGAGCATAGTGATGGGCAGAGCAAGGCTTCGTGAAACACTGAAGCAGTTGAATCAAATGTGCCGTGATGATTCGAGGCTTCGAAACAATCTGACACTTGACTCCACGGTGACCCCTAGTGGTCAAAAGAGTGTAAATGCAACAAAACTCAAACTAAACATGCAGTAAAAACACCTTTTACAAATCTATTGCAAATGTTTTATTGAAAGTAAAATCCATTAAATGCAATTAACTAATTCTCTAATAAGATTAGGCTACATATAGAGTGACTGTATATCTGTTCTTTTATCAATTTTCAAAGCTTGTTTCTCTGTTCCATGGCTCAAGCTAAACAGGCCAATAATAGATTAATAACTACCATTATTCATTTTAATTATTCTAATGTCTAATTAAAACATCTACAAATGTATAAAACTGATCAGAGATCAGGTAAAACCCATAGACACTTGTTCAATGCTTCTCAGTGAATCTGCATGATTCATGGGTTAACTTTATCATCGCCCTCTACCAGTGAACCACTGTTTCGAAACAGTGATGACGTAATGAAGCCTGGTTTACTAAAATCACGTGACTTTGGCAGTTTGATACACGCTCCGAATCACTGATTCGAAACAAATGATTCATGAAGCTTCGGAGCTTCATGAAGCATGTGTTTCGAAATCGGCCATCACTATTAGAGCATAGGGATGAGCCCTTCCGAATGAATGCAGGGCATATTTTAGTATGTTGCATCACAGTGTTAAACAAGTCACTTCCTGTTGCCAGTGGGTGGCACTATTACTATAACTGAATATTGTTATGTAATGACAGAACTCATTAAAAACAAGTGAAGTTTGGGGCAGATTGGACATTGTATGCCTGACTTACAACAGCTTCCTGTTTCATGGCGAAACAGGAAGCAGACTTTGTCATGTTGCCACGGACATGCCATTCAACGAAAACTCACTAAGGGATTAAAATTAGACTGACCAAAAATGATGAGGTTCAGGATAAATTTTAATGTAAAACATGACTGTTGCCTGCAGGTGGCGCTATGACCGAAACTGAATATTGGCATGTAGATGTCTTCAGGCCAGGGGCCTGATGTAATCTTTGCATACACACAAAAAAGGCACCGTAGTAAAGCAACGAAATTACATGAAAACATTACTTCATCTAAGTATAGCTTAGCAACATAATGGCATACTGACAGACACTGAAGGAATCGCTCTGTGATCTTCCGACGAGTAGCTACTGTACACAGTACCGTACAACATCTGCTGAGCGCAGTTGTGCTGCTGGTGTTGTACACAGAATGACTGTAGGCTACCCTAAAGATTACTCCTGTCATAGTCTTCCTAATATTATGAAGAATGCCATTGTATTTAAATGGTAGCTAAATACAATGGCTATTTAGGTTCAAGGTTCAAGGTTAGTTTATTTATATAGCACATTTAAAAACAGCAAGCATGGCTGACCAAAGTGCTGAACAATAAGGTGAAGGGAAAAAAAACAAAAGAAAATAGAAAGTGATACATACATTCACAAAAAATACTTATACTGAAATAAAAGCTATAGAAAAAAAGTAAGTTTTAAGAGAAGATTTAAAAATAGTTCTAGACTGTGCCGATCTGATATAGGCTGGTAGACTGTTCCACAGCCTGGGGCCAGCGATAGCAAAGGCTCTATCACCTCTCTGCTTTAATCGTGATCTGGGGACACAGAGAACTCTCTTATCACCAGATCTCAGATTTCGAGTGGGATTGTAAGGGTGGAGTAGCTCAGACAGATAGCTTGGTGACTGTTTATTTAACGATTTAAAAACAAAAAGAAGAATTTTAAATTCAATTCTAAAGTGTACAGGTAACCAGTGCAAGATTTTAAAATTGGGGTAACATGATCAAATTTGCGTTTTCTTTTGAGAAATTTTGCAGCAGAATTTTGCACAAGTTGAAGACGGGCAATAGAAGATTTGGACATACCATAATAAAGAGAATTGCAGTAATCCAAGCGAGATGTAATAAGCGCATGGATCGCAATCTCTAAGGTTTTTTCGGAGAGTGAGGATCTAATCTTAGAGAGGAGACGTAGCTGAAAAAAACAAGAACTAATTACATTTTTCAAATGTGAGGTTCTGGTCCCAAAAAACACCTAAGATTTTAATGCAGGATGAGGCAAAAGGAGTAAGGTAGTCCAGGTCGATGTTTTTGATCCCAGAGCTATGGTGGGGGCCAAAGACTATAACCTCGGTTTTAGATTCATTCACAAACAAAAAAATTTTGAGAGAACCACAATTTCACTTCATCTAGGCATACAAAAAGAGATCTCAGGGCAGCATTTGAGTTACGTTTAAGGGGTAAATAGATTTGGGTATCATCTGCATAGCAGTGAAATGATACACCATGTTTTCTGAAGATGGAGCCCAGAGGAAGTAAATACAGAAAAAAGAGAATAGGTGCAAGAATTGAACCCTGCGGTACTCCACAAGAGAGTTGAGTAGGTGATGAAGAGAAGTTACCTAATCTAACAGAGAAGCTTCTATGTGTCAAATAAGATTTAAACCAACTGAGGACAGTTCCCTGAATGCCCACAGAGCTTTCCAGACGGGACAGGAGAATAGTATGATCAACTGTATCAAAAGCCGAGGTTAGGTCTAAGAGTATCAAGATCACAGATTCACCAGAGTCAGTCGCTAACAGTATATCATTAAAAACCCGTAATGAAGCCGACTCTGTGCTGTGTAAAGGCTTAAAACCAGATTGGAAAGTTTCAAAAATGTGATTAGAGCTAAGAAAAGACTGCAGCTGAATAAAAACAGTTTTTTCTAAAGCTTTAGTAAGAAAAGGAAGAGTCGAGATAGGTCGAAAATGATTGAAATCACTATCATCAAGTGAAGGTTTCTTGAGAAGAGGTGTGACAGTAGCTTCTTTAAGGCTATCAGGGATAGTCCCTGAACATAAGCATTTGTTCAGAAAAGACACAAGACATGGCCCAACTATATCGAAAATTTGTTTAAATAAACGAGGAGGGAGAATATCATTAGGACAAAAGGTAGGTTTCAAATGATCGATAATTTCTCTGAAGGACTGAAGAGAAATAGGGTCAAAAACACTCCATATGGCTGGAGAACAACAAAAGTCAGGTGAAACATTAGCAACTGGTTGCAACTGAGATCTTAGAGCAGTGATCTTCTCAGAGAAAAACCTTGAGAAACCTTCACATAATGACACTGAGGGATTGGAAATCACATTCACAGGAGGATTAAGAACAGAGTTTAACACAGAAAATAGTGCTTTAGAGCAATTATGTTTTTTAGCAATTAGATTAGAAAAGTACTTTTTTAAGTCAAGACAATTCAAGACAATTTTTAAGCATTTCATAAGAAATTTGTAACTTGTCCTTTTTCCACTTACGTTCTGCACTTCTACAGGCTCGCCTCAGAGTGCGGATGTTATTATCAATCCATGGTTCTGTTTTGATTTCAGACTTAGGTTTAAGAGGAGCAGTGTTATTTAAGACCTCTAAGCAAGCAGTACTAAGCAGACTAAGATGTTGTTCAGCATCTAAGTCTGGTAAGGATGTCTCAAGGGACAGAGACAAAGACACCTTGTTGAAGGTGCTGGTGAAGTCATCTTGAAAATGGGAGGAAAAGAAACGAGACCATTGTACAGTATGCGCAGTGATTGAACTTGACTGTGGAAGAGGCATAGTAAATAAAACAGGCATATGATCAGAGATCAAAGTGTCAAAAACCTGAACATTTGTGGTGGAAAAGCCATGGGAAAGAACCAAGTCCAAAGTATGTCCATGAATATGCGTAGGATCTTTCACCCACTGAACCATGTTAAATGAATCAATGAGATTAAAAAACTCCATAGTAAGAGGTTTAGACAGACAACACACATGGATATTAAAATCACCCAGCAGAAGAATATAGTTATACTTGGTTACACAGTCACCCACAAATGCAGTAAATTCATTAATAAAATCTTTTACTAAGTGAGGAGGCCGATATACCAGCGCTAATAGAACAGGAACATCTCATTCCAGATGCAGTAGCAACACCTCAAACCACCACCCCCGCGACCCGAAGAGCGGGGAGAGTTAAAAAATGTGCAGCCAGGCGGCACTAATTCAGAGAAAGGACTCAGATCACCAACCTTCGTCCAAGTTTCTGTAATACTCATGAAGTCCAAGGCGTTGGTAGTAAAAAAGTCGTTTAGAATAAACGTCTTATTCACCAGAGACCGAGCGTTAATCAGAGCCATCCTAGAGGGCGATGCAGAGATAACGGGAGTAGATGCTTTATTCAAAGAGCGAAGATTTTGAAGAGTAGCTCCACCGCGGCAAACACGAATAGGAGGGAAATCGTTGAAGAAGAATCCGTGAGAGTAGAAGGTGAATCCGGGACGATGGGCCGAAGCCAGCGAGCAGGTGGATCCAGCCAGCGCCAGTCGGCATAACGGCCACTGCCAGGATTTCTCATCACAGAGATGGAATGGCGGCTCGCGCTAAACTCCATTTTCAGTTTAACAGCAGCCCCTCCGCGCTTCCTGCGTCTCCTGCGACGCTTTTTGCGGGAGACATCATAAGGCCATCTGCACAGATAGTCTGGAATATCCAAGACAAGGTTTGGAAAGCACGATTGCGATCCAGCCACAGAGCTTCCTAACTCTGAGTTGTAAGTGGCCATAAAAGTGTCACGAATATCCAGAAGTAACTGGCGATCATAAACCAGAGGTGAGCAGCAGTTCGACACAGATAGAAACACAGAGATCACAAAAAAGAGCAGGGACGCCAGACATGCCACGAACATCGGCGCCATCTTGAACAGCCAAGATTCACAAGATTCAAGTATCAAGTAAAGTGATGGCATTCATAGTCATATTTTCCTAATGTCTTTTACCTAAACATGGTGTCACGTGGATGGGAATATGCATGGAAATTACATGCAGATGACATAATGTATAGTAAAACTAGGCTTTGTAACCTGCATATATGGTGATTTTGGGGAGGAGACGGGGTTGAGATTCATGTACGCACAATCTTCAGCTGACTGGGTTTTTTAGAGGGAATTTTTGCACTGGTTCTGCCATAAAACTTCTGTGCGTACGGACAATCTGGGTTTTATGCATATGCACACTTTTAGAATAAAAGTTAAAATTACTTGAGGCCAAAGGACTCTAATAAAACATGTGAAGTTTGGGGCAGATCGGACATTGTACTGTATGCCTGAGTTAAAACAACTTCCTTTTTCATGGCGAAACATTGAATTTTGTCAGGCCGCCACAGATACGCCATTCAGCGAAAACTCAAGATCTTCACAATTTAAAGGCCTTTAGATTAGACTAACCGAATACGATGTTAACCAAAAAAAACTCAAGTTCGTTAAAACACAACATCTGGAAATGGCAACAACTGCAAAAATTTTGTAGAGAAAATTTGAAATATCACCCCAGTAATTCTCATCTACTCTTTTATGAATACTAAGGATTGGGACATACTTATTTGCTCGCCTATATAGTAGAGAAGTAGGCTGTTTTGGATGCAGCCACCGCTTGTACAAGATGCATTGACGCTGCACAGACCGATTTGCGCATGACATCAAAGTACAGAGCGATTCAAAAGCATAAGCGACTCGTATGCTCTCCAAACGCTCTCGTGGTACTCAATGTAATATGCCAATCGGTCTGCGCAGCGCCAATGCATCTCAAACAAGCCTGTTGTCTTGGGGAGATGAGAGGGTCTCTTTGGTCTTTTTGTGAAAAATGCAGAAAATCGAACCTGATCCAGATTTTTTTTATGACAGATGAACGTTTTGGAAGCAGTGTGTAAACGTGATTGACACGTGTGTTATATCATAAACGTACAGTAGGACTGCACTCTTTGTGGATTGTGTCTTACTGTGTGAAAAAAAAAAAATGCAAATAGCTTTATTAACTGCAAATTAGTCACTGCAGGGCACATAAAACTAAATTTAAGATCACCCCAAAACTTAAATTTTCATTCAGTACAAAGCATTATATCATCATCATTAGGCAAACAACAGTCATAAATCATTACAAGTCTAATAACCTGGTAGCGATTTTATTTTCTTTAAACAACACAATAATATTAAATTGCAAAATATCAGCATCATATGTATTCATGTAGTTTTAAAAGACATTACAGTTCAAGTCTTATCATAACTGGTAAAACCTGCCAAAGAAAGAAAACACTGAAATTTTTTACTTTAAACAATATACAATATCACTCAACACGGTAAAATATAATGTAAAGCCGTAAATGAGTCCTTACTGTTTTGACATTCCCTTCTCTGCCTCCTCTTATAAAATAACCTTTTTATTATAGTAAAAACTACACATTGTTCCCAACAAACGTATAGTTTGTTTGACATGCAGTTTATTCATTAAATGAGCTGTTTCCTCACAAAAGCGGTTTATTCAGTGTAGTGAAGCCTCTTCTCCTTTGACATACATTAAAAATGGCCTCTGGTCTCCTTTCTTTCATGCCTACAAATCATGTTAGCATGTTGGCTAAAGGTTGCAGGTCTGCCTTCCAGTGGCTTTGGCTAAACCAAAGAGGTTAGTACCCAAGGCGACACTTTGATACTTTTTGGCTAACAGCCACTAGATGGCGTTCCAGTACATCTTACCCAAAATCGGCGAATTTCACTGCCAAATAAGAAGCACAATAGAACAGTTTTTTTAAATTATGTCACCAGTAAATTGTATGGCTCCTACAGTAAATGTTGTATTGTCTTATATATGTTTTATTTTACCAGTTGTGGAATCCAACCATTCATCCATCTGAGTAACGTAGTTAGCCTACTTTTTATTGAGTATTTCCATTTTATGCAACTTTACACCTTTATTAATAGTAAATTAATAATTACATTTAAGATCATCATGTTTGCAGCGAATAATATATTTCAGACCTAGTGGAGTAATAATAATAATATCTAGGTCTGAATTGAAATATATATATTGTAGCTACGTTTTAATGGAACACACTACAAACATAATGATCTTATAATACATGATGCATGGCTGTGTCTGTTATCACATAATTCACACTTTTGGACACTTTTGCTTATTATTATTATTATTATTATTATTCATATATTTATTGTCCAACATTCCCAATTTTTCTGATGCATGTCCTTAATTTAATTTCATATGTTGGTAATAATCCAGTGTTTATAAGCTTTTTAAAGAATTTTAACCCAAACGGACTGGGTATCTTGAGAGCAAAGGTTTTGTGAAAAAAAGTGGAAGACTTAAACACAAAGTGTGTAAAATAAACTGTTTAAAGGATTTGATGATCACTAGTGATAGTATTTTATTCTGTGTTGTCATCATTCAGGTTGGATTTCAGCTTTAATGTATGTTTTGTTTTATCAAAGCAGCTGATGTTGCCATAGAAACTAGTGGACTGACGACTCGCTTTCACCCCAAAATGGCAGAAACGCAGGGCTGCTGCTGGGTGTCGGTGTTGCAGTGAAACGTTCTAATGACTGTTGCTTCTTGTTTGTGTATATTCTTTGGCTAAACTCTGCAGGACAGCGTAATACAAGGACGGACGTTCCCCATCCGTTGGGCTGTCTCGTATTTGGTGTGAGATGCTGATGGATGAATGTGTTTCATCCCAAATGCATGAGAGTTGGCAACCAACTCTCTGATTAATCACCAGGGCTCCGCCCTAACGAGTGCTTGATTGCCTGTGAGTGTGAAATCAACCTGTTCTGATTTATTAAGAGCATTTAAATAACACTGGCAGATGATTCAAAGTTAAGCTGTAGAGCATTTGAACAGTGTGAATTTTAAAGTACTGTTGGGTTTTTGAAAGAGACCCTTGATTTCTGTCTAGTCTTGGATGATTACTCTTCATGGCTGTGAGAGAGATTTGTTTTTGGAAAGGGCTCATTTTAGCCCTTTTCCTCTTTGCTGTTGAAGGACAGAAAAGGCCGTAAGTACCATGAGTTTTGAAGTGAACAGAAGGGGCCTAATGTTTATGCTGACTTAGTCTTAAAGATGGCAAAATGACTCAAATTTAGTTGAATGTTAAAGTGCATTAGTCACATTGTACTTTGTCGCCATATAGTGTTCAAAGGATAAAGGATTTTTTTTTTATATATATATATATATAATCTTTAATGCAAGTCATTGTTGAAGGGAGTTGGAGTTTCTTGTTCCTCGTTGTGTATGTATTCTGAACAAAACGTTCTTGTGTTCTTTCTTTTTGACCATGGCAGCCCAGTGTTGCCAAGTCTGTAGCTTCTCTGTGCATTATTATTATTTTTTTTTCCTACATGTTTGTCCCATCCAGATAACCAAACCCAACTACTTACAAATTTGGTGCTCCAAAATACCACCCTACCAACCCCAACCCACCCCCTGATGGAGATGATCACTTTGGGCTATTTTTGATTGAACTTTAGGCTAGTTTTGATATGCAGACCTGGCAACCCTGTGGAAGCCACTTTGTGAATGTTCAACCAACATCTACATGTTCTGACCTGATTCCTTTTGGTCTCTGAACCTAAACTGTTCACACAGGTTATTCATGGTGACATTCCCTGCAGTGATTGAGTCTGGATCTGATGCCAAATTGTGTGCAACTCTTCTGAAACCCCAAGAGAGTCTCACAATGACTGTTTCTCTGCTTGATGACAAAAACGGGATAACTAAACTTGTGCAGCAGAGCTCCTCGACGCCGCTTCATCGTTGCTTTAGTTTCAAGGTCTGTCATTAGATGCATGTGGCTTTTTCTTCTGGTTTGTTTGTTAACTGAACTTCTCTGCAGGCTCCTCGAGTAGATGGAGAATCTGTGCAAAATCTGAAGGTAGAAGTTCAAGGGAAGGTCTTCAGTGCAACCGAAGAGAGGAAAGTCATGTTCAAGTCTTACCTACCTTTGACCTTCATCCAAACAGACAAACCCATCTACAATCCAGGGCAAACGGGTGAGCTGTGAATGAATCTTTGGTGTAGAAAGTCAGTTACATGACGAGTTCTTAGACGAGTGCACTATGCAATAAATGTTTGTTGGTGTCTTTGCAGTGAATTTCAGAGTTGTCACCATGGATGCCAAATTTGTGCCTCTTGATCAGATGGTAAGATCTGGCCATGAGCAAACTGTAAATTTAATGCCGGCTTTTTTCCATCAATGACTTTTAAATGCCTAAGTCCTGTCTTTGTGTCTTGCAGTACAATCTGGTCGTGGTGGAGGTGAGAATTGTGGAAGTCTTTTAATGGAGCTGACAGCTTTTTGTACTTTTTTGCTTTTTGTTTGCAGTATTTCTCTGAGCTGTTAATTGTTTTAACAGGACAATAAAAATAACCGGATTGGTCAGTGGACCAATGTTTCTTCAACTGGGTGGATATTGCAGCTTTCGCACCAGTTGAACTCAGAGGCTCAGATAGGGATGTACACACTAAAGGCTTTTATTGGTGACCGAGAGATCTCCCAGGTTTTTGAGGTGAAAAAATATGGTAAGTTGAGAACGCTGTGCAACAGTACAACATATCAGAGGTCTTAATCTGAATGATTGTTTCTGGTTTAGTTTTACCCAAGTTTGACGTGACTGTAAACGCGTCAGAGACCTACAGTGTTGCAGATGTGGGACTGAAAGTTGAGGCTTGTGCCAAGTAAGTGAGGTTTTTATTTTCTTGTCTTGTGTGTAGTCTATTCTTGATCTTGTGATTATTTCCCAGATACACGTATGGCCAACCTGTACCTGGTCAAGCATTGGTGGAAGTGTGCCGTGATCCTTTTCCATATGTTCCAGGCGTGACCCGTCTGTGCCTGAGTAAAACCGGACAGGTGTGTAACTCCTGCCTTACAGTGGAGGGTTTTTCTGCTTGTGCTTGACTTAAATGTGACCCTCTGTGTTCTGCTACCAGATGAATGCCACTGGATGTGCCTCCTTTACCGTCGATACGTCAGTGTTTTTCAACACCAAATTTGAGAATAGTCTTCAAGATTTGTTTGTTGTTACTGTGAATGTCACTGAGGAGGGAACAGGTGAGCTTTTGGCTAATCTGAACCAATAGCCCGTGTATGGAGGATGTTGACTTGTTGTTTTGGTGCATTTTTGTTTTACCCCAGATGTAGTTATGTCAAAATCTGCAACCGTGTCCATTTCATTTGAAGTTGGCAAGGTCACATTTTTGGACCTCCCAAATTATTTTGAACCTGGGTTAATGATTGATGCAAAGGCAAGTAAAAGTTCATCCCTTGTCTCAGAAGCCTTCTCATTGGTTCCCTTTCCTAACCGTGATCTTTCCCAACAGATAACCGTGTCTCGTTTCGATGGGACTCCAATTGCAAACAAAGCTGTGTATCTCCTCGACGGTAACAGCAACAAACTGCTGTTAAATCTGACCACAAACCAGAAGGGACTGGCCACATTCTCTCTCAACACTGCTAAACTTCCTAAAGCTGATCTGAATCTGGTGGTACGATTCTCTTTATATTTGTGAAATGTAGACTTCTTTCAGTCACTCTTGCATAAACCCACTGCATTCACTGTTTCCCAGGCTAGTGTGACTCCAGGGATTGTTTATAGTTACAAATCGCCATACTTCACTACAGATACGAGGGTTGTTCAGCTTCTCCAACCTGATTCTTCCAACAACCCATCACTTAGTGAACTGACTATAGTGACGCTTGAGCAGCCACTCAAATGTGGTGCTACTTTTCCAGTGACTGTGAAATATTCTTTTGTTGGAGAGTCTGGTGACTACAGTGCTGACATTGTCTATATGGTGAGTGAACAACAGTTTTGTTGACTGCTAGTCTGTTTGTCCAACACCGTTTTATGCACCTGTTTGTCTTGTCTTCTGTCAGGTCTTGTCCAGAGGAGTGATCGTCCTCCATGCATTTCAGACAGTCACAGCAAGGGCTTCTAATAAAGTCACAAGCGGCTCCGTGTCGTTCCAGCTGTCTGTTGGTGTTGACATGGCTCCAGCAGTGCAGATTCTGGTCTACTGTGTTCTGCCCAGTGAGAATGTAGTTGTTGTTAGTGCATCTTTTGACACTGAAGCATGTTTCCAAAACAAGGTATGACCTGCACTCTTTTGGCTTCAAATGGGTAATGACGTCTCCTACAGCATGTGTTTGTCCTTGTTCCAGGTGTCTCTGCAGTTCTCTCCCGCTACAGCTGTTCCAGCTGAGAGAAACGTTTTGACGGTCTCTGCTCAAGCAGGATCTCTGTGTGGCCTCAGTGCTGTAGATCAGAGTGTCTGGATATTGGAGCCAGGAAGACGTCTGAGTCCTAAAATGGTATAAATTTGCAGTTGATTTAAAGTCCCCCTGTACTCTTTTCACAAAAAAAAAAATTGTCATTTGATTAAAGTTCTTAATCCTTTAAAATGGCTTGAATGTAACGCGACACCCTTGCCTCATTTAATATATATGAATATGCTAATTAGCCCTGCCTCCACTCACTCACACAAGCTCAGACGAGATCCACTCGGGCAAATTACTGAGGTAAACGCTGCACAATGGCATCACTTAACAGTGTCGGACAAATAACTGTAACTTGTGATTTAACCTTTTGACTATTAAACGGCTAATGTTAAACCACGTTCACATTCATGAGTCAGACGGCTGCCTTCTAACAACTGGTACCCTTAGAAAGGCATCATAGAACTCAATGTTGTGGAGAAAGGCATTTAGTTCATAACATTTGTAATGTGCATCATACACATTTTTCATATCTGTAGAAAAATATGGTGGATAACCTTTAAGACTCCCTTGCACAGTCAGTTAATGAGATGCTAAAGCCTGCCGGCAGTGATTGGTTACAAGGTAGTCTGTGACATCAGAAACGCCAGCGATTTTCAAACCACAGGTTTGAGACCGTCCATGGCTTACTGCAGTTTTATACTCTGCAATGGTGTTGACTGAATTTGCACATGGTTTGTCTAAAGCATGTTAAAACCCCAGATAGACATGAACAACTTTATAAAACTTTATTTTCACCACAGGAGGTCTTTAAATTCTTACTGGACTTGACTGACCTTCAGGTTCAGCTTTAGAATTTGAGTAATACTGATGGATCATTCAGACAAACTTATGCTATTATGATGTGTGGCTGTTATGACCATAGCAGTTTGTGTACATTGACACTTAACATTTTAAACTCTGTGACTAACATGCCAACAATTAATGCATTTAGTTCAAGTTTCCAGTTTCCAGGGTTTTTTCCCCTTTTTTTTTTTTTCCCTTCTATGGTCCCAGGTGTTTGACTTGCTCCCAGTGCGCTCTCTATCAGGTTACCCATACAGTGTTGATGATGAACTGGAGTGTCTAGGTACTTTTCGACCCCGTCGAGCCCTTCGTCGTCCAAATCCTGACTACACTGTCCTTCCAAATCCTGACTACACTGTCCTTCCAAATCCTGACTACATTGATCCTACAAATAAAGCTTACACAACCTTCAAGGTAGAAAGCCATTCTTGACCATGTAGTCACTGAGGAACATGCAGTCGCTGACTTTAACTTGGACTTGTGTTTTGACTTGTTACCATGACAGAGTCTGGGACTGAAGGTTGCAACAAATCTTGCTGTACGACCCCCTCCGTGCTGGCTGTATCCCAGCTTCCCCAGATTCCCCGAAGGTTGGTTTATGCATATTCATTTCCCTTTTTTTTTTTTTTTTTTTTTTTTATTTGTGGGTCAGCAAATTATGTAGTGCAAAGAGGGACCGTTAAGATCCTTTTGTAGCTTCAGAACTGAAGTGCATGCAGAAAGCAATGACTTCTATTTTAGTGAACTAACTGTAGTTCTTCCTTTTTTAGCCTTGGAAATGATTGATGCGGTTGACTTGGTGGCTCCTGCTCCTCCAGAAGCCAGAAGTGATGGAGACAAGCGCTCTGTTAAAGTAACTGTCAGATCTTACTTCCCAGAAACCTGGATCTGGCAGCTTGTTCAAGTGGGGTTAGTGAAGAATCTCTTGTTGCATCAAAAGCCCAACCCTCACCCTCTGGTTTTTAGTTCTTCTGTTCCACTTATTCCTCTCTCCTGTCCTTCAGAGCTACTGGATCCACACAAGTTTCCCTCATAGTTCCTGACACAATCACCACATGGGAGACGGAGGCATTCTGTCTGTCCTCTAAAGGTCTTGGTCTGGCTCCTTCTGCTCAGCTGACGGTCTTCCAGCCTTTCTTCCTAGAGCTCTCCCTGCCGTACTCCATCATCCGTGGAGAGTCCTTTGAGCTGAAGGCCACGGTCTTCAGCTATCTGTCCAAGTGCATCATGGTCTGTCATGGTTTATTTTCAATTTATATTAGGGATTCAGCAATATGAATTTTGGCCAATCCCAAAATAATGACCTCCTAAACATCCCCATATACTGATTGGGTTCATCACTGTCTCTTCACCAATAAGCTGCTGTGTGGTGGGTGATCTGGTGCAATATGGCTGCCGTTGCATCCAGGTGGATGCTGCACATTGGTGGTTGAGATTTCCCCCTTCCATATGTAATGCATTTTGAGTACCCAGAAAAGTGCTATATAAGTAACGAATT
Organism: Chanodichthys erythropterus; assembly: GCF_024489055.1. Lineage (NCBI taxonomy): Eukaryota > Metazoa > Chordata > Actinopteri > Cypriniformes > Xenocyprididae > Chanodichthys > Chanodichthys erythropterus. Next base: position 14,068,420 of record NC_090223.1, read on the forward strand.
ATTCAATTATAATGCCATGCATACAACAGTCCCAATCATAGCTCTTAATGTGTTTGTGTTGCTGTTTGAGCGAGCAAGCTGAATGGGCACTGGGAAACTAAAGAGCTTTTCTAGCGGATTTAACTCAAAACGTGTCCTATGAGATTAATTGGCCATTTATACTACAAACTTAATATTACAACTATATCACTATAAAGTGGTGCAAGTGTACAAGCAAATTTGACTTCTGATCAATGTGCTCATGTTCTGGAAGCGCTCCCCACAATGACCCGCTACAACACCTCGGCAAACCTGGAGAATGAATTTTTATTGTATGCCACTCATGGTTATTAATGTGAATTGCTGTTTAAGCTCCACACTAAAGATCACCTGTACAATGAAGCATTTTGCTGCATCGTTAATTAACTCAACCAAACGTATCCTGTACAGATTAATCTGATACACACTAACTAAACAATATTACATCTTAGAATGGCACAAATGGCTCAATGCACAAGCAAACTTGATTGTGCAGTCATGAAGGTGTAACTCCGTGGGTGCGTTTTCTGCAACAATGCACAAACTTGAACACCAAATTCACAATCCTTTTCTTGTTTCATGTATCCTATATCAGCTTTAATGTATCGTCCAGTTTTTTTTTTTTTAAATCTGATCAATAACGAAAACTTAAGTGACCAATTTCAGTCAATATGTCTATTTTGTGCATCCCTACTTTACATAATGGATCTGTATAGAGAAGTGTCTTTGCTCCATGTACTGTTTCATTGGCAGGTTAAAGTAACTCCAGCTTCATCCACGGCCTTCACTCTTGTAGCATCTAATGAGCCGTATTCATCTTGTCTCTGTGCTAATGGGAGAAAGACCTTTAAATGGGTTCTCACAGCTTCTGTTCTTGGTCAGTTTTGGACTGTCTCTAAATTTGAAGTGTATTTGGTGTATTAGGTGTTAATTCCTGTCTGTCTCTGCAGGAGCTGTCAATGTGACTGTCAATGCTTCAGCTGAACCGTCCCAGACTCGATGTGGCACTGAAGCCGTGACTGTGCCGACAAGAGGACGCGTTGATGTAGTCACTCGAAGTCTACTTGTACTGGTGAGTGTTAACCAGCCTTCTGGAGTTTGATCATGGAGATCATGCTGCTTTACTGATGTGGTGTTTTGAGGTGTTTTTTTTTTTTTTTTTATTAGGCTGAAGGAGTTGAGAGGACAAACACCCAGAGTTGGTTATTGTGTCCAAAGGGTTTGTTTGCAATCAATGATTCCCAAACACATTCTCCCTGTACAGCCAAACATTAGTCTAGTGCTCAATGCTGATCCATTCTGTTCAATCTGCAGGAAACGTTCTTTCTGAAGATGTGAATTTGACTCTTCCAACAAATGTGGTTCAGGGATCAGCCAGATGCTCAGTTTCAGTCCTTGGTAAAACACTTCACTGAGAATACTGACATGTGATGTTTGGCAGAATAACGTGTTTCTGATGTGGGTTTTATGATTGACCTCTCATAGGGGACATAATGGGTCGTGCGCTGAAGAATCTGGATAAGTTATTACAGATGCCGTATGGCTGTGGAGAACAGAATATGATTGTTCTTGCTCCCAATATTTACATCTTGCTGTACCTGGAAGCCACGGGGCAACTCACTGCAGCCATCCGAGAGACCGCCATAGGCTACCTTCAGAGTGGTATGAATAACCAAATCCCCTTTAAATATGTAAAAGACTAACTTCCAAGGAGGCTTAGTTCTGCTCTTCCTATTGGAGTGCCTCAGACACTCCCTTCCTGACCAATTTACATGTGGCTTTTGACCTGAACAGGATACCAAAGACAACTAAACTACAGGCACGAAGATGGTTCATTCAGCACATTTGGTTATGATGAATCAAATACATGGTGAGTTTGACAGTTCTCTTGTGTAATCTGTCATGACGACAACAGTTTGTAAGTTTCAGTTTGTCAACTCCATGGCCAGGTTGACCGCCTTTGTCCTGAGGACTTTTGCTCTAGCCAGGCAATTTATCTTCATCGATCCACATGTCCTGCAGAGTGCAAAGGATTGGTTGATCAGCAAGCAGGGTTCAGATGGTTGCTTCATTCAGCAGGGAACTCTGCACCACAATGACATGAAGGTGCATTACACGTCTTAAAATACCCTCTAACCAATAGGCTTGGTGCGGAGTTCCTGTAAATCAAGTTTGCTGGTGTTTTTAGGGTGGTGTTGGGGACAGCGTGACCATGACCGCCTATGTTGTTGTATCACTGCTTGAACTAGGCATCCCTGTCACGGTAAAAGCGTCTCCAGTTGATGTTTGAGCAGCCTGTGGATGACCTTTCTGTTCAGGCTGTCATAATTTGGTTTGTTCTCTTTAGGATCCTGTCATCACCAATGCTCTGTCATGCTTGAGGCCTGTCGTTGGGAACCTGGGAAACACTTACGCCACTGCTCTGCTGGCCTATGCCTTCGGTCTTGCTGGAGAGACCAGCACTCGATCACAGCTTCTAACTGCCTTAAACAACAATGCCATTTCTGAAGGTGAAATCTTACTAGCCTCTTGATGTTGGTTCATCAGGTTCTTTGTCATCAACTTTCTCCCCACCTTCTCATCTTTAGGCACAAAGCTCCATTGGTCTCAGACTTCATCTGGTGATACTCTGGCGGTGGAGATCAGCTCTTATGTGCTGTTAGCGGTTCTCACTGAACAGCCTCTCACGACGGCTACTCTGGGCTATGCTAACCGCATTGTCAACTGGCTCGTGACCCAGCAGAATCCCTATGGAGGCTTCTCCTCCACCCAGGTACCTCTAATGGCCAAACATGAGGTCAATCATTTATATGATTGGAGTTTTTGATCTGGTGCTTGTTTTTAGGACACTGTGGTGGCTCTTCATGCTCTGTCTGTGTATGCTGCTAAAGTGTTCAGCGTGGACGGCTCCAGCACTGTTACTGTACAGTCCTCTGTGGCAGGAGGAGAGTCTTATAGCTTCACCGTGAATCGGGACAACAGGCTGCTGTATCAGGAGAGGCCGCTGAAGAATGTTCCTGGCAAATATAATGTTAAAGTCACCGGCTCCACTTGTGTGTCTGTGCAGGTTTGTGTATTCACCATTCTGTTTGTCTCTGTGCACTTCCTAATTCTCATTGTGTATGCTCTGAACTACTGTAGGTTGCATGTTTCTACAACATCCCGACACCCGTTAAAGTCACCAGGACGCTGAGTGTCGAAGCAAAGGTGAAGGCAGACTGCCAACCGCTGGGAGCCAATCTTGTGTTGAGCTTCACGGTGAAGTAAGAATAGCTTTGGCTTTGTGTCCTGAAACCAGACCATGTTTCTGACTCCTACAAAAGGAAGCTGTTCTTGCTCCTGTTGACTATACCTCTTTATTCCCTCATCACCCTCATTCAGTTACAATGGTGCAAAAGCAAGCACTAACATGGTTATTGTGGACATTAAGCTCCTATCTGGCTTCACGGCAGATACGTCACTGGTTCGTATGTTTAAGATTAGGAAAGTCTGAAGGAGCTTCGAGCATCTTGGGACTTAATTATGTAAATTCTTCTTTCTCTCAGCTTGGATCTTCACCCCAAACATTCGCCCCACTAGTGGAGCGGGTTGATGCCGGAGATGATCGTGTCCTAGTGTATCTGAAAGGGGTGAGACTTTGTGCACTGGGTATATTCACTAGCGGCCGTAATCTTGTGCCGTTGGTCATCTTTTCTGTCTCTCAGGTTCCCAAAGGTGTCCCCATGACTTACACTTTGCAGCTGAATCAGGTTCTTGCAGTGAAAAATCTCAAGCCAGCGGTCATCAATGTTTATGACTACTATCAGACAAGTATGCTTGCATCTTAATCATGTTTTGCTCTGTTAAGTTCACTGAACATGATCCAGCTCACTTCCTGTTCCTCTTTCAGGTGACGCATTTGAGACAACATACATATCGTCCTGTCCCTGATTTGAGTACTGGCTACAGGATGCATGACTCGAATAAAATGGATTTTATATAATCAGTCTTTTTGTTGCCTCCCTTGTAATTGAGTCAGGAAGTTGTAGGTTTCATGTTTCTATTGCCCATGTGCTTTCAGGTCCTTATAACATGACTGAGATGTAGTTCACTCAGGCAGTGGCTGTTGTTAACTGGTTGAGCTTTCACTTTTTGAAGCTAAAACTCGACTGACTAAATGCTCTTGCAACTGTAGTGGATTTCTTCAAAAAGCTGCTTTTCATTTGTTTTGGACCAGTAACTAAAATTCTAAGTCTAAACATTTTACAGTAATGGAGTAATCTGTGTAAATGGAAGGTTAAAATTGTTTTAATGGGAAATATTGTTACTCATATGCACTCTGCAGGTGACATTTAATAACTGCTTCTCGATTTACAAATCTCTACTTTTCTCTCCATGGTAACATGCACTTTATGTAGGCATTGAGTTATAGAACTGGCTACATTAGATATTGCTCTATAACAAACTGAAAGGGGCAATTTCCTAATTGAATGACTCCACTACTCAAGTGTTATGTATATGAAAACCAACATTTAACAGGATGTTGGATACCTGGCACTCAAAGTGACAGCAGCCTAATAAACCTTCTCCTATTCATCTAACAAGACTAAAAGTCACCTGCTCTTGAGTAACTTTAAGGATTAAGCTATATTTAATTTATACAGTGGAGGCTATGCATATTTTACATTTGATTATTTTGTTAATTCTGTACTTAAGATGTTTCACTGGTATGTAAAATTTGAACCACTAGCTCAACCATGTCAGTAGAAAAGTCCTTGTGTTGAGCCCTGCTGCAGCTCTAAATGGTCACTGTGCTATTACATGAAAGGTAAAATATCTTGATTGATCCACATCCTGCAGAGTGCAAAGGATTGGTTGATCAGCAATCAGTGTTCATTACATTTCTTAAAATACACCAACCTATAGGCTTGGTGTGAGACCATTGTTCTAAACCAGTGTTTTTTCCTTTATTAAAGGGTGGAGTGGGTGACGATGTGTGTATGTGCTGCTGTTCATCCTTTGTCTCTCAGGTCCCCATGACTTACACTCTGCAGCTGAAACAGGTTCTTGCAGTGAAAAATCTCAAGCCGGCGGTCATCAACGTCTGTAACTACTATCAGACATAATGTAATGCCACAGATGACATTTTTTCATTTTCACATTTCACGTAAAGGTGCCCTAGAATTAAAAATTGAATATCTTGGCATAGTTAAATGACAAGAGTTAAGTACATTGAAATGGGATTAAAATAAAAATAAACTGTATAAAATAAACCCCGGTATAAAAAGAAATACCTTCTATAACTTCAAATCAAGACACGATCAAGTTGTCTTCACCAGGTACAGACTGGGGCACTCAAGACTTACCCGTGGGTTTTTATTAATAGGCGAAGTTCCTACTTTATGTCTCATGTCAAGTTCCTTTGTTAATTACAATTCAAAAGAATATGCTTTTTTATGGTGCTGCTTGCATGGAATAATTTAAAATGTATCACCCAGATGTATTTTAGATTTTCTTATGAATCTGATGTAAAAGCAGAACTAAGTAACTTTTTTTTACCTTCATAAATTATTTTCTAAGTCCTTCCGATGGTTAATTGACTTGTAGTGGTGTGTTTGAGGCGAGCATTAACCCCCTCTGGCACGTCTACGCCAGAAAACAGCACTTGCAAGTTGAGCTGCATCGACCTGACACAATCTCGCTTCATGTTCACGCGAGAGTGACAAAATGCTTTATGGTAATTCAAAAACAGTGTATATATTATGACTTTACAAGACAATTTCTAAAATTACCCACCTTCATTGAGATTTCTTGTTCTGTATTTGCAAAACTACTGCACTGGTGAGTGTTGTAGTCGTTGCAGTCCAGAGCTGCGCTTGGAATATTTACGACAGTGTGATTCACTGAAGGAACCTGTAGGGGGAGCTTCACAAATCTTACTGAGTTCTGCTTTAAGCTGAAATGTTTTATATAATGTAAATTTTATGGATTATATTGACCTTTCTGTTTGCCATGTAAATAGCCTTGATGCTAACATGGCGTAAAAAATAAAATAAACGAAATCAAGTGTCATTCATGCTCCACCGCATTTTAGTTTCATACACATACACTGCAGGAGAATGTTTTAAATGTGAATTATTGTATTTAAAAGTACACATTTCAAGCTTTCTTTAGATGTGTGTTTCATGTTTGTGTGATTATTCGCTGAGTTTCAGAAAGTTTCTCCTGAGACAGACTCCTGTTATCTTTATTTTACCAAAGCAGAGAGATGTGAGTACACAAAAAAAAAAAAAAAAAAAAACATTTATAGTTTATAATGATGTCTTGCACTTATCTGTGTGGCCAAAAATGGAGCATTTTAAGTTGTTTCCGCTGTCATGAGGAAACATTAAATGCTCTTAATGATCAGAAACATGCTTTATCTTCAAATCCAAGCAATGGAAACATCTTGAGGGCTGGTTAAGATTGAAATAAAAGACTTGCGATGATTCTTTTACAATGTATTACGAATCATTAGCAGTATTTAAAATAATGTGTTATGTTTTAAAAGCTCTACGAGATGGAGTAATTAACTGACTAAATTAATTCCAGGTTGGAGGTTGATCATTGGAATTAACAAGCTTGATGAATTCCACCAGACAATTAAGAGCAATAGTGCTGCAATCAGTGCAACTGATTGAAAGAAGCAGTCAAGCAGTAAACAGAGCTTAGTAAAGTTCTGCAGGGTTTTTGAGAGTTACCTGATTTGGTCCTGGTTTTGGATGATCCTTCTTTATGGCTGTGAAGGAGATTTGTGTTGGGAAAGTGCTCATTTTAGTCCTTTTCATCTTTGCTGTTGGGGGACAGAGATCAGGACCGTAAGAAAATGGGCTTTGATGTGAATGAACATGTCCTCCTGTAGTTTTAATCTGATTCCTCAAAGTTTATGCATTTCTTAGCAAAATGACTATTGTGTTCTTAGTCTCTAGTATTATAGCAACTACTTTTGTGATCATAAACTTGCATGAATACAGTAGTTCGGACTTATGATTTCTGACACTAAACATCTGTCTGATGTTTCCACAGATCCTTCTTGGTGACGTTCCCTGCAGTGATTGAGTCCGGCTCTAATGCCAAATTGTGTGCAAGTCTTTTAAAACCCAATGAGAGTCTTGCAATGACTGTTTCTCTGCTTGATGATCAAAACAGGACTACTCAACTTGTGCAGCAGAGATCTTCAACAGAATTTCACCGCTGCTTTACTTTCCAGGTCTGTCATTGTCTGGCACATGCAGCATTTTCATCTGTTTTTGTAACAACATGTTTATCTACAGGCACCTCGAGTAGATGGAGAATCAGTGCAGAAGTTGAAGGTGGTAGTTCAAGGAAGTAACTTCAAAATGACAGAAGAGAGGAAAGTCATGTTTAGACGTTACCTACCTTTGACCTTCATCCAAACAGACAAACCCATCTACAATCCAGGACAAACTGGTGAGCTGTGATTGAGCCTTGGATGAAAATTAAAAATGATAAGAACTTGTAGTGTAATGGACTTTCTACACGTTCAAGTACATTATGTAATGGATGTGAGTTTATCTGTGTTTTCCCTTTTGCAGTAAATTTTAGAGTTGTGACCATGAATGCCACACTTGTGCCCCTTGATAAAATGGTAAGATCTCATCTGTCATTATATTCAGCTTTTTTTTTTTTCTTGCTGTCTCTTCATCAGCATGAATGTAACTTTAAATGTCTAATTTTACTGTTTTTGTCTTGCAGTACAGTCTGGTGGTGGTGGAGGTGAGAATTTCTCTGGTGCAAGTCTTTGATTGGTGCTGATGCTTCATTTCTGTATGTTTTTAGGTTTGCTGTTTGAGTCTGTGTGTGTGTGGTGTTTTTTTTTTTTTTTTTTTTTTTTTTTTTTTTTAATAGGACAATAATAATAACCGGATTGGTCAGTGGACCAACGTTTCTTCAACGAGGTGGATTTTGCAGCTTTCTCATGAGTTAAACCCAGAGGCTCAGATAGGGACGTACACACTAAAGGCTTTTATTGGTGACCAAGAGATCTACCAGGTTTTTGAGGTGAAAAAATATGGTAAGTCATTGTTAAAGTGCAAAAGTACAACTGCAGCTCTGAGGTAATTAAGCATTTTGTTTCTGGTTTAGTTTTACCCAAGTTTGATGTGACCGTAAACACACCAGAGACATACAGTGTTGCAGATGTGGGACTGAAAGTTGAGGCTTGTGCCAAGTGAGTGGCTTATTTTCTTGTCTTGGGGTTGGTCTGTTCCTGATCTTGTTCCTTGTGATGTTTCCCAGATACACTTATGGCCAACCTGTACCTGGTCAAGCATTTGTGGAAGTGTGCCGTGAGCCTTTTGAATATGCTGACATTCCAGGCGTGACCCGCCAGTGCCTGAATAAAACTGTAAAGGTGTGACTTGTCATACAGAAGGTTTTTTTTTTTTTTTTTTTTTTTTTTAAACGCATGCTTGAATTAAATTTGAGTCTTTGTTCTGCTACCAGATGAATGCCACGGGCTGTGCCTCCCTTACTTTCAGTACATCAGTGTTTTTCAACACCAAATTTGAGAATTCCATGCAAGATCTGTTTCTTGTTAACCTTAACCTCACTGAGGAGGGAACAGGTGAGCTATTGGCTGATTTGAACCAGTGACTCATGTCTGTGAGTTTATTTGGTGTCTTCATGTTTGTGGCGTTTCTTTTTCTTGCCAGATGTAATGATGTCAAAATTCACAACTGTGTACATTACATTTGAAGTTGGCAAGGTCACATTTGTGGAGCTCCCGGAGTTTTTTGATCCTGGCTCAGTGATTAATGGAAAGGCAAGTAAAACTTTATCTCGCTGCAGAAGCCTTCACAATGGTACCCTTTCCTCACCTTTTTCTTTCCCAACAGATCTTGGCATCTTCTTTCAATGGGACTCCAATTGCGAACAAAGCGTTATATCTCCTGGATGTTAACAGGTGGCCTAATGAAGAGCTGCTGAATCTGACCACAAACCAGAATGGACTAGTCACATTCTCCCTCAACACTGCTAAATTTAAAGCTGATCTGAATCTGAAGGTATGTTTTGTTCTTATTTTAAATGGTGACTTTTCTTGCAAAAATTCTATTCCATTCTTTGTTTCAACAGGCAAGTGCAACTCTAGTGGATTACGATTACAAATCGCCATACTTCAGTGTCGATATGAGGGTGGTTCATCTCCGATCTGCTTCTGACAGCCCATCATTCAGTGAACTGACTATAGTGAAGCTTGAGCAGCCGTTGAAATGTGGTGCTGCGCTTCCAGTGATGGTCAAGTATTCTTTTGTTGGAGAAACTGGCAACTACAATGCTGACATCATCTATGTGGTGAGTAGACATCAAAACATTCTGTTTTGACACTTCTGATCTGTGTGGCACATTTCATGCACTGGTTTTTCTGTCTTCTGTCAGGTCTTGTCCAGAGGAGTGATCGTCCTCCATGGATTTCAGACGGTCACAGCAAGGGCTTCTAATAAAGTCATGAGCGGCTCGGTGTCGTTCCAGCTGTCTGTTGGTGTTGATATGGCTCCAGCGGTGCAGATTCTGGTCTACTGCGTTCTGCCCAGTGAGAGTGTAGTTGTTGGTACTGCATCTTTTGACACTGAAAAGTGTTTCCAAAACCAGGTATGATGTGCACTATCTTTTGGTTTCAAGTGGGGAATGGTGACATGTCCTACAGCATGTTTCTTCCTTGTTCCAGGTGTCTCTGAAGTTCTCTCCCGCTACAGCTGTTCCTGGTGAGGGAAATGTTCTGACGGTCTCTGCTCAAGCAGGATCTCTGTGTGGCCTCAGTGCTGTAGATAAGAGCATCCAGATCATGGAGCCAGGAGCACGTCTGAGAGCTGAAATGGTACCAGTTTGTTCAGTTTTATTGTTGCACTTGATTTGACATCCAGGTATAACTTAAGGATTTGAGTCTCCTGCTGGTGGATATAATGGGCAAATCTCTTATGTGGCTGTTACATTTTAAAACCATAATTGTATGAATGTGTGACAGTAACAGACAAAATGGTAGTGCATTTAATTTTTTTTTTTTCAGAAATGTGTGACACATACAGTATTTCATGGACCCAGGTGTTCGACATGCAACCCCTGCAATTGCAATCAGGTTATCCATACGGCGTTGAGGATGAACAGGAGTGCCTGAGGTTTCGACTCCGTCGAGCTGTTCCTACAGATCATGCCTATACAAGTTTCATGGTAGAAAACATTTCATGACCATGTAGTCACTGAATACTACAGGCTCCTTGATTTCAATTTCATCTGTTTTGTCTTGTTGCTCTGGCAGAGTGTGGGGATGAAGCTTGCAACAAATCTGAATGTACGCGAACCTCTCTGCCTGAAATACAAAGACCTGATATATTTTCGACGCTTCCCCAGTGGTAGGTCTACACAGTTGGACTTTGGTTTGTTTTTTCTCTTTCCTATAAAAATGACTTCTGCATGACTTGGTGAACTTAAGGATTTTCCTGATTCTCCAAGTTGTTTAGTGTTGTGGTGGAGGGTTTAAGTATGCAAATATAAATGCAATGAGGGATTGTTGATCCTTTGTAGCTTCAGAACTAAAGTGCATGCAAAAAGCAAGAAATTCTAGTCTTGATGTCTTTTTTGCTTCAGTGTACTATGGGGGAGTACAGCCATTTGCAATGCCCCCTGCTCTGGAACCTGCTCTGGAACCTGCTCCAGTAGCAGAAAGTAGTGATCGCAGTGGCACCTATGATGTGACCGTCAGGACTTACTTTCCAGAAATGTGGATCTGGCAACTTGCTGAAGTGGGGTTAGTGAAGCATGTCTTCATTTCAGCAGTTGAAAAGCCACAATTCTCTCCTATCCCCTTTTACCTAACTTGTACTTTTCTGGTATGTTCCTCAGAGACTCTGGGTCCACAAAAGTTCCCCTCAAGGTTCCTGACACCATCACCACATGGGAGATGGAGGCGTTCTGTCTGTCCTCCAAAGGTTTTGGTCTCGCTCCTCCTGCTCAGCTGACGGTCTTCCAGCCCTTCTTCCTAGAGCTCTCCCTGCCGTACTCCATCGTCCGTGGGGAGTCTTTTGAGCTGAAGGCCACGGTCTTCAGCTATCTGTCCAAATGCATCATGGTACGTTTTATTTATAATGGATCTACAGTATATACAGAAGATCCCTGTCTTTGCTTAATGTGCACTGTTGTTGTTCGGCAGATTCGAGTAACTCCAGCTCGGTCATCGGCCTTTACTCTAAAACCGTTGAATGATCCATATTCATCCTGTCTCTGTGCCAATGGGAGAAAAACCTTTAAATGGGGTTTCACAGCTTCTGTTCTCGGTCAGTTTTTGGCCATCTGTCTCTAATTTGAAATGTTTGAGGTGTTACTCCCTATAGGGCTGCATAATAATGGTTAAACTGAATCACGGTTGTCATGTTGAGGGAATTTTCATCTGAATTACTACAGAGAGAATGTCCGTTCATATGCATGATTTATTTGACAATGTTGTTTCCTGACTTTATATTTAGTTATTACATTTATTTAATAAAGAACTCATGTTGGGTGACCTTTTTTTTTTTTTTTTTTTTTTTAAATACTCTTGATGCCTGGCAACTGGCTTTCATGATGAATAACCAGTGGTTAAATATTGTTTATGCTTAGAGAAGCAATGATCACGATCACAACTAAAATGTGTCTTATCGTGTATTCTAACTCGCTACCTCTGTCATTGCAGGAGCTGTCAATGTGACGGTCAATGCTTCAGCTGAACAATCCCAGACTCTGTGTGGCAATGAGGCTGTGACTGTGCCGACAAGGGGACGCATTGATGTAGTCACTCAAAGTCTACTTGTCCTGGTCTGTGTGTTCACCATATTTCTGGATAATGTAGTGCATTGTGCTTTTTACTGATGTGACGTGTGGTTGTTTTTTTTTTTTTTTTTTTTTTAAATATAGCCTGAAGGAGTTGAGAGGACAAACACCCAGAGCTGGTTATTGTGTCCAAAGGGTTTGTCTGCAATCAATAATTCCCAAACACATTCTCTCTGTACAGCCAAACATTAGCCTAATGCTCAATGCTGTTCTGTTTGGTCTGCAGGAAACGTTCTTTCTGAAGACGTGACTCTGACATTTCCAACAAACATGATCCAGGGATCAGCCAAATGCTCTGTTTCTGTCCTTGGTAAAGGGATTCATTGAAGCAAACACTGACATGCATCAGAAGCCCAAGTTATTCTGGTGAAGGTTTTTGGCTTGACCGCTTGTTTCTCTTCCCCTCATAGGAGACCTAATAGGTCGTGCACTGAAGAATCTGGATGGGTTATTACGGATGCCGTATGGTTGTGGAGAACAGAATATAGGTGTTCTTGCTCCCAATATTTACATTCTGCAGTACCTGGAAGTAACTGCACAGCTCACTGCAGCCATCCGAGAGAGAGCCATGGGCTACCTTCAGAGAGGTGTGGATGACGATCAATTTATTCATGCTTTTTACTTCAGAGTTGGACTACTGTAATACTCTATACCTGGGTTTGCCTAATTCGCCTGACAAATGACCAGGCTACTGACTGGCACTAAAATCCATCAACACATTACTCCTGTGCTTGCCTCTCTCCACTGGCTACCAGTTATGTCCTGGATTGATTTTAAGATTTTGCTATTTTTTTTTTTTTTTTTTTTTTTTAAAAGCTTTGCATGGACTTACTGCTCAGTATATATGTGATCTTGTCCCTCAAGATCCTTGCGCTCAGCCAATCAATTTCTTTTTCCTCACTCACGTTATAAAACTAATGGTGACCAGGCTTTCTCTGTGGCTGCTTCTCGACTCTGGAACAGTCTGACTTTCAATATTAGATCTTCCACTTCGGTTTCTACATTTTTAAATGCAGTTTAAAAACTTGTATGTATTCTTTGTCTTAAAGGATTAGTTCCCTTTTAAAATTGTTCCTTATTTACTCACCCCCATGTCATCCAAGATGTTCATGTCTTTCTTTCCTGGTCGAAAAGAAATGACGGTTTTGGATAAACATTCCAGCATTATTCTCCTTTATAGTGGACTTCAATGGAGCCCAAGCGATTGAAGGCCAAAATTAGTTTCACTGCAGCTTCAAAGTGTTTTAAACGATACCAGATGAGGAATAAGGGTCTTATCTAGAGAAACCATCTGTCAATTTCTATAAATGTATATGCTTCATAAACGCATCTTAGGCTGTATGTCCTAAGGCTTCCCTAATACGGAAAGCAGAAGCACGTGCAAGGCGATCACTTGTTTTATAAAGCATATACACTGCAAATACGTTTCACTAGATAAGACCCTTATTCCTCGTCTGGTATCGTTTGAAGCTGCAATGAAACTGTAATTTTGACCTTCAGCCATTTGGAGAGACCACTTAAGTCCACTATAAGGAGAATGTACAGCACTTTGTTTTGAAATGTGCTTTAGAAATTAATCAAATTTATTTTTAAACTCTGGATACTAAGTTCTAAGGACGTTCAGTTCTTACTATTGGAGCATGTCTAATTGCTTGTGGGTTTTTTTGACCTCAACAGGATACCAAGGACAGCTGAACTACAAGCACAATGATGGTTCATATAGCACATTTGGTTATGATGAATCAAATACATGGTGAGTGTGACAGTTCTGTTGGGTGTGTAGTCTGTGGTGGCACCAGCGGTTTGTAAGTTCAGTTTGTGACCACTTCTCCATGGCCAGGTTGACTGCCTTTGTCCTGAGGACTTTTGGTCTAGCGAGGCAATTTATCTTCATTGATCCGAACGTCCTGCAGAGTGCAAAGGATTGGTTGATCAGCAAGCAGGGTTCAGATGGCTGTTTCATGCAGCAGGGAACTTTGTACCATTATGAAATGAAGGTGGTCGAATGTTTGTTCAAATGGTCCATAACAATGTATTAGAAGGCTGAGACTGTTCTAAATGCTTATATACTGGTGTTTTTAGGGTGGAGTTGATGATAATGTGACCATGACTGCCTACATCATTGCATCACTGCTTGAACTAGATGTCCCCTCCACGGTAAAAACTCCAGTAGTTGTATGGACTCCTTGCAGATGACCTTGTTCTGACTGTAACTTGATGCTTGCTTTGATTTTTAGGATCCTGTCATCACCAATGCTCTGTCATGCGTGAGGCCTGTCGTTGGGAACTTGAGAAACACTTACGTTATAGCTCTGCTGGCCTACACCTTCAGTCTTGCTGGAGAGACCAGCACTCGATCACAGCTTCTAACCTCCTTAAACAATAATACCATTTCTGAAGGTGAACTTTACCAGCCTCTTGATGTTGCTTCATCAGGTTCTTTGTCATCAACTTTCTCCCCACCTTCTCATCTTTAGGCACAAAGCTCCACTGGTCTCAGACGACATCTGGTGATACTCTGGCAGTGGAGATCAGCTCTTATGTGCTGTTAGCGGTTCTCACTGAACAGCCTCTCACGACGGCTACTCTGGGCTATGCTAACCGCATTGTCAACTGGCTCGTGACCCAGCAGAATCCCTATGGAGGCTTCTCCTCCACCCAGGTACCTCTAATGGCCAAACATGAGCTCAATCATTTGAGTGGGGTTTTTGATCTGGTACTTGTTTTTAGGACACTGTGGTGGCTCTTCATGCTCTGTCTGTGTATGCTGCTAAAGCGTTCAGCGTGGACGGCTCCAGCACTGTTACTGTACAGTCCTCGGTGGCAGGAGGAGAGTCTTATAGCTTCACTGTGAATCGGGACAACAGGCTGCTGTATCAGGAGAAGCCACTAAAGAACATTACTGGCAAATATAGTGTTAAAGCATCAGGGTCCTATTGTGTATCTGTGCAGGTCTGTATCTTCACCCCTTCCATTTCTGTTTGTTGCACATCCTAATTCTGTTTTACTTTGCAATCATAGATTGCATGTTTCTACAACATCCCGACACCTATTAAAGTTGTCAGAGCACTGAGTGTCGAAGCAAAGGTGAAGGGAGACTGCCGACCGCTTGGAGCCAATCTCATGTTGAACTTCACAGTGAAGTAAGAACAGATTTGACTCTTAAAATCAGCTCACATTTATGGCTCTACTGCTCTGGAAGTTGCTTTCTTGTCCCTATTGACTAAACCTCTTTATTCCCCTTCATTCAGTTACATTGGTCCAAAAGAAAGTACTAACATGGTTATCGTGGCCATTAAACTTCTGTCTGGCTTCACGGCAGATACGTCACTGGTTTGTATGTTAGGATGTCTTGTAAAATCCCAAGATTCTTGAAGCTCGTTCAGATGTAATCATGCATGTCATTGTGCATGTTCATCAGCTTGGATCTCCACCCCAATCGTTTGCCCCGCTAGTGGAGCGGGTCGATGCTGAAGATGATCGTGTTCTAGTTTATCTGAAAGAGGTGAGACTTTGTACACTGGGTATATTCACTAGCTGCCATCTTGAGTGCTGTGTATGTGCTGCTGTTCATTTCTCCTGTTCTGCAGGTTCTCAAACGATTTCCCGTAACTTACACTCTACGACTGAATCAGGTTCTTGCAGTGAAAAATCTCAAGCCAGCGGTCATCAACGTTTATGACTACTATCAGACAAGTATACCATCACAGACTCATGTGTCTGGCTGAATTTCCTGTAGAATTGCCTGTATGCTGAAGTTAATTTTCTTGTCCTCTTTCAGGTGATCAGTTTGAGACGACATACACCTCCCCCTGTCCATGGTTGTGCTGTAGTACTGGCTACAAAACGCGAATCAAATAAAACTTGTGCTTTAAACAATCAGTGATTGTGTTGCCTGTTTGTGGACTAAAGTTTGAGACTTCCAGCTTAGAATAAACTTTTACAGTGTTCATGAGTTTGACTTCCGTTCCTTACAACATGGCTGAAATGCAGATCAGTTGGTCATTGGCTATTAACTTTGACTTCACTTTCAGTATTTGGGTTATTTGAAATGCTCCCATATTGCTACAATTTTCATAGATGTCAATTGTGTTTGTTCCTTTTTAATTAAAAAAAAGCCTTAAAGTAATCTGTAAATAATGGAAGGTTACAAATGGTATTGTAGGTATTTGAGGAATGAATTCAAAAAGGCTTTCCTAACCTTGTTTCCTTATTTAATTTTTTAAATGTACACGAAGCATTTTTGAATGTGACTCAAACAATATCTGAAATCTCTTCAGTCTAATACAATGTTATATTGAACATTGAGCAATAATTGCTGTAAAATGCAATTTCAGCTAAAATATGTCTGCTGCATTACATCTACATTCTAAAAATCACAGCAGTTTAAGTATCTTAAACCTTTGGAGTTGGGAAGGGGGTCAAATTTTTCTTTTTGGTCCTCAAGTTTTAATTTGTCCAGTCTTTTCTGGTGTACATGGCAAATAGTTTTGAAGACTTCAATTTCTGGCTTCAACACTTTAAGTGACCCTGAACACGAATTATCTGGTTCAGGTGTGTTTGATTAGGGTTATAGCTGAACTGCCATTTTCCAAAGGTGCATTTGAAATTGAATACTTCCCTACTATACAGGAAAATTAAAAACGGCAAAACGGGATGTTTGAATTCGAAAAACTAGGCGAAAAGTACCTGGATGTACTCCCTGCAAGATTCTGAAGTGTGCATTCGATGGCCCCTTTACTATCACGAGGCCATGGGAAAGGATTTATGAATGGCAGTAAAGCACGCAACTGATGCTGGTAGGTCATGTGACCGTAACAACATGGCAGTTGTAGTATGTCTGATTTTCATTCATACTACCCATATTCACACTATATCAAACATACGTTCTTAACGGTCATGAACCTAAAGTCCAGTCCACATGACACAAAGCTGTCGTGTCATTCTATGGAATAGAGAAGAAAGTGTAAAAACTTTGGCTTGGGGGTTTGGAATGACTGACATAAAGGTGAATACATTATTTTTATACTATTGTTTTGAGTATAAAATGAGTCAAAGCCACAGGTTTTAATATGTTTTAATAAAGTCTGAGGATTACACTTTTAGTTTCATGAATAATTTTCTAAAAGTGAATTTACTGAAAGGAAATCAGAAAAGCAAAGTCAGCATTCATTTAAAACGTACACGGAAATACTCTTATGGGCCTCGATGTGGTTGCACGTGTCCTGGAATGTGTGTTTAAACTAAAAAGATAAAGACATCAAACATGGATCCCAGATCAATCATTAATATCATATATATATTTTTTAGCACCTGAATACAGCTGTCAATCCCAAACACTGACCGTGTGAAGGTCATCATGTTGTTCTCCAGGTCAGAGGTCATAAATAATTTCACAGATATAACACAGTGCAGCTCATGTATATCCAGTTCACATGCTGTGCCTCGAACTCTAAATATCTGTCAATATTTTTAGGCATGTTGTCTGAAGATTAAAGTTTACTGCTGTTACAACTACATCAACAAAGTTCATAATAAAAATGATATAAAACATGAACATAAAATACTTAAAATTCAGCATCAGTTTGTTATAATAAATGTTAAGGATTCACATTATGAAGTATTTGCAGGGTTTCTGCAGGTTTTATGAATGTAAATTTAAGACTTTTTTTTAAAGATCTTTTTAATTTAAGGAACTAATTGAAGGGAACAAAATACATCAATATGGTATATAAATGTCTACATGTCTTGTATTAGCAATGCTTCGAAGTTTGAAAATACAACAGATCTCCATTACTTTTTTAACATTTAATGGCACGACTTCATGAATTTTGACCCTGTTTCACAGACTAAAATGCATGTTTGAGCTGTTTTAACTAAAAGCAACTTGAACTGACATATCTTATATCAGAGACATTGTTTCAACTTAAAGGGTTAGTTCACCAAAAAATGAAATTACTTTCATTAATTACTCACCCTCATGTCGTTCTACACCCGTAAGACCTTCGTTCATCTTCAGAACACAAATTAATTTTTGATCAAATTCAAAAGTTTTTTTTATCCTCCATTGAAAGCAATGAAATTACAGCATTCAATGTCCAGAAAAGACAGTTTAAACACTCGACATGACTAAAGTGGGTTAACCTTAATGTAATGAAGCGACGAGAATCCCATACATAATCCCAACATAGTGTGGCCCAGATCCGGCCCACATCTGGTACATGTGGATTACATGCGGACCAGATTTGGGACAGATCTAGGCTGACACTATGTTGCTGTAAGAGATACTTTTTGTACACAAAAACAAAACAAAAATAATGACTTTATTCAACAAATTTGTCTCTCCCCAATAAAATCCTTGGCATGACATTAGGGTGAGTAATTAAAGGGGCTCTATGTAGGAATGACACCCAGTGGTCAAAACAGGTACTGCAGTCCAATTTCAAAGTATTGTTTGCCCCGCCCCCTCCTTCAAAGACGCAGGTGGCCAGGTTGAGGACAAGCAACAAGAGGGAGCACAATTGACAATGAAAGCTGAAGAGACTTACACACTGTACGCTGATGAGTTGATTTATCAATTTTAATTTTAATATGTTGTCGGTCATAGACATTTTTAGATGGATGCAGAGGCTTTTTAGGTCAGGTAGAATCTGCGATTCTCTGACCCAGTTTGTTTGCTGGTTTCCATGGCTGTAATACACGGTGTTTTCCGCCAACTGGCAACCTGTGATGTCGAAATACTATTGGATAAACTGGCAGCACACGGTTTCGCACAGACCAAAACAAAGACAGACATTCCGACACGGAACGCACATTTCAAAGTAGAATATCTGGCTGTAGCATTGTTTTTCTGAGAAACAAGTAGGTGACCTTAGCATGTTTCCTAAATATCTGCAAACATACAGGGGTATTTTTATTCTTTTTTATTCTTAAAGTGAAAATCTTATAGCCCATTTAATGAGAGAAGTTTCATTTTTGGGTGAACTAACCCTTTAAGATTACACCAGTAATATTTTTTTTTCAAACTAAGGTCTAGTGATAGCGAGAAGAAGCCTCGTGAATCATTGAAGCTTTTCAGCCAAGTGGTTCACAAAAGGGTTCATTTCTCGAGGCTTAATTTGCTCACAATACCACCTGGTGGTCAAAGAGTGTAAAACAAGCAGATACATTACAGATGACCTGATGTGATCTGATACAATGTATTTTGCGCCAGTTAAGGCTTAGAAATAATGGTGAAGAAAAATCAATTTCCACATAGACTAATCTATTTATATGAATAATGAGTTTCATTCATGAAACATTCGTAAATATACGAGTAAATATGTGAGGGATTTGCGCGTAAAGAGACCTTCCCGAAAACTCTTCTCCCAGTTCACAAATACTTCGTAAACGTCAGAAGTGATAGTGAAATGTGTGTGTGTGTGTGTGTGTGTTAATGAATTCCAATCAGTCATAAATGGGACGCGCGTGCACGCTCATTCTCAATTACCATAAATCCCGCCCATTAAATCCAACTGACAACTATATATGGGCATCATATTATGACACCAAACGAAGGATTTTGGCCACTTGGGGCCATTAGTTTGCCCAACCGTATTAAAATCAATAAATTATTTGATTAAAGTGCTCTATTTGCAGATGCTATTACTGGCTCTCACAATAAAAGTAAAAAGAAAAAACGTATGTAATTACTATATATAATATTTTTTCAAAATGCTGTGTAATGTACCTTATTAAGGTGAATTAAAATGCAGCCTTATTAATGAGCAAAACATTCGGATGTTAAACGCACTATTTACGCGTGGCTGGGAGCAGGTGTATATTTCTTATGTACCAACTAACATTTGGAAAATACGAACATTTTAATGAATCCGAAAATTTACGCCAGAACCACTTTACACACGATTTACACTAAAATTCGTTCTGCTCGTGTTTCATGAATGAGACCCAATGTGTGTAAATATATTATTTGGTCATAATAGGCACCCAGCCAGCAATGACACGTGGGGCCCAGATGGGTTAACTACAGGTTGCATGGGTACTGTGTGGGCATAGGCTTTGGCTGGGTGAAATCAGCGGGTCCCATGTAGGTTTTGTAGTACGAGTCCCACATAGGAAGCCCATATGAGCTGATTACATGGGCCCCATAAGGGACAGGCATGGGCCAAGTGGGCATGGGTTTGAACTGGGAAACATATATGGGTCTTGCATGACGTATTTATGGGCCAAGTGGGCATGGGTTTGATCTGGGAACACATATATGGGTCTTGCATGACATATTTATGGGCCAAGTGGGCATGGGTTTGATCTGGGAACATATATATGGGTCTTGAATGGCATATTTATGGGCCAAGTGGGCATGGGTTTGAACTGGGAACACATATATGGGTCTTGCATGACATATTTATGGGCCAAGTGGGCATGGGTTTGATCTTGGAACACATATATGGGTCTTGAATGGCATATTTATGGGCCAAGTGGGCATGGGTTTGAACTGGGAATGCACATATGGGTCCTGCATAGACTTTTTATGGGCCAAGTGGGCATGGGTTTGAACTGGGAATGCACATATGGGTCCTGCATAGACTTTTTATGGGCCAAGTGGGCATGGGTTTGAACTGAGAACACATATATGGGTCTTGTATGACATATTTATGGGCCAAGTGGGCATGGGTTTGATCTGGGAACACATATATGGGTCTTGAATGGCATATTTATGGGTCAAGTGGGCATGGGTTTGAACTGGGAATGCACATATGGGTCCTGCATAGACTTTTTATGGGCCAAGTGGGCATGGGTTTGAACTGGGAACACATATATGGGTCTTGAATGGCATATTTATGGGCCAAGTGGGCATGGGTTTGAACTGGGAATGCACATATGGGTCCTGCATAGACTTTTTATGGGCCAAGTGGGCATGGGTTTGAACTGGGAACACATATATGGGTCTTGTATGACATATTTATGGGCCAAGTGGGCATGGGTTTGATCTGGGAACACATATATGGGTCTTGAATGGCATATTTATGGGTCAAGTGGGCATGGGTTTGAACTGGGAAAACATATGGGTCTTGTATGATATATTTATGGGCCAAGTTGGCATGGGTTTGAACTGGGAACACATATATGGGTCTTATATATATTTATACAACAGTTCTGTCTGGTTCTCGAATCTGATTGGCTGATAGCCATGCAATATTTCAGCGATAACAGCACTCCTCCTATCTTTTCACCGTTTGTATCACTCCGTTTGAAGTGACCGTCATGGCGGCCGACCAAATCAACCGCAGTTTTTACAAATACTACTTGTTGTACCACAAACTGTAGTTTTAATAGTTTTTAGGCGAGAATGTAGTTGTTTTGACCTGAAATATGTGACTCATATTTAATAACAGCGCCTATTTTACAACTTCTTTTGACGTTTTCGGAGATGTGAGCTCCAGGGCGTCAGCGGCTGTTCAGTGCTTCTGTAACCGCGTGGATTTGCCGCTGGCTCTTATAGTGGTTAAACATGAGACATTATTCAATTTGAGTACATAGAACAGGCAATCTTTGGTCTTTATTAATCTATTATTTGTTCCAGAGCAAGTCGAATTGTGCTATGTTAAATTTGATAATAATAAACAACGTTATGTTACATCATTATATATAGGCTAGCATATTGGCTTCAACTAGACGGGACATATCAGACGAAGACTCTTCTCCGCTCTTCAAATACGTAAAACATTAAACTTTATAAACATAGGGTTTTTTGAGTAAAGAAAACGCTTTACAATTTTTTTTTCAAACATCAGATCTTTATTTACCTTGGCATTGCATAGAGGAGATGTCCAAACTGCGTGCGCACTTCATTCACGAGGGGAGGCGGATTAATGTAATGAGGTTTGATTGACAGTTTGAGGATCCAATGGAGTTAAGAGGTTTTGTCACAAGCTCTTTAACCCTTTGAGCGGTACAGTCCCACATATGGGATTTTTATTTCTGTGCCCCTGGGCGTACGGTACCACATATGGGATTTCGAACGTTCAGTGACGTCACATAACTGCCGGATTCAAACTGTGCTTTCGCGCTCTGGCTGCGAGACGGACGCGTGCAGCTCTTGTCATATATCACAGCTATGCAGCGTTTTCAGCCACATAATGTTTCTTTTAAGGTTTCAGACATTTAAATATGCATAAGCACCATTAAAACAATACATTAAGAGTTTTATAAAATACACACTGATGTCCGACATCTGTTACGTGTGGCTGTAGGGACAAGCACAACGACGATGAAGATGACGAATATAACAATACTTTAATTCCAAACAGAGAGAGACAGCATACACACGTGTTGATACAAACGAGAACGGACGATGAGTGAGGGCAAACACAGGATATAAATACAAGAAACTAACAAAGGAACTAAACAAGGTGATGGGATAATTAACAAAACACAGGTGGATCAAATGAACTAATAAGACAGACTGGGGAAAAACTAGGTCACAGGACACCGTACATGTAACATATCGCCCCCCCTCCGGGTAGGCGCGGCCTCGCGCCGTATGGAGTTCAGAGGAGGGAAGGGTGGGGGCTCTGGAGGAGGGCGAAGGGCAGATGAAAAAAAACCAAGTCCACAGAAAATAAAAATAGTCCAAGGGGGAGTGGAGGGTGGGAGGAGCCAATGGGAAGCCTGGAGCAGGAGGAGCCAGATGTTGGTCCAGAGACCAACCATGATGAGGCCCCAGGGTGGAGTCGAGGACAGGAAGAACCATCGTGGGGAGATGAGAGGCGCCACCCTGGGGACGGCCGATGGAGAAGCCACCGATGATGGTGATCCAGGTGGAGTTGGAATGCCGGAGAGTCCAACCGACACTGCTGGATCTGGAGACCGAGCTGGAGCCGGGACGACGAGCATCCGAGGTGGAATCCGGGAACCTGAAGACTGAGATGGAGGCGGTGCGACCGAGGACGAAGGAGGAGACGGGGGGAAGGAGGAGCCAGGCGAAACCGTAGGTGCAGGCTGGACGACGTCTGACCAAGTCGGAGCCTGTGGGACGAGGGAGCCCGGTGGAGTCTTGAGGCTGAGGGTATCCGGTGGAGCCGAGGGAGGGAGGAGCCACGGCGAAGGCGAAGCGTCGACAGGCCGCGGTGGAGTGTTGGACTCGAAGGCTGGAGGCGGAGCCAGGAGAACCTCAGTCCACGGCGACACTGGTGGCCTGAAGCGTCGAGTGGGATCCATGCGTTTACGTGATGGAGTTGATGAGAGGCTGAAGGGTACCAGGGGAAGCAGAGATGAGATGGTTTGAGGAGGCGGGAGAGGGAGGTTGGGAGGGAACACAGGGCTGGACAGAACCAGCAGGGGCACGGACAGTTCTGAGCTGGACGGGACCAGCGGGGACACAAACAGTTCTGAGCTGGACGGGACCAGCGGGGAGACAGACAGTTCTGAGCTGGACGGGACCAGCGGGGAGACAGACAGTTCTGAGCTGGACGGGACCAGCGGGGAAACAAGACAAGGGGATTTTACCTCCTCAAACACATCCAATAAATCCAGAAACGTTCCTGTAGACATGACGATGCCATCCGCCGTGTTGATGTTGTTGTCGGGGCTCTCTTCCCAGCCCTCGAACTCCACTAACACTCCCTCGACAGCACACGATGTAGCGGACTCACGCACCTGGTCAGACACACCTAGCGGTTCACATCCCGGGGTTCTCATCCGTATGCATGAGTTGAATAAAATAAATTTTTATACAATTGGTCTTTTTTATCTTCCCTATTGCTCAAGTGCCTTCAGGTCATTATACAATGACTAAATGTATTTCACTCAGGCAGTGGCTGCTATTAACTGGTTGAGCTTTCACTTTTTGACGTTAATTTGGATTTAACTAAATGCTCCTGCAGCTGTAGTGGATTTCTCCAAAAGGTGTGTGTGTTTTTTTTTTTTTGTTTTTTATTTTTTCCCCAAACATTTTGCAGAGTAATGTTCTAATCTGTGTAAATGAGGTTAAAATTCATAGTTTGGACAGGTGAAATGGGTTAAAACTGATATGTACTTTGCAGGTGACATTTAGTAACAAGTTTAAAAATCTATTTTTCTATGGTAATGAGCACTGTTGCTATTCAGTTATAGACCAATATCTAATAGTGTTTTTTTTTTTTTTTTTTTTTAACTATACCAAATCAAAAGAGGCAATAAACCAATATGGGAATAGTAGGTCACTCAATGAGAAATTAAGTATGAGAACATAAATTTAACAGTATGGATAATTGCAGCTCTTAAAGTGACAACAGCCTAATAAACCTAAATCTAAGAAAAGACTAAAAGTCACCTGCTCTTGAAACTTTGAGGATTAAGATATATTCAAGGATCAGATGGCTGTTTCATGCATTGACACAAAGGTGCATTACATTTCTTAAAATACACTAACCAATAGGTTTGACATTGTTCTAAATCGTGCTGATGTGACTAACTGCCTACATTGTTGCATTGCTGTTTGAACTAGCTGTCTCCATCAGAAATTTGTGCTTGTCAAACTTGAACCAACTTTTTGAGTAATAAAGAAGCGGTCATGCATTCTTTAGTCTGTTTTGTGCTTGGACATTACAACTGCAACATTACAAATGAAATGTATAGGCCTGAATGTGTGTTTGCAGTCAGTGGGGGATTTCCACCGGACTCTCTGCGAGCACCATCATGTTACTGTAAGGACTTTGAGGATGAGGGCATCAGCAGCAGCAAACAGCGAGAGACTGACTGACGGTGCGTGTCCGTTGGCACGAAGCGAACAGGCAGAGCAAGCTTTTTTTTTTAGTTCAGAGATGTATCCTTTGCAGAAGTCTTTCTCAACAAAACCTGATGCACATATAAATTCTCCTCCCCCTTCATCTCACATTTAAATGTATGCTTTAGTTTTGCAGTTTAAATAAACTTTACATCTCACATATTTCAACGGGGTATCTTGTTTTATTAATAAACGTATATATTTTAATTAACCAAACTTTAACAACATATGGGCAGATCCCTTCAGTGATGACACTATTAAGTGAAACGCTGAAAGGAGCGAGGATATCATTTCAATTCAAATTTTATCTTTTCCCTCCCATCCTGAAGGGGTGGAGCTAAGACGTGAGAAAGGAAGCGAGGAAAGGAAAAGAGCATGCACAAATAAGAATTGAGAAGCACCCAATGCTTTTGATTAAAGATTGTGAGTGCACATGAATTTTAAAAAATAATGAAGTGAATGAATAAATTGATAAATACTAAAATATTAAAAAAGTTGTCAATTCTGATTTCATGCCAACTTTAAACAGCCATGATGTATTGATCTGTTTTAAAATGTTTTATTTTAAAACTCCGATATTGTCACAAATCAAGTCTCTGTGGCTCCCTCTGATCACCGCTAGAGGTTACCATCACCCGAGTACTGATCCCCCCCCCCGGACTCCATTTCCCATGATCCCGTACCTGGCACTGATCACGCGCACTGCTGTAGCCAATCCCGTGGAATATTTAACCAGCACACACACACACACACACACTCACTGCAAAGTTTTGTTTTGCCATTGCTGACAACTCTGAGCGTATTATTCCCCTGTGTATGACCCTGGACTGTTTTCCCTGTTTTCGATACATTGCTGCCTGCCCTGACCTTCTGTCTGCCTGGATTGTGTATTTTCTGTTTGCCACCTGCCCTGACCTATTGCCTGGTTTACGATTACATCTCTGCTTAGCCCTGTCTGTATCTGACGCTGGTGATTGACCCCTGCCTGTGTACACAACAAAGTATCTTTTAATAAAGCTGCAGATGGATCCTAACTCTGTTGAGTCATCGTTACAGATATTATGTTTTTATGTGAATAAATTATGTGTGTCTGGCAGTGTCTCTCTATGGGTTATGTGATTGTTGTCATATTTATAAAAACATGTTTGTATTAAAGTAAAAATTATTAATAAACATCTTTTGAATGGAATAAAACAAGTAGTCCGGGTGTTTTGTGCATCATATTTATTTTCATATAAAACCAACAGAACTTAAATTACATCCAGTTTATTAAAGCTGCAAGCAGCAATGAAAGGGCCCTCCCACCCAAACCACCACTTTAGGAAAAAAGCACGGTAGGCAATATGCATTTAATTATATAAATACAGGAGGAGGACTTTAGTCATTTGTATTTGCCACAATTCCTGCTAGCAGCTGGTGGGGCTATGACTGTAACTAAATTTTGTCGAGTAGATGTCTTCAGGCAGGCCACTTAACAAATGTGAAGGTTTAGGCAGATTGGACATTGTATGCTTGAGTTACAACAACTTTCTGTTTCGTGACGATAATAGCATGCTTTAGCATTCAGATAAGTGTTGCTAGCATGGTTTAGAATGTTTGTAACATGTTTAGCACTGTATTGGTACGTTCCAAACGGGATATATCGCCGAAGGGCACTTTGGAATGAAAATAATCATGGCTGCCATATTGAAGGGTTGTTCCAAACCAAAGTGCTCAAAACTGGCTACTTCAAAAAGGGCTACTTTGGAATTAAGGATTTCGAAGGGTACAACTGATGGACACTTCGGGCCCCCATGATCCTTTGCACAGGGAAGTTCTTTGACATCACAGAATGGGTACAGGAGGTTAGGAGTTCGATTTTACCTATACATGTGTGTATAGTATTTTTCTATACTACTTTAATGTTTATATAAGTTAGATTTGGTACATTATTATGGTCATAACGACATTGTACTTCAACAAAAAATACTTTACATCTCCCTTTATCAGTCCATTCAAATGTTTCAAATACATAGACACAATATGCAATATGGTGCGATAAACCAATATTAAATAAATAAACTAACGTTAAACAAAGGGCGCAGCTTGCACAATCTGCTCCTCTTTGATTGTCTCGTAAAGATGACGCAGAAGTGCGTTCCAAAAAAATTGTTGTTTTGACCCTTACACCCTTCATCCCTTCGAAGCCCTCACTCCGGAGGTGTCATGATCAGGATTTGGAGTGCCAAGTTTAGCCACCAGAGGGCACTCCAACAAGGACTTTTGTCACCTGTCTACTACATTACCCATAAGACACCTCCCCTGGACTCATTATCTCATTGTCATTGCACCCAGCTGTTTTGTGTTTTATCATTAGTGTCTGTCTATTTATATTCAGTTGTTTCTGTCCTTGGTTGAGGTTTGTTGTATTGTGACGTGCACTTTTGTATTTCTGGCTTTTGTTTTTGTGGGCTGATTATCTGGATTTTGACCCCTTGCCTGCCTTTGGATTTACATTTCTGGACTCTCCATTAAATGCTAATGCTGCAACTGGATCTGAACATCTTGTTCTTGTGTGCCCGTGACAGGAGCTAGGGTAAACCCTTTGAAGGGATTAGAGCATAGTGATGGGCAGAGCGAGGCTTCGTGAAACACTGAAGCAGTTGAATCAAATGTGCCGTGATGATTCGAGGCTTCGAAACAATCTGACACTTGACTCCACGGTGACCCCTAGTGGTCAAAAGAGTGTAAATGCAACAACTCAAACTAAACATGCAGTAAAAACACCTTTTACAAATCTATTGCAAATGTTTTATTGAAAGTAAAATCCATTAAATGCAATTAACTAATTCTCTAATAAGATTAGGCTACATATAGAGTGACTGTATATCTGTTCTTTTATCAATTTTCAAAGCTTGTTTCTCTGTTCCATGGCTCAAGCTAAACAGGCCAATAATAGATTAATAACTACCATTATTCATTTTAATTATTCTAATGTCTAATTAAAACATCTACAAATGTATAAAACTGATCAGAGATCAGGTAAAACCCATAGACACTTGTTCAATGCTTCTCAGTGAATCTGCATGATTCATGGGTTAACTTTATCATCGCCCTCTACCAGTGAACCACTGATATTTCGAACTGTTTTGAAATGTTTCGAAACAGTGATGACGTAATGAAGCCTGGTTTACTAAAATCACGTGACTTTGGCAGTTTGATACACGCTCCGAATCACTGATTCGAAACAAATGATTCATGAAGCTTCGGAGCTTCATGAAGCATGTGTTTCGAAATCGGCCATCTATATTAGAGCATAGGGATGAGCCCTTCCGAATGAATGCAGGGCATATTTTAGTATGTTGCATCACAGTGTTAAACAAGTCACTTCCTGTTGCCAGTGGGTGGCACTATTACTATAACTGAATATTGTTATGTAATGACAGAACTCATTAAAAACAAGTGAAGTTTGGGGCAGATTGGACATTGTATGCCTGACTTACAACAGCTTCCTGTTTCATGGCGAAACAGGAAGCAGACTTTGTCATGTTGCCACGGACATGCCATTCAACGAAAACTCACTAAGGGATTAAAATTAGACTGACCAAAAATGATGAGGTTCAGGATAAATTTTAATGTAAAACATGACTGTTGCCTGCAGGTGGCGCTATGACCGAAACTGAATATTGGCATGTAGATGTCTTCAGGCCAGGGGCCTGATGTAATCTTTGCATACACACAAAAAAGGCACCGTAGTAAAGCAACGAAATTACATGAAAACATTACTTCATCTAAGTATAGCTTAGCAACATAATGACATACTGACAGACACTGAAGGAATCGCTCTGTGATCTTCCGACGAGTAGCTACTGTACACAGTACCGTACAACATCTGCTGAGCGCAGTTGTGCTGCTGGTGTTGTACACAGAATGACTGTAGGCTACCCTAAAGATTACTCCTGTCATAGTCTTCCTAATATTATGAAAAATGCCATTGTATTTAAATGGTAGCTAAATACAATGGCTATTTAGGTTCAAGGTTCAAGGTTAGTTTATTTATATAGCACATTTAAAAACAGCAAGCATGGCTGACCAAAGTGCTGAACAATAAGGTGAAGGAAAAAAAACAAAAGAAAATAGAAAGTGATACATACATTCACACAAAATACTCATACTGAATTAAAAGCTATAGAAAAAAAGTAAGTTTTAAGAGAAGATTTAAAAATAGTTCTAGACTGTGCCGATCTGATATAGGCTGGTAGACTGTTCCACAGCCTGGGGCCAGCGATAGCAAAGGCTCTATCACCTCTCTGCTTTAATCGTGATCTGGGGACACAGAGAACTCTCTTATCACCAGATCTCAGATTTCGAGTGGGATTGTAAGGGTGGAGTAGCTCAGACAGATAGCTTGGTGACTGTTTATTTAACGATTTAAAAACAAAAAGAAGAATTTTAAATTCAATTCTAAAGTGTACAGGTAACCAGTGCAATGATTTTAAAATTGGGGTAACATGATCAAATTTGCGTTTTCTTTTGAGAAATTTTGCAGCAGAATTTTGCACAAGTTGAAGACGGGCAATAGAAGATTTGGACATACCATAATAAAGAGAATTGCAGTAATCCAAGCGAGATGTAATAAGCGCATGGATCGCAATCTCTAAGGTTTTTTCGGAGAGTGAGGATCTAATCTTAGAGAGGAGACGTAGCTGAAAAAAACAAGAACTAATTACATTTTTCAAATGTGAGGTTCTGGTCCCAAAAAACACCTAAGATTTTAATGCAGGATGAGGCAAAAGGAGTAAGGTAGTCCAGGTCGATGTTTTTGATCCCAGAGCTATGGTGGGGGCCAAAGACTATAACCTCGGTTTTAGATTCATTCACAAACAAAAAAATTTTGAGAGAACCACAATTTCACTTCATCTAGGCATACAAAAAGAGATCTCAGGGCAGCATTTGAGTTACGTTTAAGGGGTAAATAGATTTGGGTATCATCTGCATAGCAGTGAAATGATACACCATGTTTTCTGAAGATGGAGCCCAGAGGAAGTAAATACAGAAAAAAGAGAATAGGTGCAAGAATTGAACCCTGCGGTACTCCACAAGAGAGTTGAGTAGGTGATGAAGAGAAGTTACCTAATCTAACAGAGAAGCTTCTATGTGTCAAATAAGATTTAAACCAACTGAGGACAGTTCCCTGAATGCCCACAGAGCTTTCCAGACGGGACAGGAGAATAGTATGATCAACTGTATCAAAAGCCGAGGTTAGGTCTAAGATTATCAAGATCACAGATTCACCAGAGTCAGTCGCTAACAGTATATCATTAAAAACCCGTAATGAAGCCGACTCTGTGCTGTGTAAAGGCTTAAAACCAGATTGGAAAGTTTCAAAAATGTGATTAGAGCTAAGAAAAGACTGCAGCTGAATAAAAACAGTTTTTTCTAAAGCTTTAGTAAGAAAAGGAAGAGTCGAGATAGGTCGAAAATGATTGAAATCACTATCATCAAGTGAAGGTTTCTTGAGAAGAGGTGTGACAGTAGCTTCTTTAAGGCTATCAGGGATAGTCCCTGAACATAAGCATTTGTTCAGAAAAGACACAAGACATGGCCCAACTATATCGAAAATTTGTTTAAATAAACGAGGAGGGAGAATATCATTAGGACAAAAGGTAGGTTTCAAATAGTCGATAATTTCTCTGAAGGACTGAAGAGAAATAGGGTCAAAAACACTCCATATGGCTGGAGAACAACAAAAGTCAGGTAAAACATTAGCAACTGGTTGCAACTGAGATCTTAGAGCAGTGATCTTCTCAGAGAAAAACATTGAGAAACCTTCACATAATGACACTGAGGGATTGGAAATCACATTCACAGGAGGATTAAGAACAGAGTTTAACACAGAAAATAGTGCTTTAGAGCAATTATGTTTTTTAGCAATTAGATTAGAAAAGTACTTTTTTAAGTCAAGACAATTCAAGACAATTTTTAAGCATTTCATAAGAAATTTGTAACTTGTCCTTTTTCCACTTACGTTCTGCACTTCTACAGGCTCGCCTCAGAGTGCGGATGTTATTATCAATCCATGGTTCTGTTTTGATTTCAGACTTTATAGGTTTAAGAGGAGCAGTGTTATTTAAGACCTCTAAGCAAGCAGTACTAAGCAGACTAAGATGTTGTTCAGCATCTAAGTCTGGTAAGGATGTCTCAAGGGACAGAGACAAAGACACCTTGTTGAAGGTGCTGGTGAAGTCATCTTGAAAATGGGAGGAAAAGAAACGAGACCATTGTACAGTATGCGCAGTGATTGAACTTGACTGTGGAAGAGGCATAGTAAATAAAACAGGCATATGATCAGAGATCAAAGTGTCAAAAACCTGAACATTTGTGGTGGAAAAGCCATGGGAAAGAACCAAGTCCAAAGTATGTCCATGAATATGCGTAGGATCTTTCACCCACTGAACCATGTTAAATGAATCAATGAGATTAAAAAACTCCATAGTAAGAGGTTTAGACTGACAACACACATGGATATTAAAATCACCCAGCAGAAGAATATAGTTATACTTGGTTACACAGTCACCCACAAATGCAGTAAATTCATTAATAAAATCTTTTACTAAGTGAGGAGGCCGATATACCAGCGCTAATAGAACAGGAACATCCCATTCCAGATGCAGTAGCAACACCTCAAACCACCACCCCCGCGACCCGAAGAGCGGGGAGAGTTAAAAAATGTGCAGCCAGGCGGCACTAATTCAGAGAAAGGACTCAGATCACCAACCTTCGTCCAAGTTTCTGTAATACTCATGAAGTCCAAGGCGTTGGTAGTAAAAAAGTCGTTTAGAATAAACGTCTTATTCACCAGAGACCGAGCGTTAATCAGAGCCATCCTAGAGGGCGATGCAGAGATAACGGGAGTAGATGCTTTATTCAAAGAGCGAAGATTTTGAAGAGTAGCTCCACCGCGGCAAACACGAATAGGAGGGAAATCGTTGAAGAAGAATCCGTGAGAGTAGAAGGTGAATCCGGGACGATGGGCCGAAGCCAGCGAGCAGGTGGATCCAGCCAGCGCCAGTCGGCATAACGGCCACTGCCAGGATTTCTCATCACAGAGATGGAATGGCGGCTCGCGCTAAACTCCATTTTCAGTTTAACAGCAGCCCCTCCGCGCTTCCTGCGTCTCCTGCGACGCTTTTTGCGGGAGACATCATAAGGCCATCTGCACAGATAGTCTGGAATATCCAAGACAAGGTTTGGAAAGCACGATTGCGATCCAGCCACAGAGCTTCCTAACTCTGAGTTGTAAGTGGCCATAAAAGTGTCACGAATATCCAGAAGTAACTGGCGATCATAAACCAGAGGTGAGCAGCAGTTCGACACAGATAGAAACACAGAGATCACAAAAAAGAGCAGGGATGCCAGACATGCCACGAACATCGGCGCCATCTTGAACAGCCAAGATTCACAAGATTCAAGTATCAAGTAAAGTGATGGCATTCATAGTCATATTTTCCTAATGTCTTTTACCTAAACATGGTGTCACGTGGATGGGAATATGCATGGAAATTACATGCAGATGACATAATGTATAGTAAAACTAGGCTTTGTAACCTGCATATATGGTGATTTTGGGGAGGAGACGGGGTTGAGATTCATGTACGCACAATCTTCAGCTGACTGGGTTTTTTAGAGGGAATTTTTGCACTGGTTCTGCCATAAAACTTCTGTGCGTACGGACAATCTGGGTTTTATGCATATGCACACTTTTAGAATAAAAGTTAAAATTACTTGAGGCCAAAGGACTCTAATAAAACATGTGAAGTTTGGGGCAGATCGGACATTGTACTGTATGCCTGAGTTAAAACAACTTCCTTTTTCATGGCGAAACATTGAATTTTGTCAGGCCGCCACAGATACGCCATTCAGCGAAAACTCAAGATCTTCACAATTTAAAGGCCTTTAGATTAGACTAACCGAATACGATGTTAACCAAAAAAAACTCAAGTTCGTTAAAACACAACATCTGGAAATGGCAACAACTGCAAAAATTTTGTAGAGAAAATTTGAAATATCACCCCAGTAATTCTCATCTACTCTTTTATGAATACTAAGGATTGGGACATACTTATTTGCTCGCCTATATAGTAGAGAAGTAGGCTGTTTTGGATGCAGCCACCGCTTGTACAAGATGCATTGACGCTGCACAGACCGATTTGCGCATGACATCAAAGTACAGAGCGATTCAAAAGCATAAGCGACTCGTATGCTCTCCAAACGCTCTCGTGGTACTCGATGTAATATGCCAATCGGTCTGCGCAGCGCCAATGCATCTCAAACAAGCCTGTTGTCTTGGGGAGATGAG
Organism: Chanodichthys erythropterus; assembly: GCF_024489055.1. Taxonomy (NCBI): domain Eukaryota; kingdom Metazoa; phylum Chordata; class Actinopteri; order Cypriniformes; family Xenocyprididae; genus Chanodichthys; species Chanodichthys erythropterus. The sequence goes on from NC_090223.1 coordinate 14,101,383, forward strand.
AGGGTCTCTTTGGTCTTTTTGTGAAAAATGCAGAAAATCGAACCTGATCCAGATTTTTTTTATGACAGATGAACGTTTTGGAAGCAGTGTGTAAACGTGATTGACACGTGTGTTATATCATAAACGTACAGTAGGACTGCACTCTTTGTGGATTGTGTCTTACTGTGTGAAAAAAAAAAAATGCAAATAGCTTTATTAACTGCAAATTAGTCACTGCAGGGCACATAAAACTAAATTTAAGATCACCCCAAAACTTAAATTTTCATTCAGTACAAAGCATTATATCATCATCATTAGGCAAACAACAGTCATAAATCATTACAAGTCTAATAACCTGGTAGCGATTTTATTTTCTTTAAACAACACAATAATATTAAATTGCAAAATATCAGCATCATATGTATTCATGTAGTTTTAAAAGACATTACAGTTCAAGTCTTATCATAACTGGTAAAACCTGCCAAAGAAAGAAAACACTGAAATTTTTTACTTTAAACAATATACAATATCACTCAACACGGTAAAATATAATGTAAAGCCGTAAATGAGTCCTTACTGTTTTGACATTCCCTTCTCTGCCTCCTCTTATAAAATAACCTTTTTATTATAGTAAAAACTACACATTGTTCCCAACAAACGTATAGTTTGTTTGACATGCAGTTTATTCATTAAATGAGCTGTTTCCTCACAAAAGCGGTTTATTCAGTGTAGTGAAGCCTCTTCTCCTTTGACATACATTAAAAATGGCCTCTGGTCTCCTTTCTTTCATGCCTACAAATCATGTTAGCATGTTGGTGTAAGGCCCGCCTAATGGGTCCAATGACGGTTTCCCACAGGACAGGGAAGGTCTAAGCGTGTATGCCTTTTCAGCGTCTCTGTGAAGCTCACTTAATTTCACTCGTTTAATCTGACTCCAATTTCAAATGATTCTTACATGTAGGTTGTGTTTCCAATTAGAAATTAATCATTTGTTATGTATTAATTTAGATATTCGATTATTCTGATTACCTTATATTTTCAATTATTCCGTTCACTGCAGTCCCGGTATCGCTTTAGAAGAGTTACTTCGGCCGATTTGAGCACTCTTCCCGGACACAAACTCGTCAGTCTGACCTTAAACATTGGATGCAGGGTAAATATCTACCTTTAAGTCGGTCGCGCTCTGCTTACTCGTAACAAAAAGCATAGTTTTGATATATTTACGAAAACTGCAACTTATTTAAGGCAGTGATTGTCAGAAATCGAAATGGACTTAATTGACGTGCCCTATGCTCCATCTATTAAACCTTTCGTATGACCAATCCTGAACACAGATTTGAGGTAATACCTTCGCTTTGATCTACTAGAAATAATGGATTAAGAATAATACAGAATCAACCAAATATAACATTTTATTTGTCAAGTAAAAATATATCATGCCAATTACATTACAATTGCAAGCCAATTCAGAAATGATAAATGCATAACATCGATTACTCAAAGAAATGCATATACACAGGGATGGGTGAATGTCCTCAGACATTCACCCATCTCTGGGGGGCCTCTCCTACAGATGATCCCACATGACTGCTTTGCTCTTTACCTTTTATACCAGAACCAGAACAAAAGGATCGTAAATGTTTATTACACCAACACCTGTTTTGGGGGAGAGGAGAAGAGACACCACCCAAAAAGAGGACAGAATTTTCCTTAATTTTCCATCTTCTTCATAATTCTAGTGACTGCTATGAAATTGAGACCGTTTTACCAATCGCACTGAGACAAATTAAATGATACCAAACATGAATAACTTTCAGTGACTTGAGGCAGGGGGAAGGAGAGTGTGTGTGTGTGTGTGTGTGTGTGGGTGTGGTGGGGGGAGGCGTTGTCCTTTTGCTACTTCTTTGAGATGTTCTTTCCAGATTAAAGTTTTATTACTTTATTGCAGGACGCTTTATCTCAGTTTTTGTTTAGCAGGAAAATCAGGCCTTACATTGGCTAAAGGTTGCAGGTCTGCCTTCCAGTGGCTTTGGCTAAACCAAAGAGGTTAGTACCCAAGGCGACACTTTGATACTTTTTGGCTAACAGCCACTAGATGGCGTTCCAGTACATCTTACCCAAAATCGGCGAATTTCACTGCCAAATAAGAAGCACAATAGAACAGTTTTTTTAAATTATGTCACCAGTAAATTGTATGGCTCCTACAGTAAATGTTGTATTGTCTTATATATGTTTTATTTTACCAGTTGTGGAATCCAACCATTCATCCATCTGAGTAACGTAGTTAGCCTACTTTTTATTGAGTATTTCCATTTTATGCAACTTTACACCTTTATTAATAGTAAATTAATAATTACATTTAAGATCATCATGTTTGCAGCGAATAATATATTTCAGACCTAGTGGAGTAATAATAATAATATCTAGGTCTGAATTGAAATATATATATTGTAGCTACGTTTTAATGGAACACACTACAAACATAATGATCTTATAATACATGATGCATGGCTGTGTCTGTTATCACATAATTCACACTTTTGGACACTTTTGCTTATTATTATTATTATTATTATTATTATTCATATATTTATTGTCCAACATTCCCAATTTTTCTGATGCATGTCCTTAATTTAATTTCATATGTTGGTAATAATCCAGTGTTTATAAGCTTTTTAAAGAATTTTAACCCAAACGGACTGGGTATCTTGAGAGCAAAGGTTTTGTGAAAAAAAGTGGAAGACTTAAACACAAAGTGTGTAAAATAAACTGTTTAAAGGATTTGATGATCACTAGTGATAGTATTTTATTCTGTGTTGTCATCATTCAGGTTGGATTTCAGCTTTAATGTATGTTTTGTTTTATCAAAGCAGCTGATGTTGCCATAGAAACTAGTGGACTGACGACTCGCTTTCACCCCAAAATGGCAGAAACGCAGGGCTGCTGCTGGGTGTCGGTGTTGCAGTGAAACGTTCTAATGACTGTTGCTTCTTGTTTGTGTATATTCTTTGGCTAAACTCTGCAGGACAGCGTAATACAAGGACGGACGTTCCCCATCCGTTGGGCTGTCTCGTATTTGGTGTGAGATGCTGATGGATGAATGTGTTTCATCCCAAATGCATGAGAGTTGGCAACCAACTCTCTGATTAATCACCAGGGCTCCGCCCTAACGAGTGCTTGATTGCCTGTGAGTGTGAAATCAACCTGTTCTGATTTATTAAGAGCATTTAAATAACACTGGCAGATGATTCAAAGTTAAGCTGTAGAGCATTTGAACAGTGTGAATTTTAAAGTACTGTTGGGTTTTTGAAAGAGACCCTTGATTTCTGTCTAGTCTTGGATGATTACTCTTCATGGCTGTGAGAGAGATTTGTTTTTGGAAAGGGCTCATTTTAGCCCTTTTCCTCTTTGCTGTTGAAGGACAGAAAAGGCCGTAAGTACCATGAGTTTTGAAGTGAACAGAAGGGGCCTAATGTTTATGCTGACTTAGTCTTAAAGATGGCAAAATGACTCATTTAGTTGAATGTTAAAGTGCATTAGTCACATTGTACTCTGTCGCCATATAGTGTTCAAAGGATAAAGGATTTTTTTTTTATATATATATATATATAATCTTTAATGCAAGTCATTGTTGAAGGGAGTTGGAGTTTCTTGTTCCTCGTTGTGTATGTATTCTGAACAAAACGTTCTTGTGTTCTTTCTTTTTGACCATGGCAGCCCAGTGTTGCCAAGTCTGTAGCTTCTCTGTGCATTATTATTATTTTTTTTTCCTACATGTTTGTCCCATCCAGATAACCAAACCCAACTACTTACAAATTTGGTGCTCCAAAATACCACCCTACCAACCCCAACCCACCCCCTGATGGAGATGATCACTTTGGGCTATTTTTGATTGAACTTTAGGCTAGTTTTGATATGCAGACCTGGCAACCCTGTGGAAGCCACTTTGTGAATGTTCAACCAACATCTACATGTTCTGACCTGATTCCTTTTGGTCTCTGAACCTAAACTGTTCACACAGGTTATTCATGGTGACATTCCCTGCAGTGATTGAGTCTGGATCTGATGCCAAATTGTGTGCAACTCTTCTGAAACCCCAAGAGAGTCTCACAATGACTGTTTCTCTGCTTGATGACAAAAACGGGATAACTAAACTTGTGCAGCAGAGCTCCTCGACGCCGCTTCATCGTTGCTTTAGTTTCAAGGTCTGTCATTAGATGCATGTGGCTTTTTCTTCTGGTTTGTTTGTTAACTGAACTTCTCTGCAGGCTCCTCGAGTAGATGGAGAATCTGTGCAAAATCTGAAGGTAGAAGTTCAAGGGAAGGTCTTCAGTGCAACCGAAGAGAGGAAAGTCATGTTCAAGTCTTACCTACCTTTGACCTTCATCCAAACAGACAAACCCATCTACAATCCAGGGCAAACGGGTGAGCTGTGAATGAATCTTTGGTGTAGAAAGTCAGTTACATGACGAGTTCTTAGACGAGTGCACTATGCAATAAATGTTTGTTGGTGTCTTTGCAGTGAATTTCAGAGTTGTCACCATGGATGCCAAATTTGTGCCTCTTGATCAGATGGTAAGATCTGGCCATGAGCAAACTGTAAATTTAATGCCGGCTTTTTTTCCATCAATGACTTTTAAATGCCTAAGTCCTGTCTTTGTGTCTTGCAGTACAATCTGGTCGTGGTGGAGGTGAGAATTGTGGAAGTCTTTTAATGGAGCTGACAGCTTTTTGTACTTTTTTGCTTTTTGTTTGCAGTATTTCTCTGAGCTGTTAATTGTTTTAACAGGACAATAAAAATAACCGGATTGGTCAGTGGACCAATGTTTCTTCAACTGGGTGGATATTGCAGCTTTCGCACCAGTTGAACTCAGAGGCTCAGATAGGGATGTACACACTAAAGGCTTTTATTGGTGACCGAGAGATCTCCCAGGTTTTTGAGGTGAAAAAATATGGTAAGTTGAGAACGCTGTGCAACAGTACAACATATCAGAGGTCTTAATCTGAATGATTGTTTCTGGTTTAGTTTTACCCAAGTTTGACGTGACTGTAAACGCGTCAGAGACCTACAGTGTTGCAGATGTGGGACTGAAAGTTGAGGCTTGTGCCAAGTAAGTGAGGTTTTTATTTTCTTGTCTTGTGTGTAGTCTATTCTTGATCTTGTGATTATTTCCCAGATACACGTATGGCCAACCTGTACCTGGTCAAGCATTGGTGGAAGTGTGCCGTGATCCTTTTCCATATGTTCCAGGCGTGACCCGTCTGTGCCTGAGTAAAACCGGACAGGTGTGTAACTCCTGCCTTACAGTGGAGGGTTTTTCTGCTTGTGCTTGACTTAAATGTGACCCTCTGTGTTCTGCTACCAGATGAATGCCACTGGATGTGCCTCCTTTACCGTCGATACGTCAGTGTTTTTCAACACCAAATTTGAGAATAGTCTTCAAGATTTGTTTGTTGTTACTGTGAATGTCACTGAGGAGGGAACAGGTGAGCTTTTGGCTAATCTGAACCAATAGCCCGTGTATGGAGGATGTTGACTTGTTGTTTTGGTGCATTTTTGTTTTACCCCAGATGTAGTTATGTCAAAATCTGCAACCGTGTCCATTTCATTTGAAGTTGGCAAGGTCACATTTTTGGACCTCCCAAATTATTTTGAACCTGGGTTAATGATTGATGCAAAGGCAAGTAAAAGTTCATCCCTTGTCTCAGAAGCCTTCTCATTGGTTCCCTTTCCTAACCGTGATCTTTCCCAACAGATAACCGTGTCTCGTTTCGATGGGACTCCAATTGCAAACAAAGCTGTGTATCTCCTCGACGGTAACAGCAACAAACTGCTGTTAAATCTGACCACAAACCAGAAGGGACTGGCCACATTCTCTCTCAACACTGCTAAACTTCCTAAAGCTGATCTGAATCTGGTGGTACGATTCTCTTTATATTTGTGAAATGTAGACTTCTTTCAGTCACTCTTGCATAAACCCACTGCATTCACTGTTTCCCAGGCTAGTGTGACTCCAGGGATTGTTTATAGTTACAAATCGCCATACTTCACTACAGATACGAGGGTTGTTCAGCTTCTCCAACCTGATTCTTCCAACAACCCATCACTTAGTGAACTGACTATAGTGACGCTTGAGCAGCCACTCAAATGTGGTGCTACTTTTCCAGTGACTGTGAAATATTCTTTTGTTGGAGAGTCTGGTGACTACAGTGCTGACATTGTCTATATGGTGAGTGAACAACAGTTTTGTTGACTGCTAGTCTGTTTGTCCAACACCGTTTTATGCACCTGTTTGTCTTGTCTTCTGTCAGGTCTTGTCCAGAGGAGTGATCGTCCTCCATGCATTTCAGACAGTCACAGCAAGGGCTTCTAATAAAGTCACAAGCGGCTCCGTGTCGTTCCAGCTGTCTGTTGGTGTTGACATGGCTCCAGCAGTGCAGATTCTGGTCTACTGTGTTCTGCCCAGTGAGAATGTAGTAGTTGTTAGTGCATCTTTTGACACTGAAGCATGTTTCCAAAAGGTATGACCTGCACTCTTTTGGCTTCAAATGGGTAATGACGTCTCCTACAGCATGTGTTTGTCCTTGTTCCAGGTGTCTCTGCAGTTCTCTCCCGCTACAGCTGTTCCAGCTGAGAGAAACGTTTTGACGGTCTCTGCTCAAGCAGGATCTCTGTGTGGCCTCAGTGCTGTAGATCAGAGTGTCTGGATATTGGAGCCAGGAAGACGTCTGAGTCCTAAAATGGTATAAATTTGCAGTTGATTTAAAGTCCCCCTGTACTCTTTTCACAAAAAAAAAAATTGTCATTTGATTAAAGTTCTTAATCCTTTAAAATGGCTTGAATGTAACGCGACACCCTTGCCTCATTTAATATATATGAATATGCTAATTAGCCCTGCCTCCACTCACTCACACAAGCTCAGACGAGATCCACTCGGGCAAATTACTGAGGTAAACGCTGCACAATGGCATCACTTAACAGTGTCGGACAAATAACTGACTTGTGATTTAACCTTTTGACTATTAAACGGCTAATGTTAAACCACGTTCACATTCATGAGTCAGACGGCTGCCTTCTAACAACTGGTACCCTTAGAAAGGCATCATAGAACTCAATGTTGTGGAGAAAGGCATTTAGTTCATAACATTTGTAATGTGCATCATACACATTTTTCATATCTGTAGAAAAATATGATGGATAACCTTTAAGACTCCCTTGCACAGTCAGTTAATGAGATGCTAAAGCCTGCCGGCAGTGATTGGTTACAAGGTAGTCTGTGACATCAGAAACTCCAGCGATTTTCAAACCACAGGTTTGAGACCGTCCATGGCTTACTGCAGTTTTATACTCTGCAATGGTGTTGACTGAATTTGCACATGGTTTGTCTAAAGCATGTTAAAACCCCAGATAGACATGAACAACTTTATAAAACTTTATTTTCACCACAGGAGGTCTTTAAATTCTTACTGGACTTGACTGACCTTCAGGTTCAGCTTTAGAATTTGAGTAATACTGATGGATCATTCAGACAAACTTATGCTATTATGATGTGTGGCTGTTATGACATAGCAGTTTGTGTACATTGACACTTAACATTTTAAACTCTGTGACTAACATGCCAACAATTAATGCATTTAGTTCAAGTTTCCAGTTTCCAGGGTTTTTTCCCCTTTTTTTTTTTTTTTCCCTTCTATGGTCCCAGGTGTTTGACTTGCTCCCAGTGCGCTCTCTATCAGGTTACCCATACAGTGTTGATGATGAACTGGAGTGTCTAGGTACTTTTCGACCCCGTCGAGCCCTTCGTCGTCCAAATCCTGACTACACTGTCCTTCCAAATCCTGACTACACTGTCCTTCCAAATCCTGACTACATTGATCCTACAAATAAAGCTTACACAACCTTCAAGGTAGAAAGCCATTCTTGACCATGTAGTCACTGAGGAACATGCAGTCGCTGACTTTAACTTGGACTTGTGTTTTGACTTGTTACCATGACAGAGTCTGGGACTGAAGGTTGCAACAAATCTTGCTGTACGACCCCCTCCGTGCTGGCTGTATCCCAGCTTCCCCAGATTCCCCGAAGGTTGGTTTATGCAGATTCATTTCCCTTTTTTTTTTTTTTTTTTTTTTTTTTTTTGTGGGTCAGCAAATTATGTAGTGCAAAGAGGGACCGTTAAGATCCTTTTGTAGCTTCAGAACTGAAGTGCATGCAGAAAGCAATGACTTCTATTTTAGTGAACTAACTGTAGTTCTTCCTTTTTTAGCCTTGGAAATGATTGATGCGGTTGACTTGGTGGCTCCTGCTCCTCCAGAAGCCAGAAGTGATGGAGACAAGCGCTCTGTTAAAGTAACTGTCAGATCTTACTTCCCAGAAACCTGGATCTGGCAGCTTGTTCAAGTGGGGTTAGTGAAGAATCTCTTGTTGCATCAAAAGCCCAACCCTCACCCTCTGGTTTTTAGTTCTTCTGTTCCACTTATTCCTCTCTCCTGTCCTTCAGAGCTACTGGATCCACACAAGTTTCCCTCATAGTTCCTGACACAATCACCACATGGGAGACGGAGGCATTCTGTCTGTCCTCTAAAGGTCTTGGTCTGGCTCCTTCTGCTCAGCTGACGGTCTTCCAGCCTTTCTTCCTAGAGCTCTCCCTGCCGTACTCCATCATCCGTGGAGAGTCCTTTGAGCTGAAGGCCACGGTCTTCAGCTATCTGTCCAAGTGCATCATGGTCTGTCATGGTTTATTTTCAATTTATATTAGGGATTCAGCAATATGAATTTTGGCCAATCCCAAAATAATGACCTCCTAAACATCCCCATATACTGATTGGGTTCATCACTGTCTCTTCACCAATAAGCTGCTGTGTGGTGGGTGATCTGGTGCAATATGGCTGCCGTTGCATCCAGGTGGATGCTGCACATTGGTGGTTGAGATTTCCCCTTCCATATGTAATGCATTTTGAGTACCCAGAAAAGTGCTATATAAGTAACGAATTATTCAATTATAATGCCATGCATACAACAGTCCCAATCATAGCTCTTAATGTGTTTGTGTTGCTGTTTGAGCGAGCAAGCTGAATGGGCACTGGGAAACTAAAGAGCTTTTCTAGCGGATTTAACTCAAAACGTGTCCTATGAGATTAATTGGCCATTTATACTACAAACTTAATATTACAACTATATCACTATAAAGTGGTGCAAGTGTACAAGCAAATTTGACTTCTGATCAATGTGCTCATGTTCTGGAAGCGCTCCCCACAATGACCCGCTACAACACCTCGGCAAACCTGGAGAATGAATTTTTATTGTATGCCACTCATGGTTATTAATGTGAATTGCTGTTTAAGCTCCACACTAAAGATCACCTGTACAATGAAGCATTTTGCTGCATCGTTAATTAACTCAACCAAACGTATCCTGTACAGATTAATCTGATACACACTAACTAAACAATATTACATCTTAGACTGGCACAAATGGCTCAATGCACAAGCAAACTTGATTGTGCAGTCATGAAGGTGTAACTCCGTGGGTGCGTTTTCTGCAACAATGCACAAACTTGAAACAAGAAAAGGATTGTGAATTGTTCATGTATCCTATATCGGCTTTAATGTATCGTCCAGTTTTTTTTTTTTTTTAAATCTGATCAATAACGAAAACTTAAGTGACCAATTTCAGTCAATATGTCTATTTTGTGCATCCCTACTTTACATAATGGACCTGTATAGAGAAGTGTCTTTGCTCCATGTACTGTTTCATTGGCAGGTTAAAGTAACTCCAGCTTCATCCACGGCCTTCACTCTTGTAGCATCTAATGAGCCGTATTCATCTTGTCTCTGTGCTAATGGGAGAAAGACCTTTAAATGGGTTCTCACAGCTTCTGTTCTTGGTCAGTTTTGGACTGTCTCTAAATTTGAAGTGTATTTGGTGTATTAGGTGTTAATTCCTGTCTGTCTCTGCAGGAGCTGTCAATGTGACTGTCAATGCTTCAGCTGAACCGTCCCAGACTCGATGTGGCACTGAAGCCGTGACTGTGCCGACAAGAGGACGCGTTGATGTAGTCACTCGAAGTCTACTTGTACTGGTGAGCGTTAACCAGCCTTCTGGAGTTTGATCATGGAGATCATGCTGCTTTACTGATGTGGTGTTTTGAGGTGTGTTTTTTTTTTATTTTTTATTAGGCTGAAGGAGTTGAGAGGACAAACACCCAGAGTTGGTTATTGTGTCCAAAGGGTTTGTTTGCAATCAATGATTCCCAAACACATTCTCCCTGTACAGCCAAACATTAGTCTAGTGCTCAATGCTGATCCATTCTGTTCAATCTGCAGGAAACGTTCTTTCTGAAGATATGAATTTGACTCTTCCAACAAATGTGGTTCAGGGATCAGCCAGATGCTCAGTTTCAGTCCTTGGTAAAACACTTCACTGAGAATACTGACATGTGATGTTTGGCAGAATAACGTGTTTCTGATGTGGGTTTTATGATTGACCTCTCATAGGGGACATAATGGGTCGTGCGCTGAAGAATCTGGATAAGTTATTACAGATGCCGTATGGCTGTGGAGAACAGAATATGATTGTTCTTGCTCCCAATATTTACATCTTGCTGTACCTGGAAGCCACGGGGCAACTCACCACAGCCATCCGAGAGACCGCCATAGGCTACCTTCAGAGTGGTATGAATAACCAAATCCCCTTTAAATATGTAAAAGACTAACTTCCAAGGAGGCTTAGTTCTGCTCTTCCTATTGGAGTGCCTCAGACACTCCCTTCCTGACCAATTTACATGTGGCTTTTGACCTGAACAGGATACCAAAGACAACTAAACTACAGGCACGAAGATGGTTCATTCAGCACATTTGGTTATGATGAATCAAATACATGGTGAGTTTGACAGTTCTCTTGTGTAATCTGTCATGACGACAACAGTTTGTAAGTTTCAGTTTGTCAACTCCATGGCCAGGTTGACTGCCTTTGTCCTGAGGACTTTTGCTCTAGCCAGGCAATTTATCTTCATCGATCCACATGTCCTGCAGAGTGCAAAGGATTGGTTGATCAGCAAGCAGGGTTCAGATGGTTGTTTCATTCAGCAGGGAACTCTGCACCACAATGACATGAAGGTGCATTACACGTCTTAAAATACCCTCTAACCAATAGGCTTGGTGCGGAGTTCCTGTAAATCAAGTTTGCTGGTGTTTTTAGGGTGGCGTTGGGGACAGCGTGACCATGACCGCCTATGTTGTTGTATCACTGCTTGAACTAGGCATCCCTGTCACGGTAAAAGCGTCTCCAGTTGATGTTTGAGCAGCCTGTGGATGACCTTTCTGTTCAGGCTGTCATAATTTTTGTTCTCTTTAGGATCCTGTCATCACCAATGCTCTGTCATGCTTGAGGCCTGTCGTTGGGAACCTGGGAAACACTTACGCCACTGCTCTGCTGGCCTACGCCTTCGGTCTTGCTGGAGAGACCAGCACTCGATCACAGCTTCTAACTGCCTTAAACAACAATGCCATTTCTGAAGGTGAAATCTTACTAGCCTCTTGATGTTGGTTCATGTTCTTTGTCATCAACTTTCTCCCCACCTTCTCATCTTTAGGCACAAAGCTCCATTGGTCTCAGACTTCATCTGGTGATACTCTGGCGGTGGAGATCAGCTCTTATGTGCTGTTAGCGGTTCTCACTGAACAGCCTCTCACGACGGCTACTCTGGGCTATGCTAACCGCATTGTCAACTGGCTCGTGACCCAGCAGAATCCCTATGGAGGCTTCTCCTCCACCCAGGTACCTCTAATGGCCAAACATGAGGTCAATCATTTATATGAATGGAGTTTTTGATCTGGTGCTTGTTTTTAGGACACTGTGGTGGCTCTTCATGCTCTGTCTGTGTATGCTGCTAAAGTGTTCAGCGTGGACGGCTCCAGCACTGTTACTGTACAGTCCTCTGTGGCAGGAGGAGAGTCTTATAGCTTCACCGTGAATCGGGACAACAGGCTGCTGTATCAGGAGAGGCCGCTGAAGAATGTTCCTGGCAAATATAATGTTAAAGTCACCGGATCCACTTGTGTGTCTGTGCAGGTTTGTGTATTCACCATTCTGTTTGTCTCTGTGCACTTCCTAATTCTCATTGTGTATGCTCTGAACTCCTACTGTAGGTTGCATGTTTCTACAACATCCCGACACCCGTTAAAGTCACCAGGACGCTGAGTGTCGAAGCAAAGGTGAAGGCAGACTGCCAACCGCTGGGAGCCAATCTTGTGTTGAGCTTCACGGTGAAGTAAGAATAGCTTTGGCTTTGTGTCCTGAAACCAGACCATGTTTCTGACTCCTACAAAAGGAAGCTGTTCTTGCTCCTGTTGACTATACCTCTTTATTCCCTCATCACCCTCATTCAGTTACAATGGTGCAAAAGCAAGCACTAACATGGTTATTGTGGACATTAAGCTCCTATCTGGCTTCACGGCAGATACGTCACTGGTTCGTATGTTTAAGATTAGGAAAGTCTGAAGGAGCTTCGAGCATCTTGGGACTTAATTATGTAAATTCTTCTTTCTCTCAGCTTGGATCTTCACCCCAAACATTCGCCCCACTAGTGGAGCGGGTTGATGCCGGAGATGATCGTGTCCTAGTGTATCTGAAAGGGGTGAGACTTTGTGCACTGGGTATATTCACTAGCTGCCGTAATCTTGTGCCGTTGGTCATCTTTTCTGTCTCTCAGGTTCCCAAAGGTGTCCCCATGACTTACACTTTGCAGCTGAATCAGGTTCTTGCAGTGAAAAATCTCAAGCCAGCGGTCATCAATGTTTATGACTACTATCAGACAAGTATGCTTGCATCTTAATCATGTTTTGCTCTGGCTAAGTTCACTGAACATGATCCAGCTCACTTCCTGTTCCTCTTTCAGGTGACGCATTTGAGACAACATACATGTCGTCCTGTCCCTGATTTGAGTACTGGCTACAGGATGCATGACTCGAATAAAATGGATTTTATACAATCAGTCTCTTTGTTGCCTCCCTTGTAATTGAGTCAGGAAGTTGTAGGTTTCATGTTTCTATTGCCCATGTGCTTTCAGGTCCTTATAACATGACTGAGATGTAGTTCACTCAGGCAGTGGCTGTTGTTAACTGGTTGAGCTTTCACTTTTTGAAGCTAAAACTCAACTGACTAAATGCTCTTGCAACTGTAGTGGATTTCTTCAAAAAGCTGCTTTTCATTTGTTTTGGACCAGTAACTAAAATTCTAAGTCTAAACATTTTACAGTAATGGAGTAATCTGTGTAAATGGAAGGTTAAAATTGTTTTAATGGGAAATCTTGTTACTCATATGCACTCTGCAGGTGACATTTAATAACTGCTTCTCGATTTACAAATCTCTACTTTTCTCTCCATGGTAACATGCACTTTATGTAGGCATTGAGTTATAGAACTGGCTACATTAGATATTGCTCTATAACAAACAAAGGGGCAATTTCCTAATTGAATGACTCCACTACTCAAGTGTTATGTATATGAAAACCAACATTTAACAGGATGTTGGATACCTGGCACTCAAAGTGACAGCAGCCTAATAAACCTACTCCTATTCATCTAACAAGACTAAAAGTCACCTGCTCTTGAGTAACTTTAAGGATTAAGCTATATTTAATTTATACAGTGGAGGCTATGCATATTTTACATTTGATTATTTTGTTAATTCTGTACTTAAGATGTTTCACTGGTATGTAAATTTGAACCACTAGCTCAACCATGTCAGTAGAAAAGTCCTTTTGTGTTGAGCCCTGCTGCAGCTCTAAATGGTCACTGTGCTATTACATGAAAGGTAAAATATCTTGATTGATCCACATCCTGCAGAGTACAAAGGATTGGTTGATCAGCAATCAGTGTTCATTACATTTCTTAAAATACACCAACCTATAGGCTTGGTGTGAGACCATTGTTCTAAACCAGTGTTTTTTCCTTTATTAAAGGGTGGAGTGGGTGACGATGTGTGTATGTGCTGCTGTTCATCCTTTGTCTCTCAGGTCCCCATGACTTACACTCTGCAGCTGAAACAGGTTCTTGCAGTGAAAAATCTCAAGCCGGCGGTCATCAACGTCTGTAACTACTATCAGACATAATGTAATGCCACAGATGACATTTTTTCATTTTCACATTTCACGTAAAGGTGCCCTAGAATTAAAAATTGAATATCTTGGCATAGTTAAATGACAAGAGTTAAGTACATTGAAATGGGATTAAAATAAAAATAAACTGTATAAAATAAACCCCGGTATAAAAAGAAATACCTTCTATAACTTCAAATCAAGACACGATCAAGTTGTCTTCACCAGGTACAGACTGGGGCACTCAAGACTTACCCGTGGGTTTTTATTAATAGGCGAAGTTCCTACTTTATATGTCTCATGTCAAGTTCCTTTGACTGTTAATTACAATTCAAAAGAATATGCTTTTTTATGGTGCTGCTTGCATGGAATAATTTAAAATGTATCACCCAGATGTATTTTAGATTTTCTTATGAATCTGATGTAAAAGCAGAACTAAGTAACTTTTTTTTACCTTCATAAATGATTTTCTAAGTCCTTCCGATGGTTAATTGACTTGTAGTGGTGTGTTTGAGGCGAGCATTAACCCCCTCTGGCACGTCTACGCCAGAAAACAGCACTTGCAAGTTGAGCTGCATCGACCTGACACAATCTCGCTTCATGTTCACGCGAGAGTGACAAAATGCTTTATGGTAATTCAAAAACAGTGTATATATTATGACTTTACAAGACAATTTCTAAAATTACCCACCTTCATTGAGATTTCTTGTTCTGTATTTGCAAAACTACTGCACTGGTGAGTGTTGTAGTCGTTGCAGTCCAGAGCTGCGCTTGGAATATTTACGACTGTGATTCACTGAAGGAACCTGTAGGGGGAGCTTCACAAATCTTACTGAGTTCTGCTTTAAGCTGAAATGTTTTATATAATAATGTAAATTTTATGGATGATATTGACCTTTCTGTTTGCCATGTAAATAGCCTTGATGCTAACATGGCGTAAAAAATAAAATAAACGAAATCAAGTGTCATTCATGCTCCACCGCATTTTAGTTTCATACACATTACACTGCAGGAGAATGTTTTAAATGTGAATTATTGTATTTAAAAGTACACATTTCAAGCTTTCTTTAGATGTGTGTTTCATGTTTGTGTGATTATTCGCTGAGTTTCAGAAAGTTTCTCCTGAGACAGACTGCTGAAAGCACACCCTGTTATCTTTATTTTACCAAAGCAGAGAGATGGGAGTACAAAAAAAAAAAAAAAAAAAAAAAATTTATAGTTTATAATTGCACTTATCTGTGTGGCCAAAAATGGAGCATTTTAAGTTGTTTCCGCTGTCATGAGGAAACATTAAATGCTCTTAATGATCAGAAACATGCTTTATCTTCAAATCCAAGCAATGGAAACATCTTGAGGGCTGGTTAAGATTGAAATAAAAGACTTGCGATGATTCTTTTACAATGTATTACGAATCATTAGCAGTATTTAAAATAATGTGTCATGTTTTAAAAGCTCTACGAGATGGAGTAATTAACTGACTAAATTAATTCCAGGTTGGAGGTTGATCATTGGAATTAACAAGCTTGATGAATTCCACCAGACAATTAAGAGCAATAGTGCTGCAATCAGTGCAACTGATTGAAAGAAGCAGTCAAGCAGTAAACAGAGCTTAGTAAAGTTCTGCAGGGTTTTTGAGAGTTACCTGATTTGGTCCTGGTTTTGGATGATCCTTCTTTATGGCTGTGAAGGAGATTTGTGTTGGGAAAGTGCTCATTTTAGTCCTTTTCATCTTTGCTGTTGGGGGACAGAGATCAGGACCGTAAGAAAATGGGCTTTGATGTGAATGAACATGTCCTCCTGTAGTTTTAATCTGATTCCTCAAAGTTTATGCATTTCTTAGCAAAATGACTATTGTGTTCTTAGTCTCTAGTATTATAGCAACTACTTTTGTGATCATAAACTTGCATGAATACAGTAGTTCGGACTTATGATTTCTGACACTAAACATCTGTCTGATGTTTCCACAGATCCTTCTTGGTGACGTTCCCTGCAGTGATTGAGTCCGGCTCTAATGCCAAATTGTGTGCAAGTCTTTTAAAACCCAATGAGAGTCTTGCAATGACTGTTTCTCTGCTTGATGATCAAAACAGGACTACTCAACTTGTGCAGCAGAGATCTTCAACAGAATTTCACCGCTGCTTTACTTTCCAGGTCTGTCATTGTCTGGCACATGCAGCATTTTCATCTGTTTTTGTAACAACATGTTTATCTACAGGCACCTCGAGTAGATGGAGAATCAGTGCAGAAGTTGAAGGTGGTAGTTCAAGGAAGTAACTTCAAAATGACAGAAGAGAGGAAAGTCATGTTTAGACGTTACCTACCTTTGACCTTCATCCAAACAGACAAACCCATCTACAATCCAGGACAAACTGGTGAGCTGTGATTGAGCCTTGGATGAAAATTAAAAATGATAAGAACTTGTAGTGTAATGGACTTTCTACACGTTCAAGTACATTATGTAATGGATGTGAGTTTATCTGTGTTTTCCCTTTTGCAGTAAATTTTAGAGTTGTGACCATGAATGCCACACTTGTGCCCCTTGATAAAATGGTAAGATCTCATCTGTCATTATATTCAGCTTTTTTTTTTTTCTTGCTGTCTCTTCATCAGCATGAATGTAACTTTAAATGTCTAATTTTACTGTTTTTGTCTTGCAGTACAGTCTGGTGGTGGTGGAGGTGAGAATTTCTCTGGTGCAAGTCTTTGATTGGTGCTGATGCTTCATTTCTGTATGTTTTTAGGTTTGCTGTTTGAGTCTGTGTGTGTGTGGTGTTTTTTTTTTTTTTTTTTTTTTTTAATAGGACAATAATAATAACCGGATTGGTCAGTGGACCAACGTTTCTTCAACGAGGTGGATTTTGCAGCTTTCTCATGAGTTAAACCCAGAGGCTCAGATAGGGACGTACACACTAAAGGCTTTTATTGGTGACCAAGAGATCTACCAGGTTTTTGAGGTGAAAAAATATGGTAAGTCATTGTTAAAGTGCAAAAGTACAACTGCAGCTCTGAGGTAATTAAGCATTTTGTTTCTGGTTTAGTTTTACCCAAGTTTGATGTGACCGTAAACACACCAGAGACATACAGTGTTGCAGATGTGGGACTGAAAGTTGAGGCTTGTGCCAAGTGAGTGGCTTATTTTCTTGTCTTGGGGTTGGTCTGTTCCTGATCTTGTTCCTTGTGATGTTTCCCAGATACACTTATGGCCAACCTGTACCTGGTCAAGCATTTGTGGAAGTGTGCCGTGAGCCTTTTGAATATGCTGACATTCCAGGCGTGACCCGCCAGTGCCTGAATAAAACTGTAAAGGTGTGACTTGTCATACAGAAGGTTTTTTTTTTTTTTTTTTAAACGCATGCTTGAATTAAATTTGAGTCTTTGTTCTGCTACCAGATGAATGCCACGGGCTGTGCCTCCCTTACTTTCAGTACATCAGTGTTTTTCAACACCAAATTTGAGAATTCCATGCAAGATCTGTTTCTTGTTAACCTTAACCTCACTGAGGAGGGAACAGGTGAGCTATTGGTTGATTTGAACCAGTGACTCATGTCTGTGAGTTTATTTGGTGTCTTCATGTTTGTGGCGTTTCTTTTTCTTGCCAGATGTAATGATGTCAAAATTCACAACTGTGTACATTACATTTGAAGTTGGCAAGGTCACATTTGTGGAGCTCCCGGAGTTTTTTGATCCTGGCTCAGTGATTAATGGAAAGGCAAGTAAAACTTTATCTTGCTGCAGAAGCCTTCACAATGGTACCCTTTCCTCACCTTTTTCTTTCCCAACAGATCTTGGCATCTTCTTTCAATGGGACTCCAATTGCGAACAAAGCGTTATATCTCCTGGATGTTAACAGGTGGCCTAATGAAGAGCTGCTGAATCTGACCACAAACCAGAATGGACTAGTCACATTCTCCCTCAACACTGCTAAATTTAAAGCTGATCTGAATCTGAAGGTATGTTTTGTTCTTATTTTAAATGGAATGGAATTTTTGCAAGAAAAGTCACCATTCTTTGTTTCAACAGGCAAGTGCAACACTAGTGGATTACGATTACAAATCGCCATACTTCAGTGTCGATATGAGGGTGGTTCATCTCCGATCTGCTTCTGACAGCCCATCATTCAGTGAACTGACTATAGTGAAGCTTGAGCAGCCGTTGAAATGTGGTGCTGCGCTTCCAGTGATGGTCAAGTATTCTTTTGTTGGAGAAACTGGCAACTACAATGCTGACATCATCTATGTGGTGAGTAGACATCAAAACATTCTGTTTTGACACTTCTGATCTGTGTGGCACATTTCATGCACTGGTTTTTCTGTCTTCTGTCAGGTCTTGTCCAGAGGAGTGATCGTCCTCCATGGATTTCAGACGGTCACAGCAAGGGCTTCTAATAAAGTCATGAGCGGCTCGGTGTCGTTCCAGCTGTCTGTTGGTGTTGATATGGCTCCAGCGGTGCAGATTCTGGTCTACTGCGTTCTGCCCAGTGAGAGTGTAGTTGTTGGTACTGCATCTTTTGACACTGAAAAGTGTTTCCAAAACCAGGTATGATGTGCACTATCTTTTGGTTTCAAGTGGGGAATGGTGACATGTCCTACAGCATGTTTCTTCCTTGTTCCAGGTGTCTCTGAAGTTCTCTCCCGCTACAGCTGTTCCTGGTGAGGGAAATGTTCTGACGGTCTCTGCTCAAGCAGGATCTCTGTGTGGCCTCAGTGCTGTAGATAAGAGCATCCAGATCATGGAGCCAGGAGCACGTCTGAGAGCTGAAATGGTACCAGTTTGTTCAGTTTTATTGTTGCACTTGATTTGACATCCAGGTATAACTTAAGGATTTGAGTCTCCTGCTGGTGGATATAATGGGCAAATCTCTTATGTGGCTGTTACATTTTAAAACCATAATTGTATGAATGTGTGACAGTAACAGACAAAATGGTAGTGCATTTAATGTTTTTTTTTTCAGAAATGTGTGACACATACAGTATTGTTTCATGGACCCAGGTGTTCGACATGCAACCCCTGCAATTGCAATCAGGTTATCCATACGGCGTTGAGGATGAACAGGAGTGCCTGAGGTTTCGACTCCGTCGAGCTGTTCCTACAGATCATGCCTATACAAGTTTCATGGTAGAAAACATTTCATGACCATGTAGTAGGGCTGGGCGATGTATCGAATGCTTTTGTCACGCGCATTTCTTCAGTAAAGCCGGTTCCCTGATTACCGCTAAATCGCCATCACCTGCTTTCAAATGAAGCGGCATTTAATAAACAGAACCGTAGTTCACTGATAAGACACGCAATATCGTGTTCAATATCGATATGTATCGCCGTCGATATTGAGCGCGATATTGCGTGTCTTATCAGTGAACTACGGTTCTGTCTATTAAATGCTGCTTCATTTGAAAGCAGGTGATGGCGATTTAGCAGCAATCAGGGAACCGGCTTTACTGAAGAAATGCGCGTGACAAAAGCATTCGATACATCGCCCAGCCCTACCATGTAGTCACTGAATACTACAGGCTCCTTGATTTCAATTTCATCTGTTTTGTCTTGTTGCTCTGGCAGAGTGTGGGGATGAAGCTTGCAACAAATCTGAATGTACGCGAACCTCTCTGCCTGAAATACAAAGACCTGATATATTTTCGACGCTTCCCCAGTGGTAGGTCTACACAGTTGGACTTTGGTTTGTTTTTTCTCTTTCCTATAATTCTCTTTTCCTGTTTCTCCAAGTTGTTTAGTGTTGTGGTGGAGGGTTTAAGTATGCAAATATAAATGCAATGAGGGATTGTTGATCCTTTGTAGCTTCAGAACTAAAGTGCATGCAAAAAGCAAGAAATTCTAGTCTTGATGTCTTTTTTGCTTCAGTGTACTATGGGGGAGTACAGCCATTTGCAATGCCCCCTGCTCCGGCCCCTGCTCTGGAACCTGCTCCAGTAGCAGAAAGTAGTGATCGCAGTGGCACCTATGATGTGACCGTCAGGACTTACTTTCCAGAAATGTGGATCTGGCAACTTGCTGAAGTGGGGTTAGTGAAGCATGTCTTCATTTCAGCAGTTGAAAAGCCACAATTCTCTCCTATCCCCTTTTACCTAACTTGTACTTTTCTGGTATGTTCCTCAGAGACTCTGGGTCCACACAAGTTCCCCTCAAGGTTCCTGACACCATCACCACATGGGAGATGGAGGCGTTCTGTCTGTCCTCCAAAGGTTTTGGTCTCGCTCCTCCTGCTCAGCTGACGGTCTTCCAGCCCTTCTTCCTAGAGCTCTCCCTGCCGTACTCCATCGTCCGTGGGGAGTCTTTTGAGCTGAAGGCCACGGTCTTCAGCTATCTGTCCAAATGCATCATGGTATGTTTTATTTATAATGGATCTACAGTATATACAGAAGATCCCTGTCTTTGCTTAATGTGCACTGTTGTTGTTCGGCAGATTCGAGTAACTCCAGCTCGGTCATCGGCCTTTACTCTAAAACCGTTGAATGATCCATATCCATCCTGTCTCTGTGCCAATGGGAGAAAAACCTTTAAATGGGGTTTCACAGCTTCTGTTCTCAGTCAGTTTTTGGCCATCTGTCTCTAATTTGAAATGTTTGAGGTGTTACTCCCTATAGGGCTGCATAATAATGGTTAAACTGAATCATGATTGTCATGTTGAGGGAATTTTCATCTGAATTACTACAGAGAGAATGTCCGTTCATATGCATGATTTATTTGACCCTGTTGTTTCCTGACTTTATATTTAGTTATTACATTTATTTAATAAAGAACTCATGTTGGGTGACTTTTTTTTTTTTTTTTTTTTTTAAATACTCTTGATGCCTGGCAACTGGCTTTCATGATGAATAACCAGTGGGTAAATATTGTTTATGCTTAGAGAAGCAATGATCACGATCACAACTAAAATGCGTCTTATCGTGTATTCTAACTCGCTACCTCTGTCATTGCAGGAGCTGTCAATGTGACGGTCAATGCTTCAGCTGAACAATCCCAGACTCTGTGTGGCAATGAGGTTGTGACTGAGTGACTACATCAATGCGTCCCCTTGTCGGCACAAAGTCTACTTGTCCTGGTCTGTGTGTTCACCATATTTCTGGAAAATGTAGTGCATTGTGCTTTTTACTGATGTGACATGTGGTTGTTTTTTTTTATTTTGTTTTTTTTTTAAATATAGCCTGAAGGAGTTGAGAGGACAAACACCCAGAGCTGGTTATTGTGTCCAAAGGGTTTGTCTGCAATCAATAATTCCCAAACACATTCTCTCTGTACAGCCAAACATTAGCCTAATGCTCAATGCTGTTCTGTTTGGTCTGCAGGAAACGTTCTTTCTGAAGACGTGACTCTGACATTTCCAACAAACATGATCCAGGGATCAGCCAAATGCTCTGTTTCTGTCCTTGGTAAAGGGGTTCATTGAAGCAAACACTGACATGCATCAGAAGCCCAAGTTATTCTGGTAAAGGTTTTTGGCTTGACCGCTTGTTTCTCTTCCCCTCATAGGAGACCTAATAGGTCGTGCACTGAAGAATCTGGATGGGTTATTACGGATGCCGTATGGTTGTGGAGAACAGAATATAGGTGTTCTTGCTCCCAATATTTACATTCTGCAGTACCTGGAAGTAACTGCACAGCTCACTGCAGCCATCCGAGAGAGAGCCATGGGCTACCTTCAGAGAGGTGTGGATGACGATCAATTTATTCATGCTTTTTACTTCAGAGTTGGACTACTGTAATACTCTATACCTGGGTTTGCCTAATTCACCTGACAATCGACTGGCCTGACAAATGACCAGGCTACTGACTGGCACTAAAATCCATCAACACATTACTCCTGTGCTTGCCTCTCTCCACTGGCTACCAGTTATGTCCTGGATTGATTTTAAGATTTTGCGCTTTTTTTTTTTTTTTTTTTTTAAAAGCTTTGCATGGACTTACTGCTCAGTATATATGTGATCTTGTCCCTCAAGATCCTTGCGCTCAGCCAATCAATTTCTTTTTCCTCACTCACGTTATAAAACTAATGGTGACCAGGCTTTCTCTGTGGCTGCTTCTCGACTCTGGAACAGTCTGCCTTTCAATATTAGATCTTCCACTTCGGTTTCTACATTTTTAAATGCAGTTTAAAAACTTGTATGTATTCTTTGTCTTAAAGGATTAGTTCCCTTTTAAAATTGTTCCTTATTTACTCACCCCCATGTCATCCAAGATGTTCATGTCTTTCTTTCCTGGTCGAAAAGAAATGACGGTTTTGGATAAACATTCCAGCATTATTCTCCTTTATAGTGGACTTCAATGGAGCCCAAGCGGTTGAAGGCCAAAATTAGTTTCACTGCAGCTTCAAAGTGTTTTAAACGATACCAGATGAGGAATAAGGGTCTTATCTAGAGAAACCATCTGTCAATTTCTATAAATGTATATGCTTCATAAACGCATCTTAGGCTGTATGTCCTAAGGCTTCCCTAATACGGAAAGCAGAAGCACGTGCAAGGCGATCACTTGTTTTATAAAGCAAATACGTTTCACTAGATAAGACCCTTATTCCTCGTCTGGTATCGTTTGAAGCTGCAATGAAACTGTAATTTTGACCTTCAGCCATTTGGAAAGACCACTTAAGTCCACTATAAGGAGAATGTACAGCACTTTGTTTTGAAATGTGCTTTAGAAATTAATCAAATTTATTTTTCAACTCTGGTTACTAAGTTCTAAGGACGTTCAGTTCTTACTATTGGAGCATGTCTAATTGCTTGTGGTTTTTTTTTACCTCAACAGGATACCAAGGACAGCTGAACTACAAGCACAATGATGGTTCATATAGCACATTTGGTTATGATGAATCAAATACATGGTGAGTGTGACAGTTCTGTTGGGTGTGTGGTCTGTGGTGGCACCAGCGGTTTGTAAGTTCAGTTTGTGACCACTTCTCCATGGCCAGGTTGACTGCCTTTGTCCTGAGGACTTTTGGTCTAGCGAGGTAATTTATCTTCATTGATCCGAACGTCCTGCAGAGTGCAAAGGATTGGTTGATCAGCAAGCAGGGTTCAGATGGCTGTTTCATGCAGCAGGGAACTTTGTACCATTATGAAATGAAGGTAGTCGAATGTTTCTTCAAATGGTCCATAACAATGTATTAGAAGGCTGAGACTGTTCTAAATGCTTATATACTGGTGTTTTTAGGGTGGAGTTGATGATAATGTGACCATGACTGCCTACATCATTGCATCACTGCTTGAACTAGATGTCCCCTCCACGGTAAAAACTCCAGTAGTTGTATGGACTCCTTGCAGATGACCTTGTTCTGACTGTAACTTGATGCTTGCTTTTATTTTTAGGATCCTGTCATCACCAATGCTCTGTCATGCGTGAGGCCTGTCGTTGGGAACTTGAGAAACACTTACGTTATAGCTCTGCTGGCCTACACCTTCAGTCTTGCTGGAGAGACCAGCACTCGATCACAGCTTCTAACCTCCTTAAACAATAATGCCATTTCTGAAGGTGAACTTTACCAGCCTCTTGATGTTGCTTCATCAGGTTCTTTGACATCAACTTTCTCCCCACCTTCTCATCTTTAGGCACAAAGCTCCATTGGTCTCAGACGACATCTGGTGATACTCTGGCGGTGGAGATCAGCTCTTATGTGCTTTTAGCGGTTCTCACTGAACAGCCTCTCACGACGGCTACTCTGGGCTATGCTAACCGCATTGTCAACTGGCTTGTGGCCCAACAGAATCCCTATGGAGGCTTCTCCTCCACCCAGGTACCTCTGACCACCAAACATGAGCTCAATCATTTGAGTGGGGTTTTTGATCTGGTACTTGTTTTTAGGACACTGTGGTGGCTCTTCATGCTCTGTCTGTGTATGCTGCTAAAGTGTTCAGCGTGGACTGCTCCAGCACTGTTACTGTACAGTCCTCGGTGGCAGGAGGAGAGTCTTATAGCTTCACTGTGAATCGGGACAACAGGCTGCTGTATCAGGAGAAGCCACTAAAGAACATTACTGGCAAATATAGTGTTAAAGCATCAGGGTCCTATTGTGTATCTGTGCAGGTCTGTATCTTCACCCCCTCCATTTCTGTTTGTTGCACATCCTAATTCTGTTTTACTTTGCAATCATAGATTGCATGTTTCTACAACATCCCGACACCTATTAAAGTTGTCAGAGCACTGAGTGTCGAAGCAAAGGTGAAGGGAGACTGCCGACCGCTTGGAGCCAATCTCATGTTGAACTTCACAGTGAAGTAAGAACAGATTTGACTCTTAAAATCAGCTCACATTTATGGCTCTACTGCTCTGAAAGTTGCTTTCTTGTCCCTATTGACTAAACCTCTTTATTCCCCTTCATTCAGTTACATTGGTCCAAAAGAAAGTACTAACATGGTTATCGTGGACATTAAACTTCTGTCTGGCTTCACGGCAGATACGTCACTGGTTTGTATGTTAGGATGTCTTGTAAAATCCCAAGATTCTTGAAGCTCGTACAGATGTAATCATGCATGTCATTGTGCATGTTCATCAGCTTGGATCTCCACCCCAATCGTTTGCCCCGCTAGTGGAGCGGGTCGATGCTGAAGATGATCGTGTTCTAGTTTATCTGAAAGAGGTGAGACTTTGTACACTGGGTATATTCACTAGCTGCCATCTTGAGTGCTGTGTATGTGCTGCTGTTCATTTCTCCTGTTCTGCAGGTTCTCAAACGATTTCCCGTAACTTACACTCTACGACTGAATCAGGTTCTTGCAGTGAAAAATCTCAAGCCAGCGGTCATCAACGTTTATGACTACTATCAGACAAGTATACCATCACAGACTCATGTGTCTAGCATACAGGCAATTCTACAGGAAATTCAGCCAAAGTTAATTTTCT
The DNA here is from genome assembly GCF_024489055.1 of Chanodichthys erythropterus. NCBI lineage: Eukaryota > Metazoa > Chordata > Actinopteri > Cypriniformes > Xenocyprididae > Chanodichthys > Chanodichthys erythropterus. Next base: position 14,126,300 of record NC_090223.1, read on the forward strand.
TGTCCTCTTTCAGGTGATCAGTTTGAGACGACATACACCTCCCCCTGTCCATGATTGTGCTGTAGTACTGGCTACAAAACGCGAATCAAATAAAACTTGTGCTTTAAACAATCAGTGATTGTGTTGCCTGTTTGTGGACTAAAGTTTGAGACTTCCAGCTTAGAATAAACTTTTACAGTGTTCATGAGTTTGACTTCCGTTCCTTACAACATGGCTGAAATGCAGATCAGTTGGTCATTGGCTATTAACTTTGACTTCACTTTCAGTATTTGGGTTATTTGAAATGCTCCCATATTGCTACAATTTTCATAGATGTCAATTGTTTTTGTTCCTTTTAATTAATTAAAAAAAAAAAAAAAGCCTTAAAGTAATCTGTAAATAATGGAAGGTTACAAATGGTATTGTAGGTATTTGAGGAATGAATTCAAAAAGGCTTTCCTAACCTTGTTTACTTATTTAATTTTTAAATGTACACAAAGCATTTTTGAATGTGACTCAAACAATATCTGAAATCTCTTCAGTCTAATACAATGTTATATTGAACATTGAGCAATAATTGCTGTAAAATGCAATTTCAGCTAAAATATGTCTGCTGCATTACATCTACATTCTAAAAATCACAGCAGTTTAAGTATCTTAAACCTTTGGAGTTGGGAAGGGGGTCAAATTTTTCTTTTTGGTCCTCAAGTTTTAATTTGTCCAGTCTTTTCTGGTGTACATGGCAAATAGTTTTGAAGACTTCAATTTCTGGCTTCAACACCTTTTTAAGTGACCCTGAACGCGAATTATCTGGTTCAGGTGTGTTTGATTAGGGTTATAGCTGAACTGCCATTTTCCAAAGGTGCATTTGAAATTGAATACTTCCCTACTATACAGGAAAATTAAAAACTGCAAAACTGGATGTTTGAATTCGAAAAACTAGGCGAAAAGTACCTGGATGTACTCCCTGCAAGATTCTGAAGTGTGCATTCGATGGCCCCTTTACTATCACGAGGCCATGGGAAAGGATTTATGAATGGCAGTAAAGCACGCAACTGATGCTGGTAGGTCATGTGACCGTAACAACATGGCAGTTGTAGTATGTCTGATTTTCATTCATACTACCCATATTCACACTATATCAAACATACGTTCTTAACGGTCATGAACCTAAAGTCCAGTCCACATGACACAAAGCTGTCTTGTCATTCTATGGAATAGAGAAGAAAGTGTAAAAACTTTGGCTTGGGGGTTTGGAATGACTGACATAAAGGTGAATACATTATTTTTATACTATTGTTTTGAGTATAAAATGAGTCAAAGCCACAGGTTTTAATATGTTTTAATAAAGTCTGAGGATTACACTTTTAGTTTCATGAATAATTTTCTAAAAGTGAATTTACTGAAAGGAAATCAGAAAAGCAAAGTCAGCATTCATTTAAAACGTACACGGAAATACTCTTATGGGCCTCGATGTGGTTGCACGTGTCCTGGAATGTGTGTTTAAACTAAAAAGATAAAGACATCAAACATGGATCCCAGATCAATCATTAATATCATATATATATATATATATTTTTAGCACCTGAATACAGCTGTCAATCCCAAACACTGACCGTGTGAAGGTCATCATGTTGTTCTCCAGGTCAGAGGTCATAAATAATTTCACAGATATAACACAGTGCAGCTCATGTATATCCAGTTCACATGCTGTGCCTCGAACTCTAAATATCTGTCAATATTTTTAGGCATGTTGTCTGAAGATTAAAGTTTACTGCTGTTACAACTACATCAACAAAGTTCATAATAAAAATGATATAAAACATGAACATAAAATACTTAAAATTCAGCATCAGTTTGTTATAATAAATGTTAAGGATTCACATTATGAAGTATTTGCAGGGTTTCTGCAGGTTTTATGAATGTAAATTTAAGACTTTTTTTTAAAGATCTTTTTAATTTAAGGAACTAATTGAAGGGAACAAAATACATCAATATGGTATATAAATGTCTACATGTCTTGTATTAGCAATGCTTCGAAGTTTGAAAATACAACAGATCTCCATTACTTTTTTAACATTTAATGGCACGACTTCATGAATTTTGACCCTGTTTCACAGACTAAAATGCATGTTTGAGCTGTTTTAACTAAAAGCAACTTGAACTGACATATCTTAAAATATATCAGAGACATTGTTTCAACTTAAAGGGTTAGTTCACCAAAAAATGAAATTACTTTCATTAATTACTCACCCTCATGTCGTTCTACACCCGTAAGACCTTCGTTCATCTTCAGAACACAAATTAATTTTTGATCAAATTCAAAAGTTTTTTTTATCCTCCATTGAAAGCAATGAAATTACAGCATTCAATGTCCAGAAAAGACAGTTTAAACAGTCGTGTAGCGTCTGGACCAATCAGCCACACAATTATTCATGGTATTCAATGAATTACCCATAAACTCACTCTCACTATCAAAGTTCTCTGAACTCATCCCCCTAAAACTGCAACCAACATCCCAAATGTTGCTAGCACACAGGCCAACCTAGGTGTCCTGTTACAGTTATATGGTACTTTTATGATCCAGAAGAATTCTGGAGAGACTAGTGACTCATTCTTCCTGAGAAGGACAAATAAACTCTCTTAATCCTATGTATTCTCTATATAACCACTTGGGAAATGTATAAACATGTATCCAAGTTTCCCATCTCATGACTTTCCTTTTATAGGCTTTATTCTATGTATTAATTCTCTCTTTTGAACTATTTTGGTATTAATGTTCCATAGTTGCAAATGTATAGTTAACTGAGATCACATTGGCAGCATGCTTGGTATCTACGGACTCCAACTTTCATTTCCTATTTGGTAATTTATGTCACATGTTACTAACTCTGTGACACATTAGTATTATAAGAATCTAGAAGGTTATTCTCTCATTCATCCAATCCAGTGTCTTATGCTAATATCTTGCTACAGAACAAAGACTCGTAAAACTTCCCTCTGAAAGGGGAACTCCTTATTGGCTCAGACACCTCAAGAGGGTGTGACATCTTCACCCCTTATATTCACTGATCACAAGGAACCCCCTCTCTTCCTGCTCTTCCTCCTCTTCTTCTCTTTTACTGATGAATGCTGACGTCAAGATGATGCTTTAAGAAGCTAGAAGCTTCTAAGGAACCCCAAGCTTGTGCCAGGCCTCGGCCTAGACCTTCCATTCACCAAAGATCCTCTGAATCCAGCCGGTTCTCTTTCGTCAAGAAAATATCAGCAAAGATTCAACAGGAGCCTCCACAAATTGCATCAGGACAGTTTTAATTCAACTTGGAGAGACATGCAAGTATCAAACTTAGTCTCATTATCGGATACATTGAGTATCCTTACCCCTTTTAAAGAAGGGCCTGTTAAAACTAAACTGATGGTTTGCTCAAGGCTGTTGATCTGCTGAATGTCCAACAATGCTGTAACTTCTTGCTTCCTGTACTCTGCTTTCTCTCTCTCTCTTGGTAAACTGTATGCATGTATGTGTGTGAATGTTACAGTAGTTTAAGTGTTTAGTCTAGTTAATAAAGTCTTGTTCATGTCACACGTAAGGTTGTCCGTGTTTTGCGCTCATGTACGGGAGTTCCTATTCATGTCGGTCCTGACTACAGGCTTTTAGTAGAATAAGATTGTTATTTCCCATAACCTGGAAATGAACATTTCTTAGTTAATAAACAATTAACACTGTGTGTTCATTGAACAACAGGTTAATTGATTGTAATATTAATTTTATTACATTAAGTTAATTTTATTGACTGATTAAAATATTAATAATTAATTATAACTAGTTATGATTAATTATTCATATTTATTTTGAGCTAATTTGCTACAGTCGACATGACTAAAGTGGGTTAACCTTAATGTAATGAATCGACGAGAATCCCATACATAATCCCAACATAGTGTGGCCCAGATCCGGCCCACATCTGGTACATGTGGATTACATGCGGACCAGATTTGGGACAGATCTAGGCTGACACTATGTTGCTGTAAGAGATACTTTTTGTACACAAAAACAAAACAAAAATAATGACTTTATTCAACAAATTTGTCTCTCCCCAATGAAATCCTTGGAATGACATTAGGGTGAGTAATTAAAGGGGCTCTATGTAGGAATGACACCCAGTGGTCAAAACAGGTACTGCAGTCCAATTTCAAAGTATTGTTTGCCCCGCCCCCTCCTTCAAAGACGCAGGTGGCCAGGTTGAGGACAAGCAACAAGAGGGAGCACAATTGACAATGAAAGCTGAAGAGACTTACACACTGTACGCTGATGAGTTGATTTATCTGTTTTAATATGTTGTCGGTCATAGACATTTTTAGATGGATGCAGAGGCTTTTTAGGTCAGGTAGAATCTGCGATTCTCTGACCCAGTTTGTTTGCTGGTTTCCATGGCTGTAATACACGGTGTTTTCCGCCAACTGGCAACCTGTGATGTCGAAATACTATTGGATAAACTGGCAGCACACGGTTTCGCACAGACCAAAACAAAGACAGACATTCCGACACGGAACACACATTTCAAAGTAGAATATCTGGCTGTAGCATTGTTTTTCTGAGAAACAAGTAGGTGACCTTAGCATGTTTCCTAAATATCTGCAAACATACAGGGGTATTTTTATTCTTTTTTATTCTTAAAGTGAAAATCTTATAGCCCATTTAATGAGAGAAGTTTCATTTTTGGGTGAACTAACCCTTTAAGATTACACCAGTAATATTTTTTTTTCAAACTAAGGTCTAGTGATAGCGAGAAGAAGCCTCGTGAATCATTGAAGCTTTTCAGCCAAGTGGTTCACAAAAGGGTTCATTTCTCGAGGCTTAATTTGCTCACAATACCACCTGGTGGTCAAAGAGTGTAAAACAAGCAGATACATTACAGATGACCTGATGTGATCTGATACAATGTATTTTGCGCCAGTTAAGGCTTAGAAATAATGGTGAAGAAAAATCAATTTCCACATAGACTAATCTATTTATATGAATAATGAGTTTCATTCATGAAACATTCGTAAATATACGAGTAAATGTGTGAGGGATTTGCGCGTAAAGAGACCTTCCCGAAAACTCTTCTCCCAGTTCACAAATACTTCGTAAACGTCAGAAGTGATAGTGAAATGTGTGTGTGTGTGTGTTAATGAATTCCAATCAGTCATAAATGGGACGCGCGTGCACGCTCATTCTCAATTACCATAAATCCCGCCCATTAAATCCAACTGACAACTATATATGGGCATCATATTATGACACCAAACGAAGAATTTTGGCCACTTGGGGCCATTAGTTTGCCCAACCGTATTAAAATCAATTAACACTCTGAGGTCTGACGGTATCGCCGGCGATACCACCGTGGTTTTTTTCTTATCAGTGTGAAAGAGACTAAAAATACTCCGTCAATGTTGCACATACAATTAAGAGTTATACACCATTTTAATCTGTGGAATATCTTCTTTCATTTGTGTACACTCAGAGTAAAAACAGAATGTTGTGCTTTTTGTAAAATAAAGAAAACTAACATGATGCGTGATCTCTCCTCTCCCTCTGAACGAACTCCAATCTGATAGTTCTCAGAAAATGAACTGTAACTTAGTGAATACTAATGACAAAAAAATTACACTTATGTCTAAAAAAACGTTAAGATGTCAGGTTTTAAATCATGTAAGTCAAATAGAAAACAAACCTTCTTTGTTTATGTAATCTGTATGAAAAGAGAGCCATGTCAGAAATCCGTGATTCAGCTCATTATCCGCTAATGCGGCCACGCCCACGGAGCCAGCGCTATTCAGACGCTAATTCAGTCAATACATGCATTCATTATCTCAATCGTGTATTTATTGTCTTGAAAAGTGTTTATCTGGATGTAAAAGTCATGGTTAGCGATCTCTAGAAGACATGCAGTTACTTCCTGTTTACTTGTCTTCTACAGATGAAGTTTAGATGAGTTTTTGTTTCTTTAGCGCCCTCCGGCTGCTGTATGTATTGGAAACTCCATTCATGGAATAGCCTCTTCTTCTTTTAGATGAATTTGTGGACTAAAATGCACAGAGCGCCCTCCGACTTCAAGGATGAATTGAAAACACCAGCGCTCATAGTAATGACAGTGAATATTAAGTTAATATAACTCCTCTGTATAGAAAATTGACATAAGCATATGAGAATCCAATATTTCTCCAAATGTGCATGCTTTTAAACTAAAAGTCTATATCTATATCTTTTTGCATCACAGAAATACATATTTTAAAGTATAATATAAAACCATTACTTTATATTGTAATAATATTTTTCTGTATGTTTCATATATCATAATGAGCTTGAGACATCACAGAAGGTTTTTTTTCACAGCCTACCTGACTGAAATGCCTCATTAATATGCAAGTCATTTCAGCTCATTACTATCCAATTCTTTTGTCTTCTCAGGTGAGAATGGCCCATTTTCAGTGGTGATTCACGCCTCCTCGCATACTGTGTTTCTTGGCAAAAAGTGTCTTACAAAAACTAAATCAATATATTGTTTTATATGAAGGAGTAGGCAGCATAATTTTTACATAATTTTGAAGCAAAAACTCTAGTCTACAACCTCCAATACCCTTAAGTCTTATGAACACAGATTTATTATACTTTTTTTGGCCTTATTTCAGTGACTTAAGTTTTTTGTTTTTTCAACAACCACGCATAAATGTTATTCCTTCAAAAACACAAACATGTACATACATGTTCCTCACATATTATTGTAGCCTAGTTTGTGCTGAATACAGTGTAATGACACTTTTTCCATTAATATGTTTATGAACAACTGAAAAAAGCACAAATGTCAGGGCATGTCAAAAGTTCTCCAGGCCCCAAATCAGCCTCAGACTCCAGAGGGTTAATTATTTGATTAAAGTGCTCTATTTGCAGATGCTATTACTGGCTCTCACAATAAAAGTAAAAAGAAAAAACGTATGTAATTACTATATATAATATTTTTTCAAAATGCTGTGTAATGTACCTTATTAAGGTGAATTAAAATGCAGCCTTATTAATGAGCAAAACATTCGGATGTTAAACGCACTATTTACGCGTGGCTGGGAGCAGGTGTATATTTCTTATGTACCAACTAACATTTGGAAAATACGAACATTTTAATGAATCCGAAAATTTACGCCAGAACCACTTTACACACGATTTACACTAAAATTCGTTCTGCTCGTGTTTCATGAATGAGACCCAATGTGTGTAAATATATTATTTGGTCATAATAGGCAGGAGGGGCGATATTATTATTCTAAAACCACACATTTTGAAGGAATCCCATGGGTTTATATATCTGTCAAAATGTCGCACCAAGATTCAAACCGCTTCCTGAACCAGTCTGGCAGAAGCAAGGCTTCGGATGTCATCAATGACGTTATTGGTCTAAAGCGATACAAGTCTTGAGACGCGCTTCACTGAAAGCTTCCGTTATTTCTCGACACGCTTTGAAGCTTCAGCACAGAACGTAACGTCACTACTATCCTGCCTTAATCTAAGCCCTGTCAGTGAAACCAGGCATAAGACTTTCAGCTCTGATTTAAGACCTTTCTAGGCTTTCATTTGTGGAAATTAGCCCTTTAAAGACCCACAGAAACCCTGCTTTGAGGCATAACTAGGTGGTCTGTAATGATAACCACTATATAACCATCATTAACCATTCACTCCATAACCAAGCCTAAATAACAGTAAGTGTGAATCGATGCAGCTCTACTGGACGCGCTCCTGCTCCAGCCACACCACGGCCCTCTGCTGGATCAGAATGGTGCTGCGTATGATGGCGAGCAGCTCGTCTGTGCAGCTCCATGTGTTCGGCTCCACTGTACTGAACATCAGAGGAAGAGTCTCCAGCTGCAGCTCCTCCATCTGACAGGCCTCCATCAGGTCCTCCTCTCTGTGCCCCGACAACAGCTTCCTGACACACACAAGGATTTCATTGGGCTTTTCCTGATATCAAGAGCTGATGTAACTAGATCATCTTTATCCACTGACCATTATTCATCTATCAGGCCTTCAAACTTTAGGGCTTTGTCAAAAATTTCGAAACAAAGCTTTGTGAAACATTCAAGAGTTTTAATGTGGCAATATTTGTATTTCTAGTTAAATGTTGCAGTTATATGAATTTCAACTGATTGCAATTCTAATTTATTACAATCCCATTTCAATCGCAATTAGCCTTTCGCCGAGCCCCGCCCCCCTTAGTTACTGTTGCTTTGTCTGACAAGCCGTGGCGCTGTCACTCCACACGCAGTGAAAAATACATCGCAGAACAAAGAGGATACTGACCACACATCGACAGATAAGACAGAGCAGGTTACTTATGATATTAAACAAAGTCCCAGCTTTCAAACCGTGTAGTTATTAAAGAAATTCAAACAATGAAAACCGTTTTGTTGCTCTTTAATGTGTCGTGACCATGGTCGTGACAGATTGCTGTAGATCCTCAGCTCAACCGCTCGTAAAAACCAATCATCTCTTCCTATTAGTCCATGAACATGAGAATGGATGTTGTTTCAAACACGAAAAGACGTCAATACACACCATTTTTCAAGTTTAACTCCACCGAGGTTAATCTTTTAACTACTGGCTGCTTTGTCGGACAAAATGGCGGATGCGGCGTTCTGATTGGTTAGATCACTTGTCAATCAAACTCCCGGCGAAGGGTAAATTCCACATCATGTTTGCTACATTAATTCAAATTCAGGAATTGAAGTAGGCATTTTCAGTTTAATTCCCAATGCATATAGATACAGATGCGCACCTGAACTTGCGGCCCTTCTTGTCTTTGGGTTTGATGTAGATGATGATGGGATAGATTCTCTGCTTCAGGAGATTCTCCACATGATTCAAGCCCAGCTGAAGCAGACAGTGTTTGTCCTAAACACACACACACACACACACACACACACACACACACACACACACACACACACACACACACACACAGAGTTTAACACCCCTGACAGCAACATAGTGTCGGCCCATATCTGGCCCAAATCTGGTCCGCATGTAATCCACATGTACCGAATCTGGGCCACACTATGCTGCTGTATGGGACAGTGGTGACTCTCAATGTATGAGTGTGTTAATGTTTACCTGGTTAATGACCTCTTGAATACCATGTAGTTTGATTCCCAGTGGTTGATCTGAAGAGTCTAAGAGGAACACACTTTTATCCTGATGCACAAAACCCTCCAGCAGCTCTGCACACAATAATAATAGTAATAATAAATATGGCAGCAATTATCGGTTTTCAAGGTATTCAAAAGGTATTGTTTTATTTAGCAAGCCTGTAACCATCTCCATCATAGATGGAAAAGGTGATTTACAGCAAATATACAGCAAACTATCGAGGTTGAGCCAAAAACCTAGGACTAGTTCGCCAAAGTTGTTTTTTGACATCTCCAATATTTAATGAATGATTGGGTGGACAGCAGCAGTCCTAGAGGAAAAGCTGCTCAGAATGAGGAGTTTTACCATGTGATACAAACGTTGTTGGTGTGCGCGATGCACAATTTTTTACAAAAGTGAAAAACACGAAGGTGCCCCCCAATGGCCAATTACTTTCGAATTCCTCACAAGCCTCTTGGGCCATGAGTCGAACAGGTCCAATGAGTTTCGTTCTGATCAGCCTCCGTTAACCTTGTCTGATAGCTGCTCAAACTTCAGTGGTTTTTTGAGATGGGTCAATGTCCTCATAGACAGTCATGGCACCTCAGATGAAGACATTGCACACCAATTTTCAAGTCAATTGGACTAAAGTGTTTATAGCCGTTTTCTTGTTTTTTTCCAGTTATAGCACCACCAAGAGGTTAGTCGCCGCATCCTTTTTCACACGACCACAGAATGAGCTCTTACATAGGTGTGCCAAGTTTGGTGAAAATATCTCATGTTCACGAGTTATAGCCACTTTGAATGTTGTGGCAGCCCTTAGGGACCCAGAATCGAAATTTCAACTTTTTATTTTTTTTATAACTATTTACAATCAGACTCCAGAGAATGTTGCTGCAATTGTTTGGTTCTGATTGGGGAAAAAAACCTAGGACTAATTCGCAAAAGCAGGTTTTTCAAAAAATCCAAAATACCCGAAAATTTCACCAGGGTGACGATCAAATCCGAGAATTTCAATGATATAAGAAGACAGAAGTTATGAGCCATTTCGTACTTTTGACCGCTGTAACACCGCCGTCAGGCCAATCGGCATGAGCCTTGGTGACGTTGTAGACGGTATGAGTACTACCAGCCCTCAAAGTTTCAAGTCTCTACAACTTGCCGTTTGGTCTGCCTGTTCACTTTTAGGGAAAAATTCTGATCCTTGGAGGATCTAACAATTACAATAGGGTTTCAATGCTACATTCTTGTACCCCTAATAATAAAAATAATAGTGGGAAAAATAACATTTATTAAAAAGTATTATGTATAATCCATAAAATGGTAAAATATAGGGTTCAAGGACTTTAAGGCCTTTAAGCACATGTGTCAAAAGCTGTAATGTTTTATTTAGCAAGCCTGTAACCACCTAGATTACAGATGGAAAAGACCATTTACAGCAGTCAATTTACTGAGGAAATATGTTTTATAAACGTACATAAGCTTTTTACAGTTATCGAGGTTGAGCCAAAAACTGAGGACTAATTCGCAAAAGTAGGATTTTGAAATAATCTCCAATGTTTAACGAACGATTCGAAGGACAGAGGCAGTCCTACAGGCAAAATGAGGAGTTCTTTCATATGTTACCAATGATGTAGGCGTGTGCAAAAAAAAACAATCGTATGATACACAATCCTTTATGCACGTGAAAAATACGAAGGCGCCCCCTGGTGGCTGATTTCTTTTGAAATTCTCTTTTTTGTGTATATTTTTATTTTATAGTGCCAGTCACCGCATCCTTTGTCATGTGACCACAGACTAAGCCCATACATAGGTACAATACTACATGCTTGAACCCCTGATAATAATAATAGTGGGAAAAATAAAATTTATTAAAAAGTATTATGTATAATCCATAAAATGTATAATAAATTCCTGACATTTTTAATACAAAAAAAAAAAAAACGTAGAATAAAATGTTAAAAAACAAATTATTTTTTAAAAGACGAAGTAAATACCAGCTGTAAACGCAGGAGCAGTGCTATTTTAGTATCATTGATACTATACTATTATAGCATATAATAATAACTTTTTATTAATGTTTTGAATTAGTTTTTATTTTTATATTTTGAGTTTTCATTTTAAGTTTAGTTTAAGTTTTAGTAATATTAAAGTATTTTTAATAGTATTTAGTATTTATCATATTTTGAAAGAGTATTTTTTCCATATTTCATTGTAATTTTAGTTTGTGTTGTCATTTTTAGTAGTGCTTTGTTGTTACCATTTTTAGTAATAGTATTATAGTATATATTATGATTTTGAATTAGTTTTTATATTTTCCATTTTTATTTTAATTTTAGTTTAAGTTGTAGTAATTTTGTTGTGTTTTAGTTTTTTTTTTTTTTTTTTTTGTCATTTAAGTAGTAGCATTATAGTATTTATTAATATTTTGAATTGTTTATATTTTCCATTTTCATTTAAATTTTAGTTGTCAGCTAGTTGCCAAAGCAACATTTTCATTCATATTTATATATTTTGCGTTATTTCAGTTAGCATTTATTTTAATAAAAGTAACATGGTTTTAGTTTTATTTAACGCCAATAGCTCTTAGTTTAGTTCATTCTGAGATTGTGGCTGTACCTGGATGGCAGGTGTTGAAGTCCAGGCCGGATTCTGCCGGCTGCAGCAGCCGCTCGATGATCCCGCGTGACAGCAGAGACGGAGAGAAAATCACCGGCCGTTTGCTGGAGACGCGAACCATCTGAACCAGACTAAATGGGATCAGCTGCTCCTCGTGACCTAAATACACACAAATATATATATACACATATACAAACACGCACTCAATACTACTGATGGCTTGTCCGATTGGTTGAACGTATAAGTGGGCGGGGCTTACGGTTGCTGAGTGTGTAGAGCACCTGATTGGATGAGCCAATCGCACGATAGTTTGAAGCGACCGCTTTAATCAGCCGAATGCGCTCGGGCCTTTTCTTACAGAACTGAGAACAGACACAGAGAAAACAGCTCAAGATCTGTAAAAGAGAGACAGACAGGTATCTAAAGACAGACCATCACCTTCTTCCTGCATTGATTCTGTTCAAGCGCCATCGTACGAAGTCTCACCAACAGCAGCTGCTGAGCCCTGAACGAGAAACTCCAGTTCAGTCCTGACATCAGACATTTAACAAAGAAATTCAACACCACCAAAAAAAAATATTTCTCTTTTTTTTCCACAGTTCAAATATCTAAACTTTCTGTAATCAAGATACACTTACTAGAGAAGCAAAATCGCAAAATAAGAAGTCTCGTTTTCAAGTTGATCAAAATGAAGCGAGTTTATGATTAAAATTAGAATTAAGTTTCTTTTTGGCAGATATTTGTTCTTGTTTTAATCATAAACTCCAGGACTTGACACAAGTTTGAAAGGAGTCAAAATTGCATAACCTGACACAGTGACTATCATAACCCGGCATTAGACAAACCGATCGTTTCGCCTTATAAAACCTCAATATATCGTCAAAAGCCAAATCTTTTTGTGTCTTTGTATCCGCTTTTTTTTTTTTTTTTTTACTTTCAAGGTGACGTCAGCCATTGACTTGTATGTTATGAATCACCAAGGTGTTTGAGTTCAGCTAAAAATGCTTTGTAAATTAACAGCAAATTTACATTTTTGGGTGAACTATCCCTTTAATATGTTGTCATTTTTATGTACAGTAAATGTATCTTGATTTATGAATGGATTTGTAAAGGAAAACAAGACAGAATATAGCTGCAAGCAGCAATTACGGGGACAAGCTGGATAAGGGCAGAAAAGAAAATATTTGCAGACATGTGTGATCATGAGGTTAGGAAAAAGCTGTTTACAGTTTTTTTTTTTATGGTCAGAAGAGTTAAAAGTATTTTGTTTTAATTCTTTATAATATTTCAATGTTAAGTGTTTTTTTGTGTACCTGTTGTAGTTGGGCACGGCTCCTGCCTGCAGCGGCGCCCCCGTGTGTTTGTCCACGCGAACGCAGCGCCACTGATATTTGCCGTTATAACGCGTATCGGTGACGTGCAGCACATCGTCACAGCGAGCACTGAGACACGGCGGGTCGCCATGGGAACTGAGGTCAAGGTTCACGCGCACATAAAACGAGTCAGCGCCGGTGAAGGATGGAGATGAGAGTTCAGCAATTACACGAGAGTAACCTGAAACGAGGGAGGGAAAAAAAATTAATGAATCAGATAATAATCTAAACGGATCTAAATAAACTAGAATCTTATGACATTTCTGATCTCGCTCTTTAATTATTTTTGTGTATATATATATATATATATATATATATATATATATATATATATATATATATATACAGTACAGTCCAAAAGTTCGGAACCACTAAGATTTTTAATGTTTTTAAAAGAAGTTTCGTCTGCTCACCAAGGCTACATTTATTTACATTATATATATATATATATATATATATATATATATATATATATATATATATATATATATATATATATATATATATATATATATATATATATTGATGTAAAAAAATGCATTACACTACTTGTTTCAAAATAAACTTATATAAATATTATTAAAGCAAATGAAAAAATCAGTCACAGCAAAAAACACAATCATAATGAGATACATTTTTTTGCAATCACATTAATATCTCACATGGTTTTGCTTGAATCTTGTTTAAGGATGTTTAGGAGTTTTAACTGGAGAACTAAACAGCAACATCACTACTAAATGTGATTTTCTTCCACAGTTTTTTGGTCTTGTTTTCCAGAATGAAGAGAAACTAATCAAAAATATAGCTGCGAGCAACAATTATCGGGGTTCAAGCACTTTAAGGCCTTTAAGCACATGCATAAAAAGGTATAATGTTTTATTTAGCAAGACTGTAACCACATAGATCACAGATGGAAAAGACCATTTACAGCTAAAACAGTCAATTTACTAAGGAAATATATGTTTTATAAACGTACATAAGCTACATAAGGACTAATTTGCAAAAGTAGGATTTTGAAATAATCACCAATATTTAACGAACGTTTCGAAGGACAGAGGCAGTCCTAGAGGCAAAGTTGTTAAAAATGAGGAGTTCTAACTTATGGTATCAATGACGTGGGCGTGTGCAAAAAAAAAAAAAGAAATTGTGTGATATACAATCCTTTACGCACATGAAAAACACGAAGGCGCCCCATCATGATTTCAGAAGTGGAAATTATCACATTTCTGACAGAACGTGAAGGCAGCATAAGACACTTGAGCCTGTGATGTACTTTTGACCACTGGAGCGCCCCCGTCAGGCTGATGAGGGCGAGCCTTGGTGACGTTGTAGGCAGTAGGAGTACTACCAGTCCTCAAAGTTTCAAGTCTCTACGACTTATGGTTTGGTCTGCCTGATTACTTTTAGGGAAGAATGCTGATCCTTGGGAATTCAAACCATTACAATAGTTTTTCAGTCGACATGATTGAACCCCTAATAAAGTGAGTTTTTCTTAAAAAAAGATCAAATATCTGCCAAATGGGATCAGAAAAATATTTTTTTTTGCCCTTTGAATTAAGTAGATTTTTTGACTGCATTCTGACAGATATCTGTTCTTGATTTAAGCATTTTGATCAATTTCAACACTTCATATATTAGGCTTTGTCATTTTGCAGCTCTAGTAAATGCATCTTGATTTAAGAAGGTTTATATATTTGTGCTGGAAAACAAGACACAAACAGTGAGTGAAAACATCACTTAGTGTCGTGAACTACAGAAGGTGGTGTTTCAGTTTGTGGTTGTTTGTCTCTCACCCTCCTGGTTGAGTGTGTGTTTGAGTGCGTTCGGTTCGGTCCACCACCGCAGAGAGAAATGAGCCACTTCAGCCGTACACTGACTGAGACGAACACGACCCTCGGCCAACGACACCTGATCCAACTGACACACACAACAGAACAAGCATTAAAATTATTATTTACATTAAACAAGCTGCCCTGGAAAAGGGCGGGGCTTTTAATTTAATATCTATTAGTCATCTTTCATTATTTAGGTCTAAATTAGTCTCCAAACCAGAATTATTGTCACATGATACTTTTTTCATCTCAGGATGGACAAATCACAGTTGTTCACATTTATTTTTGAGAACAGACATAAAAAAGCACTATCCAAACTAAAATGATTATAATTCAAGAATGTTTTAGAGTACAGACCTAAGTTTGGTCTTGTTTTAAAGAAGACACCCAGCCGATTATGGCTGACGGAAAAGCACTTGAAAAATTTAAGTTCGAAAGAGTTATTTTCAAAAAAAATTATATAAATCAAATGTACATTTTTTATATAAAATGTATATTTTATCAAATATATTTTACTCTAGAATTGCTATCAAATGAGAGCCATATGTCTAACCAAGTTGTGTTCCAAATTTGAAGTTGATATCACACAAATTTAAGTTCCCATGAGATTTTGTGTAGGCGCTGTACCAAAATTTGCCACCGGGTGTCACCGACATTCTACTGAATTTTTTGTAATGCATTCTTCTGTTACAAATGGATAGATTTCTGTCCAAATATCACTTCTATCACAAAACAGCTGGCAAATATGGAACAGTGAGTCTCAGAACTTTCCGACGATGATGTGTTTTTTCAAGATTACAAAAGGTTTTGACTATAAAGTAACTAAAATAAATATTGTAATATGAAACCTGACACCACCCACTAAGGGAGGAGCTTGCTAAAAAAAATTAAAGTACCGTTTCCATGGTAAGTCAACATCCAGGCCGAATCTTAAGTTTGTAAGCTTTCGAATGATACCTAATTTACGATGATTATTTAAATATGTGATATGAAGAAAAGGCAATAAATAAAAAGTGCCACTTAAGGTGTAAAAGTATTTTATAATGATTATTATGGTGTGTTTCCATATGTTCCTCAGGTACCAACTCTCTAAAAATACATATTTGAAAGATTTTCCAGCATGCAAATGTGAAGTTTTTTTTTAAATCGCTCATGAGCCATTGGAGTGACTTCCTGTCTGACAGGAAGCAGTTTTCAGTCTCTCACCTCCAGCAGTTCACTGCCCTCCTTCAGACCGCATCGCTCCGCAGGAGACTCCGGCCTCACCGTCTGGACGAACACGCCTGTCCGGTTGCCCCCGACAATAGTGATGTCATCGGCCAGACTGATGCTTTTGGGCGAAGAGGGGAGCGCCGGAGCCAAACTGAGAAAAGAAAGAGACGCAAATAAAGAGAGGAAGTTTAGTGTTCACTGATGCAACTGAACCCTGATTCAGATCAGAGAGTTCCCAGTGATGATGAAGAGCTCGTACCGTGGTGAGGATGAGGATGATGAAGGTTTGATCGGGAGGGTCGGCATCACATTGATCACATCAGGAGGAAAGAGTTGAGATGGCAGGGAACTCCACGAACTCAACAGACACAAGTCTGAATCTTCTACAACACACACACACACACATTACTAACGTCTAAATTACAAACTTCACGTCCACATAATGATCATGAACAAGAAAGACAAACATGAGATGAAAGAGACGCATAGACAGTAGAGAAGTGAATCATCACTGGCCTCATGATTCAAATTGATTCAAAAGGTAAAGATTTGGTTTCAAAATAATTGTCAAAGCATCATCATGCAACTTTTCCTCAATTATTTTACAAATTAATACACAATAGGGGTTAGCTTTGTCAAAATACCAAAATTTCAGTAGCCAGAACACCAAAAATGTCCAAACGGCTATTGAACACTTATTTTTACTACTTTAAATATTTATTTATGCAATTTAAAATAATCACAAAAATTAATAATTAAAACAATTAGTAAGTCAATTTTATTTCTAAAACACATTTAAACTTTTACACTGACCAAAATGCTGCACAAAAGACACATTATATATATATATATATATATATATATATGTATATATATATATAGTTAAAGTGCATATTACAACACATCAACTAAAATTAACAACAGACAAGAAATTAATAGTGTATAAAAATGTATAAAATGCCAGTGTATAAAAATCTGATTAAAAAAATTAATATATCGCATGTAGTCAAGTAATAGTTGACTCTCTAAATAGCTTCAAAACACAATCTTCAGTAATAAAAGAAGAGCAAAGAAACATATGGAAGCCCATTCCTGCCACATAAGAGAAAAAGAAATGCTTTGGAAAATCATAATTCTGACATAAATAAATGACTTATGTAATAATTACGAGATAAAAAGTCATAATTATGAAAAAAGTCAAAATTATGACAAACTAAATCATAATTATGACATCAGTCATACTTATGAGATAAAAAAGCAAAACGTATGAGATAAAAAGTCAAAAATATGACATGCTGTCAATTATGAGATAAAAAGTTAAAATTGACAAATCATAATTTCGAAAAAAAAAGTTGTAAGAAAAAACCCTGCTTAATTATAACATAAAAAGCCATGACGAAACCAAAATTATGACAAGTCATGATTATGAGATAAAAAAATAATAATGAAAAAAGTCAAAATTATAACAAATTAAATCATAATTATGACATAAAAAGTCAAATTATTGCATAAAAAGTCATAATAAGGGCATAAGTTATACTCATGAGATAAAACTAAAACTTAAGAGATAAAAACAAATCTAAATTATGACAAACTAAATCATAATTATGACAAAGTAAAAATTATCACATAAAAAGTCATAATTAAGACAAAAGTCATGAGATAAAATGTAAAACTTATGAGATAAAAAGTCAAAATTAGGACATAATAAGTCATAATTATAATATAAAAAGTTAAAATTGACAAATCATATTGTCATTGTACTAAAACTATCCTTAATTATAACATAAAAAGTCATTATGACAGTCGAAATTATGACAAGTCGTGATTATGAGATAAAAAGTCAAAATTGTGAAATAAAGAGTCAAAATTATGACAAAGTAAATCGTAACTACGAGATAAAAAGTTGAAATAATGATATACTAAGTCATTTTGACAGCCATAATTATGAGATAAGGTCAAAATGATGACACTGACTAAATCATATGAGATTCCATTAACCTCATAATTTAAATTTTTTTTTATCTCATATGATTTAGTCAGTATGTCATCATTTTGACTATGGCTTCCACAGAAATACGCTGCAAACAATAAAAGAGAGTTTCTGAAAGTTTCCAGACAAGAGCAGTGAGGGATTTTTCTCACTATTTTTGGCATTATCGCTGTTTGATTATTATCTATGCTGTGCAGTGAAGCCCGTGATTGGCCTAGCAATTCGCTTCAACCTTTCAGAGATGTATAGGGGTTTAGATTCTTATTCAAGTGTTTTGATGTGAAGTGAGCAGAAAACATAAGTGACATCACAGAGCTGCGGCTAAAATTGAGTTCAGAATAGATTTAGAATTGTTGAAGAATGAATCGTTTTTCTCTCCCATCATGGATGAAAGATGCACAGACTATATCACACACCTGTTTGTGTCTCGTTCTCGTCGCTCCCCCAAGAGTTCAGATCAAACCTGCACACACAGGCAGACTTTAGTGAATCATGATCCAGTCAATCAGATTTATATTGTTTTCTCCAGTGTGTCTTACTCCACGTTTGCTCTGCGGTTGATGGAGTTCATGCAGGGAGGAAAAGGAAATGTCGAGAGTCTGTTGATGTCCTTCTCCGTGTTACAC
Organism: Chanodichthys erythropterus; assembly: GCF_024489055.1. NCBI lineage: Eukaryota > Metazoa > Chordata > Actinopteri > Cypriniformes > Xenocyprididae > Chanodichthys > Chanodichthys erythropterus. The sequence continues at coordinate 14,145,091 of NC_090223.1, forward strand.
TCCTGCACAATCACAAAACATACAGTGAGATTTCAAACTGAACACATGATCATCACCACATCATAAAATGATATTTTTATTTACCGGCGAAAGCAGATTCTCCTCTGAATTTGAGCAGCAGTAGTCTGTGACACAAACACACAATGTCATCAGTAACAACATCAGTAGGTCAATTCACATTTATTTCTATAGTGCTTTATACATTAATACAGACTGTGTCAAAACAGCTTCACAGAGACAATCAGGAAACCCAGCTAACAAAAATATGTTCTGTACATCTGTACATTCATGGAACTCTTTTCTGGAACTTTTTCACCTCAGAACGTGTTTCAGAACGCTCAGAGAACATTCAAAAGTAAACTTTTCTTTGCAAAATTATTAAATGGAATGTTTCCTTAACATTCTTATAACCAAGAAAAAAAAAAAAAAAAACATTTTTAAAACATTTTAGGTTTTGAACAGTTGTAAGGCAATAATGTTAGCAAAATGTTTTTAGAACATAAATTCCACTATAAAGTGACAACAATGTCATCATTCAGCTCAAATTAAGGGTTAGTTCACCCAAAAATGAAAATTCTGGCATTTATTACTCACCCTCATGCCGTTCCACACCTGTAAGACCTTCGTTCATCTTCGGAACACAAATTAATATATTTTTGTTGAAATCCGATGGCTCAGTGAGGCCTCCATAGGGAGCAATGACATTTCCAGATCCATTAATGAACTAAAAACATATTTAAATCAGTTCATGTGAGTTCAAAGCATAATGAATCAGAGTGTCGAATCATGATTCAGATCGCATGTCATGTCTCATGACTTTGGCGCTCCGAACAGCGGATTCGATACACTGATTCGTTATGCTCCGAAGCTTCCTGAAGCAGTGTTTTGAAATCGGCCATCACTAAATAAGCCGTTATTTTGGCGCATCAAAAATATTCTCGTCGCTTTATAATATTAATATTGAACCACTGTACTCACATGAACTGATTTAAATAAGTTTTTAGTACCTTTATGGATCTTTTGAGAGGAAATATCATTGCTGGCTATGAAGGCCTCACAGAGCCATCGGATTTCAACTAAAATATCTTAATTTATATTCTGAAGATGAATGAAGGTCTTACAGGTGTGGAACGGCATGAGGGTGAGTAATAAATGACAGAATTTTTATTTTTGGGTAAACTAACGCTTTAATTTTACAGATTTTGTTCTCATCCGATAGTGTCACTAAGTAATATAAATGTAAATGTAAGTTAAAGCAATAATATTTCTAAAACCACACACACAAACACTGACCTTCAGACTGCTCGCAGATCTGAGCTTGAGAGGTCGACTGTAAAACACAATGACAACATGAGAGGTCAAGTACACACACAACTGTGTTTGTGTGTGTGTGTGTGAGTGTGTGAGTGTGTGTGTGTGTGTGTGTGTGTGTGCGTGTGTGTGTGTGTGTGTGTGAACTCTGACCTTTTGGATTCTGAGTGTGAGTGGACTGGGACTCAGATCAACAGAACAGCACGGTCCGAAACACTGATCCTCACTGAACAATGACAGATGAGACTACAAACAGAGCACAGTGTTGAACAGCACAGTTTAGTATGATATTACTTGTATTGTCTATACTTTAATATATATATATATATATATATATATATATATTTTAGACGTACGCAGTGCAGACAGGTGGCGCTCTGCTCTCTCCGATCTCGGCTCCTCTCCATCTCTCTCTGCAGCTGCTCCAGGCTGCTCTGGAGCTCTGCGATGCGTTTGCGCAGACGGTTCTTGTCCAGCAGGCAGTCGGTGAACTCCAGCTGCAGACTGTCACGACTGCGCAGCGCCTTCAACACACACACAGAAACAGAAGTGTGGAAGTGCATGTCTGTGTGTGTGTGTGTGTGTGTGTGTGTGTGTGTGTGTGTGTGTGTGTGTGTGTAGTACCTGGTCTCTCTCTCTCTCCAGCTCCATGATTTGGTTGAAGTAGGACACACTCCTGCTCTGCTCCGTCTCCCAGTCCAGCTGTAGAGTCCTGAGCCGCAGCTGCAGCTGCTCACACTGAGACGCGAGCTACACACACACAGATATATATATATATAATATCCTTCAATAGAAGCAGATCTTACTGGCGATGCAGGCCTCACTGAGCCATCGGATTTTATCAAAAATATCTTAAATTTTGTTCTGAAGATGAACGTAGGTCTTACGGGTGTGGAACGACATGAGGGTGAGTAATTAATGACATTATTTTAATTTTTGGGTGAACTAACCCTTTAAAGATTTTCTATTGTTGTTTGATTGTGACAGGCAATAGTAGACAGTAACAGGTTTAAAGGCTGCTGTCTCTTTAAGACTTAAAGGCAGAAACACACCAAACCGGTATTTTTTGTTCGTCGGCCACTAAGTTTTCTCAGTGTGTTCCGCACCATAAGCTGAAGTTGGTCCTCGTTGGGGTTTTTTTCGGCTAATTCGACATGTTGAATCGGTGTCAGAGCTTGCGGTCCGTCGGGCCATCTGATCATTCTGATTAGCTGTTCTGATACTGTAACCTGCTGGTACGGAAAGGCATTTTTCATCTTACGCAGGCGCAGAACGGACGTGCTACTTGTCCGTCGGCTGTTGAGCGTCAGTTTGGTGCGTCAGGGCACCTTTGGACCTGACATGAGCCAACCCCGCAGTCTGCTTTCGTCGCCACTAGTTTGTCGGCGTCAGCTTGGTGTGTTCCTGCCTTAAAGGAATATACTGCTGTTCACATTCACTGAAGACTCGCCAAGTCAGACATTTTAACATAACTGTGTGTGTATCTGAGCATTTACGTGTAATAAGTTGCGATAAATAACTCAATAAAGTCATAATGTTTTAAAATAACTGATCTGCTCTGATAATCTGTTTGGATTCAGTCTACATAATATAGTACATAAATGTTTGTGGTAATTTCAATAATCGTAAAACCTGCAGGAATTAACCTGTGTAGAATTATGCACAATGACGTCACCCCCATTTTAACTAACTAAAACCATATTTAAAGAAGGAACACTTGAACTAACACCAGCATGATAAAAACTGCCTAAAATGACAGAAATTGTCTTTGGATAATAATATTTGAAGTGTAATTTGATTGTTTAGTTTGTCTCATGTCCCATTACATTTCATGGAGAGGGCGGGGTTTATGACCTATAATGCATCCAGCCACCTGGGGGCGATCAAGTCGCTTTGGCTTCACTTTTCAGGACTCATGTGGCACACTTGGTTCCGACTGAGGTCGCTGCATCAGAGCCAAATAGCGCATTTCGTAGCGCACTATTGCGTTTATATTTTATATCCTGATTTTACCAACAGCAAATCAGCACAGTGCTCAAATGACAAATCTTGGCACCAACAAACTTTTTAACTGGAAGAATTGCTACAAAAAAGGGGAATTTTTATCCAAACAGCTTCCCACTGACGGCAGTCATCAGCATACATTCCGGAGAAGGGATAACACAGCTGCCTACATCCAAAAGGAATAGAAATAATATGCCTCTTCTGGTTGAAGAATCTACCTGCTGCACAAACTGCCACAGACTTCTACAAAGGATTGCAGTTCTTGAAACAAAGTTACTTGCGGTACTACCAAACCAGACGGAACACACAACGGAGCTTCATCATGGACGTCCTCAGCACAAATCGATGAGTCCCATGAATCTAATGCTCCTAAACAGGCCATACTGAGTGCTGAAACTGATCAACATATTAATCGATGGCACAAACAGGGAGCGAGACCCAAAGGCTCTCGAGACATCAGATTGTCATGAGTATCACATATTGCAGTAGCATCCTCTACCCCAAACACTAGCTCCCTACCACCGCCAATATATCTGGAGAACAGATTTGAAGTGTTAATGAATGTGGGTGAGGAATCTCCAGACATGATGACTGTGGGTGAGGTATCCCCAAACATGATCGGACACAGATCAAATCAGCCAGCAGCTAACACTGATGCTAACTGGTCGAGCAGACAGCGGCACTCAGCTCTTAGAGCATCCAAACCCAGGACTCTGATAGTGGGTGACTCTATTATCAGAAATATTAGCAACAGGGATACAACTACATGCTGCCTTCCACAAGCAACAGTTTCTGAAGTAAACAGGGAACTTAAGAGCATTCTGATCAAACTGCAAATTGACTTACAGTATCATCCATGTGGGGAAGAATAATATTCGCAAGGAGCAGTCAGAACTCCTAAAAAGTCAGAACTCCTTGAAGAACTCCTTTCATCAACAACTTCAATCTTTTCTGGAGTCAGAGACAAATGTTCACTCATGATGGCCTGCACCCAAACAAACTGGGCTTAAGAGTGCTAAAGGACAATATGTACTTCTGCCTCCATCATCCTTCAGCAGTGTGTGCAAATCCACTCAACCTGAATGGCACAAACACACCTGGACAGAGTACAACTGACCACAGGACTTCATTTCAGCACCTGAATGGACATGCGGTTGACACATCCCACAAGGTCAATAACACCATGCAGCCACAACAATCACTGCTCACGGACACAATCCTGACTGAGCCCTGCCCACAGAGCTCACCGAGAGACAGTGACGTGTTAGAACTGCTCCAAGATTCAGCACCCAAGGACGACTTTCGGAAAACAGCCAGGAAAGCCAGGACGACATATTACAGCCTCCTGTAAGACCAGTGACAGCTATGATAACAGTGACTTTATCAAATGTTTACAGAACAAGCGGGAACCCAGTATGCCTGTTGCTTTCTCGATTTCTGTTTTATTATGTAATAGAAAGCCTAAGGCGTTCTCAAATTGTTTGCCAAACCCATTTAATCTGCTGCCTATTACACGTCAAACTAAGATTACTGTAGAGACAGAAAGTAAGACTAAGTTAGCACTTTTAACTAAACATCCATTCACTTAAAAATAAATCACTTCTAGTCAATGACTTAATAACCACAAAAAACCTAGATTTTATGCTTCTAAATGAAACATTGTTTGAAGACAGCTGCAGTGCAACAATCCTGAATGAAACAGCCCCTCCTAACTTTACTTTTATGAGTGTCTGCAGAGCTGTTAGGATAGGTGGAGGTGTAGCTGCTCTATGTAAAGATGTCTATCAATGCAAGCAAGTGTCATTTGGTGATTACTTGTCTTTTGAATATTTGGGTATTGTGTTAAAAGGTGCTCCTCGCATTCTACTTATAGTTATCTACAGGCCTCCAAAATACTCTCCAGCCTTTGTAGAGGACTTTACAGAACTGTTATCAGCAATTTTCTCAGAGTTTGACTGTTTTGCTATTACTGGGGACTTTAACATCCACATAGAAAATGCAGAATCCAATATGGCAAAAGAAATCCTAACAGTTTTGAATACTTTTGATCTGACTCAGCATGTACATGGACCCACACACAATCGTGGACACACTCTAGATTTAATTATCAGTGAGGGTCTAAACATTTCATCCATTGTCATTAAGGATGTAGCGCTATCTGATCATTTCTGTATTTTCTTTGATATATTGATCTCTCCGACTGTTGAAGCTAGATCTATCTCGGTCAAAATGCGATGCTTAAATGAGAATACAAGTGTACTGTTTATGAAGGCTATGTCTTTAACACCAAGCATATCTGCAGACTCTGTTGATTTTCTCCTTGATTCTTTTAACTCAAAAGTACAGAATGTTACTGATAACATTGCTCCTGTGAAAGTCAGGAAGAAAAGTGGCAGACAAAAAGCACCGTGGAGAAACTCAACAGCAGTGCAAAATATGAAACAATGCAGAAAAGCCGAGCACATGTGGCGAAAGACAGACCTTGAAATCCACTATAACATCTATAAAGATAACCGTCATCCTTTCAATGTGGAACTAGGCAAAGCTAGACAGACCTTCTTCTCAAATATTATAAACAAAAACTTAAACAACACCCGCACTCTTTTTGTTACTGTAGAGAGACTAACAAAACCCCCAAGTCAGATTCCCAGTGAAATGCTCTTAGACAGCAAATGCTGTGATTTTGCTTCCTTCTTCTCTGAGAAAATCAATAATATCAGAAAGGTGACCAGAACATCTTTGAGCTGCACTGGGGTAAAACAGATCAGATCACAACCTCAGAAAGCAGCTATTATGTCTGTTTTCAAAGCAATTGATGCTAAAATTTTGGAAGAAACAGTACAGCACCTTAAAACATCAACCTGCGCCCTTGACACACTTCTTTTTTCAAAAGCGTATTTAACTGTTTAGAAGCAGATCTCCTAGAATTGGTTAACGCCTCACTTCTCTCTGGGACTTTTCCAAAATCCCTGAAAACTGCCCCTCCTGAAAAAGAGCAATCTGGATAACACCATATTGAACAACTACAGAACAATCTCAAATCTTCCTTCCATAGGCAAGATCATTGAAAAAGTTGTTTTCAATCAGCTGAACAAGTCCTTAAGCTTGAATGGATACTTTGACAACTTTCAATCTGGTTTCCGACCGCATCACAGCACAGAGACAGCACTCATAAAGATAATAATTGATATTCGCCTAAACGCAGATTCAGGTAAATTATCAGTGCTGGTTTTACTCGACCTCAGTGCTGCATTTGACACTGTCGATCACAACATATTTCTTGACAGGCTGGAAAACTGGGTTGGTCTTTCTGGTTAAATGGTTCTCCTTAAATGGTTCAGGTCATACTTAGAAGGGAGAGGTTATCATGTGAGTATCGGTGACCATAAGTCTGAATGGACATCCATGACATGTGTAGTCCCTCAAGGTTCAATACTTACACTCCTCCTGTTCAACATATATGTGCTGCCACTGAGCCAAATAATGAGAAAGAACAAAACTGCATATCACAGGTATGCAGATGACACCCAGATTTACCTAGCCCTATCACCTAACGACTACAGCCCCATTGACTCCCTGTGCCAATGCATTGATGAATTTAAAAATTGGATGTGCCTAAGCTTCCTTCAGTTAAGCAAAGACAAAACTGAAGTCATTGCATTTGGAAACAAAGATGAAGTTCTCAAAGTGAACATGTACCTTCATTCTAGGGGTCAAACAACTAAAAATCAAGTCAGGAATCTTGTTGTGATTTTGGAGTCAGACCTGAACTAAATCAGCATATTATCATCTCAAAAATATTGCAACAATTAGATGCTTTGTCTCCAGTCAAGACTTAGAGAAACTTGTTCATGCTTTCATCACCAGCAGGGTGGATTATTGTAATGGGCTCCTCACTGGTCTTCCCAAAAAGACCATAAGACAGCTGCAGCTCTTGCTGCCAGGATTCTGAGCAGAACCAGAAAACATGAACACATCACACCAGTCCTCAGGTTCTTGCACTGACCTTCAGTTGCATTTAGAATTGATTTTAAAGTACTGTTACTTGTTTATAAATCACTCAATGGTCTAGGACCTCAATACATTGCAGATATGCTCATAGAATATAAACCTAAAAGATCACTCAGATCATCAGGATCAAGTCACTTAGAAATACCAAGGGTTCACTCAAAGCAAGGAGAGTCTGCTTTTAGCTGTTACGCCAGCCGCAGCTGGAACCAGCTTCCAGAAGAGATCAGTTGTGCTCCAACAGTATCCACATTCAAATCCAGACTCAAAACACATCTTTTTATCTATGCATTTGCTGATTGAGCACTGTGCTATGTCCGATCTGTTTGTATTTTATTTTATATGTATTATCTTTTTATTTTTTAATTCCTTTTCCTGTTTTTATTTCATTTTTAATGTATTTTATATGTTTTATGTATCATCTTGTTATTCTGACTTTTAATGCATTTTAAATATTGCTGTCTGGTTGAAAGAGCTGGGAGAATTAGAAAGAAAGCATTTGTGGATTAAAATTTGGATAAGGGGACAAACCATGGGGAAATTTGAACTGCGTTGCATAGGTAAGATATCTCCGGAAGGGGGACTAGGGCTTTGTGGCGCAGTTTGAGGTGTCTTGGTGCACGTACAGTTGTTTGCCTGAAGCCAGTTATTATAGTTTATAAAGTTTTTAATATGGATATATTTCTTACAGAAACCCATCGCTTCACTTCAGAAGGCCTTTATTAACCCTCTGGAATCATATGGATTATTTTTGATGGATGGATGCATTTTTTTGGGCTTCAAAATCTCAACCCCCATTCACTGCCATTTTAACCTTGGAGGACTAAGGATATTTTTAAAGTGCCAATTCATTTTCCACATAATATAATCCACCTTCACAGCGCACAAACAAACAAGCATACTAGCATACAACTCATACCATTTCAGTCCCATACAGCAGAGAAAGTATGTTAGTATGTGATTCTGAGTCACAACAGACAGGTTTCCTCTCACTTTCTCTCTCTGCGTCTCTGAGCTCTCCAGCTCCCCCTGCAGTCGAGCGATGGTGCCGCACAGCTCCTGCCGCTGCTCCACAGCCTCCTGCCGGTCCTGCTGGAGAATGTCCAACAGAGCCTACATACACACACACACACACACACACACACACACACACACATTACACACACTCCTGTAAGTGTAATGATAAACAGAGAAAGTCTTGAGACAGACCTGATTTCCAGAGTTACGCTCTGTCTTTCTCACGATGACTGGCAATGTTTCCTCCGGGCCCGCAGTGGCGCCGTCACACGCCTCAATGCTTGTATGATGTGTCAGTGGGGGGGCGGAGCCATCGTCTGCTCTTTTCTCCTTCTCCAGTAATCTCTTCCTGAGCTGTTCCACCTGTCAGTCACATCACATGGACACGCCCACTATGAGTCTGACATGAACTGCATGTAAGTCTGTATTGGTTACATCATACATCATGTCTCTGAGAACAATGAACAGTTTAGGATTAATCATAGCCATCGCTGTTATGAATAATGAGCCTCTAATTCACACTGAATATTGAAACTATATAGTCAACTCTTCAATAAAATAATGTTGTGACTGACTAATCAGTGGTTTCCTGGGAGACGAGTCTTAATTGTCCGTATATTGTACCTCTGTGAGTAGTTCCCTCTCGCGCGCCGCAGCTTTGCGCTGTTCCTCTAGCGCTCGCGAGTATTTCACAGCCTGTTCCAGGTGTCTCTCCTTCAGCAGACCCAACTCACGACTACCAGACTCCCAGTCCTGCTTCAACCTGACCCAGTGTGAACACATATGCAGAAATAGATTTACATTCAGACATTCAGGCAGATTTTTCATCCTAAGTGACTTACAATGTATTTAATGTACACATTTTTATCAGTTCATTCAATCCCTGGGAATCGAACCCATAACCTTCATGTCGCAAACAGCATGAAAGAAATGAATATTTTATTCAGCAAGGATGCATTAAATGAATCAAACATGACAGGAAAGACATTTATAATGTTACGTTATAAAGGTTTATTTCAAATGCTGTTTTTTTCTTTTACTTTCTATTCATCAAAGAATCAATGTATCACAGTTTACACAAAAATCTGAAGCAGCACAACATTCACATCACAACAGTTATTTTAAGTTGTAATAATATTTCACTGTTTTACTGTATTTTTGATTAAATATATGCAGCATTGGTGAGCAGAAGAGACTTCTTTAAAAGCAGAAAAAAAAAAAAAAAAAAAAAAAAAAAAAATCAACCCCAAACTTTTGGATGATAGTGTATGTACAATGTTGCAGTAAATAAAGAACAATAAAATGTAAGCATAAATAATTTAAAGCATGATTTTTTTTTTTTTTTTTTTTTTTTTTTATGAAACATGAAAAAAGAGGTGAAATAACACCTGAAATATGCCTTAAAATGAAAAAAAGAAAAAAACTTAAAATACATAAAATGTGCCTTGGTTTATTTAAATATTTTATATTATTGATTTATGTAAATTTATTGATTGCAACATTTTATTATGTAAGTATACTGTATATATACTGTATATAATTTTAAAAAAAATAAAAAATATAATTATTTTCATTTTATATTTATAAATTTTATATATATATATATATATATATATATATATATATATATATATAGAGAGAGAGAGAGAGAGAGAGAGAGAGATCCAAAATACAGTAAAAACAGTAATATTTAATAATGTCTTTTATTTCTAAAGCTTTCTGTTTCAGATAAATGCTGTTCTTTTGAACTTTCTATTCATCAAAGGATCCTGAAAAAAAATTACACAACTGTTTTCAGCATTCAAGAAATGTTTCTTGAGCAGCAAATTGGCATATTAGAATAATTTCTGAAGGATCATGTGACACTGAAGACTGGAGTAATGAGCACAGGAATAAATTTACAGTATATTCAAATAGAAAACAGCTATTTTAAATTGTAAAAATATTTCACAACATTACTATTTTTACTGTATTTTGTATTAAAATAAATTAAGCTTTGGTGAGCAGAAGAGACTTCTTTTAAAACATAAAAAAATGACCATTCAAAAACTTTTGACCAGTAATGTATATTACATAATAAAATGTTGCAATCAATAAATTGTGCATTTCATGTATCATGAGTTTTATTTTATTTTTTTTATTTTTTTCAATTTAAGGCATATTTCACCTTCTTTTTCATGGTTCATTAAAAAATGTATTTCATATATATATATATATATATATATATATATATATATATATATATATATATATATATGTCAGTGGCGTGCGGTCCATATAAGCTGCGAATGCTCTGCATACCCAAGCCATTCGTGGACTCGGCAACTGATATTAACATTATAAATTACTATTAAATCCCTTGTTTGAGGTGTATCATAAAGCCTACATGATTGGTAATGCGTATGTAACTGTCCGTAATTTATTTATTTGCCAAACGACAGTAATTTTCCCTAAATCTGCCAGTTACGGAGACTTCCGGGTAAGCTGATCTGCAGCAGTTTTTGCGCCTTCGCGCTTTTGTCATGGAACGTCGTCATTGTCGCGCGTTCTCATTGGTTTGCTGGTCTATTGCAAATTACATGGGCAGGATGAGCTATGAGAGGACCGCTCGCCCAAGAGGAAAAAATAGCTACTGCCAGATCTCGATCACCGAAAATCACATTGTATTTGATACAAAACTAACTAGACTTAGCCAAATGGGGGGAAAAAATCATAACTAAAACCATTTTCATAGTATTTCATTTTCTCCATAGAGATTTTTTTATGAAAACTTAGAAATAGTTTAAGGATGTTAATCGATATAGTTTTTGCGTTTACATAATTTCAACTTTTTTTTAAAGAACTGATAGAAGAACTGATTTTTTTAAAGCCTACTGATATTTTTATTTATTATAGCCTACTTATATTTATTATAATTATATATTTTTTATTTATAATAGGCTACTAATTGTTTTACTTATTTTTAATAATTAATTTAAAAGGTACTTGTGGCATACATTTAAATTGACGCCATGGTGTTTTTTATTTGTCGTGTCTGATTTAGATCTGTGTCCTAAACTGGTACGTTGAAGTATGTCGTTTCAAAAATACAGCATATTTTGCAAACACATAATATATATACATAATATATATATATATATATATATATATATATATATATATATATATTTCTGCACCTTTCCAGCTGCATCCGGTCCTGTCGCAGCTCTTGCGCTTTGCGTTCAGCTCGGCTGCGCTCTTCCTCGGCCACACGGCAGCGATGAGACAGACGTCGCTCACACAGACGACTGCCGCGCAACTGTTCTCGCAGCTTCCGCACCTCCAGCAGCAGAAACTGAGTCAGACCCTCAGGACCCTCCTCATCTACACACATGATATCACAGAAATAACATTAAACTGCTGAATGAAAGACAATTAAAGTCATCTCTTCATGTGACATATGACATATATCTGAGTGAATTGGCTTCACAAACAAGAACAAATGTAGGGCGTGGTTTGATTTTGTCTGTGAGGAATTGATTGAATGGCTGTGGCTTGCTATTGGTGGATCTCATGTGAGTGACAGGTTGCCCCACCCTCATCATCAGAGAAGAGAAGCCACTGCAAGAGGGAGGGGAAGTTATTTTGATTCAAGATTATGAGGATGATGAAACATGTGCAACCAGTCCTGCCCTACGTTTGTTTTTGTTCCAGAAGCCATTTCACTCAGATATACGTCACAACAGTAGAGAAAGGACTAGCACAACTTCCCTTTCATGCCAACTTTAAATGTCAGAAATGAGACACGTTCACACACCCAGCATGATGGAGCAGCGTTGCGTCGGTTGTCGTCCGGTCAGCTGTGTGAACTGCTCCGGATGGTAAAACTCCAGCGACTCCATGAAGGCCTGGAGACCGCGCTCACCACGCCCCCTCAGGATGTCCAATAAACGGCCTGCACACAACAGCCAATCAAATCACCACACACGCCCACCAAGCACAGCACACCAACCATACATTATTTCTCTTTAAATGTGAACTTCTGCATCAATTTTCATGCAATTCATGTATCCATCCTAAAGTTTATGCAAGGTGAGGATGAGTGCGTCCTAAATCAAAGTTTGTATCTTTATACAATACAGACTGTTTCAAAGCAGCTTGAAATGAACAAGAAATTAAGTATAGCAAAATTGATCAGCTATTAAACTTAATATGCAGCTATAAAGCAGCTCTACAAAAGATAACAGTGTTCAGCTCTATTCGGTTTTGTTCTAATCTGACAGTTTCAGTGCAATCAAATCAATAATATGTCTAATTGTTAATTGTCCTTAAACCCTTTGCTTTACACAAGAGGAAACGTTTTTCTTTTTTTTTTTTTTTTTTGGATCCCTATTGACTTTTCCAGATGTGCGTGAGAAATGTGAGGCTGTGGCTTTTCAATGAACCTGAACGCAAACAATAAGCACAAAAGTGTCTGTGGTATCATCATGACTCAATTTTATGACTTTGCAAAATTTCCCAATATTGCCGTACAGTCTTACTACATGCTCTGAACTATGTACTTTTCACTAGAGAAGGGACAAATGGAGCAGAAGGCTGAATCAATTAAACCAACTGATTCCCTTTTATAAAAATGATTCAAAAGGGACAAATTAATCTTTTCAGAATTCTGAATCAATTGAACCAAATTGCTTGGAAAAATGATTCACTCTTTCAAAGCACTCAAAAGACATATATAAAGATGTTTTTACAAATAGGCCTACATTACCATTGTTTAGATGGAAGTGTCATCTAAATTGCAAAACAATTCACTCTTTCACTACTTTTTTATGCGTCCTCACCAGCTCTGCTGATTCTCAGCGGATACTGACTGGAGTTCAGCACCTCGTCCTCGTCCTGCTCGTCGATCACCTTACACTGCCGCAGGTACGGCGTAAGCTTCGCCGGGTTTAAAATGCGGGTCAGTTTGTGTCGGACTCCTTCCACTCGCTCCCAGAGCTCCTCGCACTTCTCCTCCTCTGACGGGGACATGACTAAACTCTTGTCTTCCAGCGGCCATTCACCTGTGAAAACATGAGATGTTTAAGATCACTATCAGCAGCTGCTCCTCAGGTGGCCCTTTTCACGTGTAGACGGTGTAGGTATAGCAAGAAAAGTGGTTAAATTGTGCCTGTTTCCTGTTTTGTTTTGTGAAGAAAATCTGTACCAAACCCGATTCGACTGAATCCCTTTTTTTACAAACCTGACCTGCATAAATAAGTTTCTTCTTTGCTCTATTTGGTAAAAGCACATTTATTAATAATTAAAAAAAAAAAAAAAAAAACTCGGATCCAAACAAACCTATTTCTAGCTACCAGTACAGTCACTGCACCTTGAAACACAATTTTTGAATTAGTGAGTGAATCTCTGCACAAGATTGCTTGACAATATGATCCAAAAGATTCAAACCTCATGGTCACAGTGACTGTACAGTGATGGAAGATTTGCTAGAACAGAAATAAGAAGTCCAAATTTTTGCGACAATTCATATCCATTTTACGTATTGGCAGCAATTCGTAGATACTTTACATTTTGCTGGCAATTTGTAGCCGTTTTATGTTTTGGAAGCAATTTGTAGCTATCTTCCGGGCAATTTGTAGCTATTTTACGTTTTGCCGGCAATTCATAGCTATTTTTTGTTTTGCCGACAATACGTAGCTACTTTACGTTTTGGCAGCAATTTGTACCTATCTTATGGGCAATTTGTAGCTATTTTACATTTTGACAGCAATTTGTAGCTATTTTATGTTTTGGCAGCAATTCGTACCTATCTTAGGGGCAATTTGTAGCTATTTTACATTTTGACAGCAATTTGTAGCTATTTTATGTTTTGGCAGCAATTTATAGCTATTTTATGTTTGGCCGGCAATTTGTAGCTATTTTACATTTTGACAGCAATTTGTAGCTATTTTACATTTTGACAGCAATTTGTAGCTATTTTACATTTTGGCAGCAATTCGTACCTATCTTAGGGGCAATTTGTAGCTATTTTACATTTTGACAGCAATTTGTAGCTATTTTATGTTTTGGCAGCAATTTATAGCTATTTTATGTTTGGCCGGCAATTTGTAGCTATTTTACATTTTGACAGCAATTTGTAGCTATTTTACATTTTGACAGCAATTTGTAGCTATTTTATGTTTGGCCGGCAATTTGTAGCTATTTTACATTTTGACAGCAATTTGTAGCTATTTTACATTTTGACAGCAATTTGTAGCTATTTTACATTTTGGCAGCAATTCATAGCTATTTTACGTTTTGGCAGCAATTTATAGCTATTTTACGTTTTGGCAGCAATTTGTAGCTATTTTACGTTTTGGCAGCAATTTGGAGCTATTTTACGTTTTGGCAGCAATTCATAGCTATTTTACGTTTTGGCAGCAATTTATAGCTATTTTACGTTTTGGCAGCAATTTGTAGCTATTTTACGTTTTGGCAGCAATTCGTAGCTATTTTACATTTTGGCAGCAATTCATAGCTATTTTACGTTTTGGCAGCAATTTATAGCTATTTTACGTTTTGGCAGCAATTTGTAGCTATTTTACGTTTTGGCAGCAATTCGTAGCTATTTTACATTTTGGCAGCAATTTGTAGCTATTTTATGTTTTGGCAGCAATTTGTAGCTATTTTACGTTTGGCCAGCAAATCATAGCTATTTTACATTTTGGCAGCAATTTGTAGCTATTTTACATTATGCCAGCAATTTGTAGCTATTTTACGTTTTGGCAGCAATTTGTACCTATCTTACGGGCAATTTGTAGCTATTTTACGTTTGGCCGGTAATCCGTAGCTACTTTACGCTTTGCCGGAAATTTGTAGCTATTTTACGTTTTGCTGGCAATTCATAGCTATTTTACGTTTTGACAGCAATTCTTAACTATTTCATGTTTTGCCGACAATACGTAGCTACTTCACGTTTTGGCAGCAATTTGTACCTATCTTATGGGCAATTTGTAGCTATTTTACATTTTGACAGCAATTTGTAGCTATTTTACATTTTGACAGCAATTTGTAGCTATTTTATGTTTTGTCAGCAATTTATAGCTATTTTATGTTTGGCCGGCAATTTGTAGCTATTTTACATTTTGACAGCAATTTGTAGCTATTTTACATTTTGACAGCAATTTGTAGCTATTTTACATTTTGACAGCAATTTGTAGCTATTTTACATTTTGGCAGCAATTCGTACCTATCTTAGGGGCAATTTGTAGCTATTTTACGTTCTGACAGCAATTCGTAGCTATTTTACATTTTGGCAGCAATTCATAGCTATTTTACGTTTTGGCAGCAATTTATAGCTATTTTACGTTTTGGCAGCAATTTGTAGCTATTTTACGTTTTGGCAGCAATTTGTAGCTATTTTATGTTTTGGCAGCAATTTGTAGCTATTTTACGTTTGGCCGGCAAATCATAGCTATTTTACATTTTGGCAGCAATTTGAAGCTATTTTACGCTTTGGCAGCAATTCGTAGCTATTTTACATTATGCCAGCAATTTGTAGCTATTTTACGTTTTGGCAGCAATTTGTACCTATCTTACGGGCAATTTGTAGCTATTTTACGTTTGGATGGTAATCCGTAGCTACTTTACGCTTTGCCGGCAATTTGTAGCTATTTTACGTTTTGCTGGCAATTCATAGCTATTTTACGTTTTGACAGCAATTCATGGCTATCGTTTTTGTGAATTGGTGGCTACTTCATATAATTTCAAGCAATCTCATTCATTGTTTGTACATTTTTGTATGATCTGCTTAAGCCCTACTGATTTTACAGTTTAGGGGTGGACCTTCCCAGCTAACAAAAACATGTTCTAAGAACGTTTTGCTGACTTTCCCATTTAGTTATGAAAAATTTGTTTTTCAATGTTCTTTCAATTATAAAAAGTGTACAGTTTTTATAAATGTTTTAAAAACATTTGTTTTTCTGGGTATGTGAACATTATTTGAACATTCCATTTTATCATTCTGCAAACATTATCGGAACGTTACTTTTGAATCTTCTCTGAACGTTCTGAAACAAGAAGTAACATTTAAAAACATTTCAACAGAAATGTTTAAAATGTTTCAGAGGGAAAAAATCATATATGAATGATGTAAAATAATGTTTTTGTGGTAATGTTTTGAGAACATTATTGAAGAACAGATAACGTATCACAAAAGTTCTATTAACGTTATTGGAAGAACATTTCTTCTTAACTTTAAAGAACATTGCCAGAACGTTAGCCAAAATTCTGAGAACGTTCCCGGTTATCTGGTTTCATGCTTTTTTCAACAACAACAAAAAATGTATGAATCACAGTGCAAATTCACAAAACATTTCTTAAAATAGTTTTTCATGAGATTGAGTTGAATGCAACACATGTAAATTCACTGCATGAGGGGCAAAAGAGTGACTGTAAAAAAAACAGCAGCTGTCTCACTGCAGGAGAATGCAGGCGGTACCATCCCCACTGTACACCAGAGATAATCAGACAGAGCGATAACGCTGCTGGGGGAACAGTGGAAAACAAATTAATTTTCATCCAGCGGATACCTGTACACCCAGAAGAGCATAATCGCTCACATCTTTATTTTTTATAGCCCATGAGACTCAACAGAGATATCAGTTACGTTTCATTTAACTATCAACCTTTTCTCAAAGATGTCTAAGGACATTGCTAAGATGTGAAAAAATTAGATTTTTTTTTTTTCTTCTTCTTGTCTACAAGCACAAAAAATATTCATATACATATATATATCCAGCAGGACGTTCTAAACAAACGATGGTGTTCCTCCTGTGAGATGATAAAGAGTAGGGGTGTGTGAGGGGTTTGTGCATCTGTGTTCAGGTCAGGCAGGTCCAAACACATGCAGGAATCTCAATGAATGTCTCATAGTGAAGGAATCCAGAGCTGAACTTTACGACAAAACACTACTATTATAAACACACACATGACCAACACATTACACAAACACTAACACACATGATAGGCTACATTACAAACAAAACACACAATAACACTACAATAATATTAACACATTGCTGACATACAACTACTAAAACTACACTGCTAACAGGGAATTTTAACGTTCTTCCAGTAACAGAACCTTCGATAACTGTGAACGAAGGTTATATTACTGGAAGAACGTTCGTTTTTTAAATTATGTTTTATTTATTTCAATTATTTATACATTGTTCATGGAACATTTTTTTTACATAAACATTTTAGATGGATGATCGTCTAACGTTTTCAGAACGTTTAGAAAACATTGAAAAGTAGGCTAATGTTCCCATAATGTTTACAAAATGGAATGTCCCCTTAATGTTCGCATGATCAAGAAAAAAAACTTTTTAGCGTTCAGAGAGCATTTAGAAATAACATTTTCAAAATAGGAACGTTAGCAAAATGTTTAGCAAAAAATTTTTTTTTTTTTTTTTTGGTGGGCAAAACAACTACAGAAGAAGGTTTAAACGTGTTTTGGTCCATAATGCCGGAGTATCGTTCTTTAATCTCTAATTCATTAGTTGATTCAGTCTGAATAAATGAATCGGTTCGCAGCTGATGAGGCTGAACAGATAAACTGCTGAAAGTTAAATGTCTTACCGCTCATGATCCACAGCAGATGAAGGAGATGAGAGGAAAAACAACAACAGCGACACTTCAGACACAAACAAGAGAAGAAGCGAAGTTGAGCAAATCAACTCTCTCTCTCTCTCTCTCTCTCTCTCTCTCGGTCTGTCAGAAGTCAAAGCTTCATTGACATTCATTTATCCGTCTGTATCCGGGGTATAATAAGGAAAAACATCATCAAAATGCCTGAGTCACGCAATATGAAAGTCACGGTGTAGACGCAGTGTCGAAATACTCGTGTTAATATTTCACTAATATCCAGTCAGTGTAATTAGTCACATTCCTGGCGGGATAGAGAGTGCAGTGACCTGTCAGTTCATGCCGGTGGTGAGGACGAGGATGATCCACTGGAGGGAGACAGACACTGGACAAAAACACAGATAATTTATACGACTGACTTCTGAACAGATGTTGCGCCATCTCTTAAAATGTTCTGTTTCAGTGTTACTGACTACTGAAGAAACCAAAGAACCCAATATTCTGCACTATTCGATGTCATATTGTAGTAGTAAATAGTGCACTGAAAATAAAAACTGCACTTTAAATACCTGAATGATGTAGCCTACCTACGTAATTAACTGAACATATGAAGTGGAATGTTGGATACACTCAGCTGTCACATGTTTCCATTAGCGAAAGGGGCCGATCAGACTCAGACATTAAATGACAAAATAACCGACTGCATTAAGTGGTTTAAATGACTCCTTTTTTATGTAGTTGCATTACTGATGTAAAATGTAATGCACTGATGTAAAAATCTATATGTACTTGAACTCTGGAAAGAGGCTACATGCAGCTACATTGACATGCAGCCAGGAGTGTTTCCTGACATTTATTTGTGCCTGATTTGACGCCGGGGAAATAGGCTACATAAAGCAAATCTGCCTGTGAATATTTTATATAAGTAGGTTTAAATCCGCGTAATCACTTATATCAATGTTATATATATTGGCATTTTGTCCAGCCCTATCTTAGGTATAGTTTTTGTCAGTGTTAAAAACACCCAATTATGCACAATTTAAGATGTAAATATTTAATTGATGGGTCAACATAATATATAACAATAAAATATATAAGGTATGATTTTACCTCAAAACCCAACAATTTGACACAAAATGATAAATGTTTCTCTGCCTGGAGTCCAGCTGTTTCTGTGAATTGCAGTGATCCATTTGCTTCTTTTTTCTGTAGCTTTCGGCAGTTTTTAAATACATACCTCAGGTTTTGTGTCAAAGCTATTTGTACAGTCAATCACAAAGCTCTTTCCCGTTTTGGAAGTGTTTTGTGTGTTTTTCGCGGCATTCACGCTGAAAATCAATGCTGCCGCTTTGGGCGGGACCGCAGTCCTAACGGTCGACGGTGACGTCACGTGCGTGCCGGTGTTATGAAATATTCGGTGTCTGAGATTTTCGGTGACACTGGGCGGAGCAACATGAATATTCACGAGTTTCCAGTTTTGAGTTAAAGCGCCACTGAAAATGTTAGTGCACGCTCTTCGGCTTACATTAAAGGTAATTAGCATATGTTTCAGCGTTAAACGAAGTCAAGCTTATATTCTAACAGTTATTGATGCACAAGATTTTATATATAAGCTATACTGTGTTATGTCGTGTCATGTGTTAGCGATGTTTGATATGAACACAGACAATTATTCGCCAGAAGTGTCGTTAGGATCAGCTATTTTTGTTGTTTCTGTATTAACTTGAGTCTTTTAAGCATAGTTTTGAAAGTTTGCCAAAATGTATGGTAGCATAATAATACTTGTGAACTCCTGGTGAAGGCAGTAGTGAACGTTCCTAGTTTGCAGAAGCACTTCTAATCTGGGTAGACTTTAAATTCTATTTGTAATATGTTTCAAAAATTGCACACATGCAAGAAAACATGTTAATGTACTTTAAATATAGTTTATTTATTATCCAAATAGGCCACAGTGAATTATGCATGTGATAACTAATATAATATCTATAGCCAATATTCTTTCATTCTTTTGCCAATAAATATCCCTGTACACCAGACAAAGCAGACACTTTTATTTTTCACTTTGTTTTGATCATGACTGTGTATTACAAATTTTATTAATACATGTTTGTTGTAATGTCAGTTTATTATATATTTCAGATTGAATGTGTCAGTAGCAAAGGCTGGTATCATTGTGATCACATGAGCAGACCAAACTTTTATTTGTCTGGGATCACAAGACCCTGTGTAAAGTGTGTCAATGTGTGTTTAAATAATTTTTGCTAATTAAATATGTCATATTATATGTTGTGACTTCTTCTCATTTGTGAATAATCCAACACAGAATCAGTTGCTCTTTTTTTATTCAGAATGAAACTACTCTCATTATTTACTTTAATCTTTGATATTACAGATATGCAAATTACTACATGTTCTATTATTTTAGCAGTTAATTTAACATAAATAAAATTTTAATTGTTATGGAAAGCTTGTAGAATAGAACTATTTCATTGTGAATATACTGCAGGTTTGATCATTTAGTTCCATATAATTTCATATCAACACTGTGTTAAACTGAACTGATTTTTTTTTTTTTTCTTCAGTGAAATGCATAATTTTGTGGGAAAAAAAGATTGAGAATGTTTCCTAATAATATGAAAAAAAAATAACACAACTTTAGGATTCAATAAAGTCTCTTTCAAGCAATTAAGAAATGACAGAACAATCACAGTAGTATGTATGTCTGATTATCCACAATAATATTCCTCATACTTTTGCCAATTGTCTTCTCTATATAGCCTAATATTTTTAAATAAAACCTGCATTAGCAACTTTTAGTTTTGTAGCTGATCAATTTAACCACTTGTAATTCAATTGTAACATTTTAATCGTTGTGGAAAGCGCATTAAAATTAAACCTTGTGAAAGTGCTGCAGGGAAACTAATATCACTGTCTCATGTTTCTATTCATAGAGAGCATTGTGTGTTTTGCAGAAAAGGATGAAGGATTACATTAATTCATGCATGTCAAAAACATAAAAGGAACATAAATATAACTTTCAATGTGTTTTAAAAATAATAATGTCTGGTTAAAGTTTTATTATGCAACCACAGATACATTTATCCAAGTTATCTTCTCAAACGAATTAAAATAAAATCAAAACAGTTGTAACCTACTAAAACAAACAAACTCAATGTTGGCTCATTTCCTAACGATAGACCAGTGGCTGTAATCACTACTAAAGTATATCTCATGACACAATGTAACCTACAAACTACTGAGCATACATAAACAGTTATTAATAAAAAGAATAATAAATTCATTCGACGCGGAAACACAATCACGTTACAGAAAACAGTTCTGTGATCCAAGGACAGTCCACTAACATTTTCAGTGGCACTTTAACTCAAAACAGGAAACTTGTAAATATTCACGTAAGCTTCGCCCGGTGTCACCGAAAATCTCAGACACCGAATATTTCATAGCACCTGTTAGAAGCTCCGGTTCCTATAGAAACAATGAGATGCGCGCCTCAGAAGTGAGACACAAGGGACGCGCATTTAGGACTGCACATTAGCTTGATCCATCCTGAAAAATACTTTTTTTGTCATGATTCGAGCGTTTAGAAACAAATTGTATGAAACAGTTGTTGTCAGATTTCATTGGTGATTACAAATATGAAATTTAATCGAAAGCTTGGCAAACGCTTTGGAGAATTTGATGTTTCCCCATTCAAAGAGACAGGAGCTACACTTTCAAAACTGTTTTGTGTTCTGAAAGTTTTTGAAAAGCCGTTTCATCAGCTGAACAATTGGCATGTTGTTTAACAACAGTACAATCCATTGAAGGAATGATATCACGGCCTCGTTTTCATTCCTGACAAAAATTAAAAATGTCTACGGTCTATTGTGATGTTGATGTGTTTCAGATGAGTTTGACAGGATTGAATATGTCTCATCCTGACAGTGTGTTCGCGTTTTGTCTCTTCTCAATCGCCTCTCTGTCTCACCAGCACAACACTGAACGCTCGACCAGAAGCTGAAGATCAAGAGACGTCCAGCGGTTCTGCGAGGGAGGAATGTGGCGAAGGGCAGCCGAGCATCCAGTCCCATCCAAACACATAATCAGAGCTTTGTCCTGCAGAAGAATGACTCTTTATGACTCCTTTCAGACAGATTTAACTGCTGTTGTGCCATTAATAGACAGTATAGAGCAGGATCTTACATCACCAGAGCTTCTGCAGCCAGAAGATTAGCATTTCAATGCTTAGATGAAAAGAAAAGAGCATGTTTTTCAAATGTTTCTGCTAGTACAGTAAGAGTCTAAAGCTAAAAAATGAATGTGATGAGAAATGTTTGAGTTCATATTGAGATCTCTGACTTTACCGGTCAAAGTTTGGAACAATTAAGATTTTTTTTTTAATGTTTGCTTCCAACTCAGGCCTATTCGCTTAAATTCCCCAGTGTTAAATTACCACCATTCTGTATGGAAACTACCAGCAGGGTGTTAAAAGTAACAATGAAATAGTGATAGAGTTAATCAGATACTTAAGTGATTAATTGAGTGTTGATGGTTTGATTATTGAAGACACCTGATGATAACGAACAGAATCACTGAAGAAAAGAGAAACACAAGCAAAACAACTGAACGTCCAGCCACAGCCTTAGATGAAATCAACTGAAAAGACAACAATTAAGATTTTTTTTTTTTATGTTTACATTTTTCACTATATTTTAATCAAATAAATGCTAATTTTGGCCTGAATGCAGCCTCTTGAGGCAACTGAGGAGTCATTTCAATAGCTAAAGTGATTCAAATAACTGATTCGAGTCATTTTTAAGTCTTTTTTTGTAATAATTTAATACTTTGTACTATGAGCTTGTACAGCTGCTTGGTAAACTACAGGTTGAAATAGCTTCACAAACACATGATGATGATGAGTTTAACATGTTCAACCAATCAGAGAATGTTCATTGGCATCAGGTGATCAAGTCTGAACATGAGCAGTGGGCTCGACTGGAATCTGCATTATACAGGATTCAGTCATCATACTCATACTCTCACCATACAAATGATTCAGCGGTGATGACATGAAACGACATGATAATCCAGTGGTTTTGTAGTAGATAAAGTGTGATTCAGACACACAAACCCTGAGAAACTACAGACAGGGAACATTTATGGTACTGTAATATGTCCTGAATACGTCAACTATATTACTGCCAGTCCTAAATTAAAAGTTGGATATATAGTAGGTCTACTTCCAACTCACAGGCCTATTCGCCTAAATTCCCCAGTGTTAAATTACCACCATTCTGTATGGGAACTACCAGCATGGGTGTTAAAAGTAACAATGAAACAGTGATAGAGTTAATTAGATACTTAAGTGATTAATTGAGTGATGATTGAAGACACCTGATGTTAATGAGCAAAATCACTGAAGAAAAGATCAGCCTTAGATGAAATCAGCTGAAAAGACATTAAATCTCTCTTTTTACAAACAGACTGACTTTATTTCTATCATTTGTCTTTTTTTTTTTTCTTTTTTTTTGAGAATTAACAGAGGTTTAGATGTTGATGTTTTATTGAAAATGTTTGGTCACCATTACGGGGATCAATGTTCAATTTTGACTCTTGATTTTTATTTATTTCTTTTTATGTGAGTTTGTGGTCTCTGTAATCTCTGTCACTGTTTACCAAAACACATAATTTGTTGTAAAGCCAGAAATTGAGATGATTAGTTGATACATTTTTCATCATCATCATAAATAAAGTGATTACATTTACATTTATTCATTTTATCCAAAGCGACTTACAAGTGAGGAATACAACAAGCGAGTCATCATGACTAGGCAAATAGACAAGAAGTGCTGACAATACAAGTTATAGGCAGTGCTCAGAGTATCATAAGCTACAATAGAGAGGGATTAAAGGAAGTGAAAGGATAGGTATAGGATTTTTTTTTATATCATCACTGACCAAAAGTGGTTAGTAGTAATGTGTATTGTGACAAAACCTAATGTTTAGAGAACATTATTAAAGACCAGTTGGTGTTGAACGAACATTACCAGAAGAACGTTTGTTCGTAACTTTGAGAGAACATTTTAGCCAAAGTTCTGAGAATGTTTCCTGTCAGCTGGGCCAATAAAAAGCTGATATCTGTGCAGGAATGTGTGCAGCAGCTTGACAGTGAACACATTGTACAGTAAGTGTTTGCTGTGGACTCTCTTCTACGAACTGTTGGGAAAATGAAACCAAGGAGACGGCGTTCAGGAAGCTGTGGAATTCTGCTCTAAAATAAAGCTCATTTGCATTAAAATCTGCTCAAACTGCGAACTTCCTTCAGCACTGATTGATTCCTCAAAAACATACGGGTTTCCTCTCGCTTCGGTCTAGAGCTGCTTCCCAGAGCGCTCCGGTTGTCCTGGCACAGTTTCCCGGAGACACGGAAGAACATTTATGAGGCTTTGATTTGACAAACTATAAACATAATCTCAAGCACTTTAACTTAAACCCACAACAGCCATAGAGAAGTTGAAATAACCAACAAAATGTCATTATATTTTTATTCATATTATCCATTAAGCAGAAATTTTCATCAAAAGTGACCTCATCCAAATGAGGAGTATGAAAGTATCTATTTCCCATGAGAAAGATGAAAAAACAAAACAAAACACCAAACCACATTATGGATAGAGAGTATCCCTCTGTGTGTCAGTGTGATGTCATGTTCATGGATGAGTGTGTGGGGAAAACCTGAATCCTGTGCAGACCGATGAAACACACCTCAAATACACTCATGCAATGTAATGAAAACAATTGAAAGCATAAATGAATGTGAGCTTCAGCGGCCAAATCCAAACTTACATTTATCTGTATGCATCTGGCAGATGCTTTCATCCATAGTGACTTCATAATTTATATTTCATCAGTCTGCATGTTGCCTGGGAACATGAGATCATGAAAACCATCAACCCACACCAGAAATCACCAGCAAAACCAGTTCTAAGCATAACCTGGATCGTGATGGATCCTCATGTGACATCTAGAGAGCTTGAGGCTTCGTAAACCCTGAGCGGCAGAACGCAGACGCTATTAAAAGGTTGCGTAAATGCTGTGAGAAGGTTGTAAAAGTGTTGTGGGAGGCCAGTGTGGGCAGCGAGAGGTTCAGGGTGTGTCTGACTGTGGTCACAGACAGAAGAAACAGCAGCTGAGGAAAGAAAGAAAAAGACTTGGAAGATCTCTGAGGCTCACGGGAATCAGAGCCATGAAATCAGTTTCTTATGAAACAGAGTTATTTATGTCACATGAAAAGTTCCAGTATTTTCTGACATTTTGATTTGTTTTATATTGTCTGCTTCATTTTATTTGATTTCATATTTAGTAGTTTTTTCACTTACCCACTACTGGGGTAAGTTGGCCCCATAGCTGCAGTAAAAAAAAAAAAAAAAAAAAAAGGTAAATGAGATTAATCTAAAAGTAAATTTTTTCTGAGACTTATGAAGATTTACATATTTAATTGCCCATATTTTAATTGAAGAAATGTCATCATAGCAATGCACATTTAATGATTTCACTCAACTAGGTTTCAATGAAAGCGAAAATGTCTGAAATGAATCATGGGTGGCTCATCTTACCCCAGGGGTCTAATTGTATCATTTTACTTAAAAATTAAAAGTATAACTTTTACTTCACAGATCCAAAAACACTGAAGTTTCCACAAATTCCTCTTTAACATTTAACATCCTCTTTGATATTCAACATAATAAAATGCATTGATTTTCCAGAGACACACAATTATCAGTCAACCTCAAAACTGTTTCGGCTAAATCTCACAAATGTTGATATTGGTCAGGAGAAAAAAAAGGTGATTGGGTGTCATCTTGCCCCATGTTACATAAATTAATGACATGTACATTTATATTAGCCTATATGTGTGTTAGAGTGAGAGGAAGTAATGCAGACGAGAGCAAACTGTAATTTTGTCCTCGCTGTGGGGAGCGTCTGTCCGGCATCCAAGTCCAAAAAACATTTTCTCTTCTCATATGAATAAAGTTCTTCAGCCGGAGACTGTTTTGCTTGGAGATGAACGGAATAAGAATGAGAATCAGAGGGAAAAGAGTAGCCTAAGCAGCAGGAATGTCTGGGAGGAAACATGTTGAGGAGCGAGTGAGTTTTTTTTTTTTTTTTTACCCTTGTTAGCCTACAGCTTTTACCATAAATATTTAAATACATGCTGTCGGTTGCGTTTTTGTTCCCCTCCTTTTATTTTTAAAGAAAACATGACTGCTGTAATGTATCCTATATATATTTTTTTTTTTCTGTGTAACATTTGTAAAATGTTCACAAAAATATGAACATGCTGTGTGAATATCCCATTAGCTCCGCTCACTGCCGCAGGCGGGTGCCCGTCTCGCCGCGCGCACTCGCGTCCTCCTCTTCTCGCGGGTGCGCGCTGAGCTGCGGCGCGTCTGAAGTTTATTCATCAACGCTCTGAAACTTTGGCATTATTCCGTTTTTCAGGTAAGTTTAATGCTTATTATGTCAAAATAAATATAAACTTGTCGCGTGAATGAATTTTTATCAGAGGCTTTAAAGGTAAATGTGCATGTTTGGTGATTTTATTCGCTCATGGTGTTTAAATATTGCAGGCTAAGTAAACAATCAAAATGTTTGTCACGATACTGAAACTGAAGGACAGCAATGATTTATAGTTTAGTCATTATTTTGTTTGTGAAGTGTCTTTCTTACAGACAGGGAGCTGTTTGGTGAATGTCATAAATGTCGCCACAAAATAATTTTTGACATTACAGTAGGCCTAATATGAGAATGAGATTATTTTGCAGTACAATAATGAGCTTGTGGGTGGTAAATAACTTTAATGTTAGAATACTCATCTTGCAATAGTTCTAATAACAGACTTCATTTTCATTTTGCCAAATATAATTTTGTATTTCTCTCTTGACTTTGAGGTGAACACAGTTCTGTCAGACATCATTATATGGACATGCAGTGAGGATTTGTTACATTCAGATCAAGACAAAACTAATAAAAAACAGAAACATTGAGATCATGACAAAAAGCGTAATGTATAATGAATAATGGCCTGTGAGTGAATGAATTCAACAGACAAACACACACAGATTGTTTCCATTAGTTCCCACTCATTTCCTCAGTCTGTCTGATGGGCTGAATGTGGTTGTGTGTGTGTTTGTTTGTGCAGAGAGAGGTGCAATTAAACTCAATAACAGTCTGGATGGATCGAGACATGTGTGTTTGTATGTTAAAGCATGTAAACGAGCATGTCTGTGAGAGACTTTAATCTGACCATGCCAACATACTCTGTTTTCAGAGCCAGATGCTGATTTTTCTCTACTAACTGTGTAAATAAATAAATAAATAAATAAATAAAGGATGATAGGAAATAACTTGCTAAGAAGTTTAGGGCTCATTACAGTCACTTTTATCCATTATCTCTAATATCACAGGCAGTTTTCTGAGCGCTCTTCCATTTAAAATGACTTTTATTGGATGTGTTTGGCATCTCCAGTGAGCTTAATATATCAATATCAATATCTTATATAGTGCAATTGATCAATCTTCACTTCACCTAGTGATTTTATTTGACAATGACCCAGAAAAAATGGACAACAATGAAGATAAAAACCAAGAAACTATTCATGTAGACAATTAAGTTTTGCATGAAGAAATATGTGAAAATCATGTTTATACACTGATCAAACATAACATTATGATCACTGACAGGTGAAGTGAACATTTAGTCCTCAAAGTTGATGTGTTATAAGCAGGAAAAATGGGAAGCGTAAGGATTTGAGTGAGTTTGACAAGGGCCAAATTGTGATGAATAGACGACTGGATCAGAGCATCTCCAAAACTGCAGCTCTTGTGGGGTGTTCCCGGTCTGCAGTGGTCAGTATTTATCAAAAGTGCTCCAAGGAAGGAACAGTGGTGAACCGGCGACAGGGTCATGGCGGCCGAGACTCATTGATGCACGTGGAGAGCGAAGGCTGGTCCGTGTGGTCCGATCCAACAGACGAGTTACTGTAGCTCAAATTGCTCAAGAAGTTAATGCTGGTTCTGATAGAAAGGTGTCAGAATACACAGTGTATCAGTTTGTTGTGTATGGAGCTGCATAGCTGCAGACCAGTCAGGGTGCCCATGCTGACCCCTGTCCACCGCCGAAAGAGACAACAGTGAGCATCAGAACTGAACCACGGAGCAATGGAAGAAGGTGCTGGTCTGATGAATCACGTTTTCTTTTATTCATCAGATGGCCAGGTGCGTTACTTACCTGGGGAACACATGGCACCAGGATGAACTGTGGGAAGAAGGCAAGCCGGCGGAGGAAGTGTGATGCTTTGGGCAATGTTCTGCTGGGAAACTTTGGGTCCTGCCATCCATGTGGAAGTTACTTTGACACATATCACCTACCTAAGCATTGTTGCAGGCCATGTACACTCTTTCATGGGAACGGTATTTCCTGGTGGCTGTGGCCTCTTTCAGCAGGATAATGCTCCTGCCACAAAGCAAAAATGGTTCAGGAATGGTTTGAGGAGCACAACAATGAGTTTGAGGTGTTGACTTGGCCTCCAAATTCACCAGATCTCAATCCAATCGAGCATCTGTGGGATGTGCTGAACAAACAATTCCAATCCATGGAGGCTCCACCTCGTAACTTACAGGACTTAAAGGATCTGCTGGTAACATCTTGGTGTCAGATACCACAGCACTCCTTCAGGGGTCTGATGCCTCAATGGGTCAGGGCTGTTTTAGCAGCAAAAGGGGGACCAACACAATATTAGGAAGGTGGTCATAATGTTATGCCTGATTGGTGTATTTCCACGATTAAGCATTTCCCCCAGAATTTTCATTACTATAATGTGTTTGTTTTTTTGTCT
This sequence comes from Chanodichthys erythropterus, assembly GCF_024489055.1. Lineage (NCBI taxonomy): Eukaryota > Metazoa > Chordata > Actinopteri > Cypriniformes > Xenocyprididae > Chanodichthys > Chanodichthys erythropterus. The sequence continues at coordinate 14,173,935 of NC_090223.1, forward strand.
AGCATTACTGTTTTATGGAATTGCTGCACAGAGATGATTATCAGTATTGCTGAACAACATAAAGGTGCTTGTTTAACAGAAGACACAATATCACTCTAGCCGCCTGGTTTTTGACTCTCTCCTTCTCTTTCTCAGGACTCGTGTCACAGTGTGAAAAGAAAATACTGACTGATGGGCGGCTAAATGGATTGAGACGGCTTGGCGAGAGAAAGAATAAGAGAAGTGGCAGAGAGAGAGAGCGAGGACGAATAATCCCACTAATCCAGGCCAATCCCAGCCGCTCAAACTCCTCTGGAGCCACAGACAAAACACAGTGGATCACACACGAAACTGATGCGCTTTAGACCGGGTGTTTTGGGGGATTCTGGGACACTGAAGACTTGTGGTGGGATTCGTAAACACTGAAACAACGGATCAGAGCGACGGTTGAAGACAGGGGGGCCGAGACTGAAGGAAAAGGCCAGTGCTGGAAGTCACAAATCTTACAGAAAGCCAAGTGTTTGGAGAAACAGCAATCATTTGTGGATATCGATGTGGATGTGCACTCAGGTGCGAATGCAGATTTTAAAAGGGATATAAAAGACGTGATTAAGGAGTGAAACGGATGTTTGGAAGAAGTTCTGCATCATGTAAATCCGAACATATCTGCAGTTTTTTAAAATCATTGTGACACTTTTTTGAAGACATTTTGTTTAAGAAACGTCATTTTCTTGCACGATCAGAGAGAGTGTGGGTTTTTGTGCTCACTGGAAGGTGTTTAAACTCTTCGTAAATCCTATTAGGCTTCTTTACCAGGTTATTTTTAAACTCCGGGTCGGGATGGGCAGCAGCTAACGGACTGATGGCGCATGAACAGTACAGTATGAACCATGTCTCTCTATGAATATTTGTAAACATAGTTCATATTAGATGTGTAGATGTGATGTTATCAGTATCTAGATGGTGCTTGTATCCACAGCAGCTGAGAGTTTGTCAAAATGACACTCTTAAAAACTGCTTTCAATGACATTTTTTGCAGAATATTATAATCAAACTGAGCGTTTTTGTTGCCCATCTTGAAGTTTGAACCTGGTCAAGTCTCAGAAAAACACTTCAATTAGCTTAAACTACTGTTTTGTTTAATTATTAATGGCTTTATCTTTACATTTATGCTTATAGCATTAGGAAGTTTATTTTAGCATTTACTGACATTTTTTGACAATTTATTTCTGGATCTCTTTAATGATTATTTGGCATTTATTTAGCATTTATTCAACTGGATTTATCCAGGTTGAATGATTCATTAAACTACCACTAGGAATTTTCTTTTTAGTATTTTTTGATGTTTTCCCACCATTTTTTCTCTCTCGATCTCTTTTAATGGTTATTTCACATTAGTTTAGCTGCATTTAGACAATTATTTTTTGTTCTGTTTTGTTTCTTTTTTTTTTTTTGCATTTTTGTCTCTCTGGTCAGTTTTAAAAGTTATTTAACATTAATTTAGTATTTATTAAGCTGCATTTATCTGGGCTGTTCTCATTTTCAGTTTTTTTCTGTTTTCATGCTTTTTCACCAGTATTTTCTTTCTTGGTCTGACATTATTTAGCATTTATTATGCTTCATTTCTCTCTGTATTTGATTGTTTTTTTACACTAGCATTAGGCTTAATTTTGGAAATTTTCTGACGCCTTCCATTTTTCCACCAGTGATTATTTTTGGGATCTCTTTTAAGATTTAATTGACATATCAATTGACTTTTTGTTTTGCTGCATTTACATCCAACCTCTGTTTATATTTGAGGAGCACTTCCTCAGCAACAACTTGCAGACATTTTGGATCTTCTTTAAGGATCATTTAAGGATCACATATTCCTCGTCATGAGTCTGGGAAAGCTGCCTGCGATTAAAGGCCTGGTGTCCACGTCTCAAGGCAAACGCCGGTTTAAGAGCGACCTGTCGGTGGACATGATCAGCCCGCCCCTCGGCGACTTCCGCCACACGATGCACGTGGGCCGTGGTGGCGATGTCTTCGGCGACACATCGTTTCTGAGCAACTATGGTGGTTCGGCTAACAACGATGGCATACGTTACCCAGATTCGCCCTCTGGCTCCAGAACGACACGTTTTTTGTCGCGAACTCTGCAGCATGTACGGAAACCCCCTGTGCCCCGGCTGAGAGGAGGGTCACGTGACTTCTCGTCCCCTCCACCGCCCATCTCGCCCATCATTAAAAACGCCATCTCGCTGCCTCAGCTGAACATGAACAACGGTGGCCTAATGAGGGTGCTGCTGCCCACCTCCACCAGCTCACCGGACGAGCCGCTCTGCTCCTACGGTATGAACACCAAACATCAAACACCACCGTAGTGTAGTCTAGTGATGCGTTCGAACATACCAACTTCCCTACTATGTGAAATGAGTGTCTGAATTTATAGTATTCATAAAACTGAAGGAAAAGTACTTTTCTCCAAGATTCTGAAATGCTTATCTGATTGGATGCTATCTCATGAGGCCACGGGACAAGAATGGCAGTGGCTGAGTCTGAAAGATAAGGCAGCTGACTTGTTGCCTCGCTGTTTTTGAATCTGCAGGCAGATTTTGTCCACAAAGGACAAAATTTGGACAAAATTCTGAGGCAGTGTAATGTTTAATGATCTACAGCAAAATAAACCCAGTGAAACAACGTAACTGACATTATGTTGCAGTATTATAGCAGATGTACATCCTGTTTACATTCATACTACAAACATTAGAAAATACATTTCTTAAAGGGGTGCTTTATTATGATTTCACTTTTTTAACTTTAGTTAGTGTGCAATATTCCTGTTAGAGCATAAACAATGTCTTTAAAGTTACGTCACTCAAAGTTCAATGCAAAGGGAGATTTTCTTTTAAAGAATTCTCTTTTTAAGGACTACAACAAGCTTCTTCCCGGGTTAGTGGCATCACAAACCCTAAAATTTACATAAACCCGCCCCTGAGAACACACAACAAAGGCCATGTTGGGCTGCTTTAGAGAAGAGGAAGAGTTGTTGTAGTAGAGTGTTGTTCCCATGCCGTCATTTTACAGCAGACTGCTTCACAATTCAACGCTGGATTTGACCAAAAGATTAACATGACGGCACATGCTAGTCAATGAGTTGAATCAACTCCACAGCAATAAATGTATCCACTAACCGTTCAGAAATGTCCAGTTTCATTCTAAAAGTTGTAACTTCTTCCTGAGTCTCTCCATCAGTGTCGACTCTGGTTTGATCAATGTAAGGCTGAACACCGTTACTGACAATCCTCATTTTAGCTGCGTGAGATTCTCCAGCTTTGTTGTTGTTGAGCAACCGAAGCATGAGCTGTTAAAGCTCCAACCTTTTCTGGAAAGGGGGCGGGAGCAGCAGCTCATTTGCATTTAAAGGGACACACACAAAAACGGTATGTTTTTGCTCACACCCAAATAGAGGCAAATTTGAAGCTATAATAAATGATCTGTGGGGTATTTTGAGATGCAACTTCACAGACACATTCTGGGGAGATACCTTCATCTAATCGATTTTTGAAGGTAGTTTTGATGTACCAACGTTCCCCACCTCTGATGTCATTTCTAGTGATAAATTACTACTGTAGTAATTATTTGTTTGCTGTAGATCATTAAGCTGTTACGCTGCCTCAAAAGTCTGTACGAAATCTGTTTTGTGAGGTGCCTTCATGTGCAAACGCTGCCTGCAAAGTCATTGCCTGATAGGTCATTTCAAGGGTCATTTCAAGTTTATATCTCACAATTCTGACAAAAAAAAGTTCAAAATAAATCTTTTCATTACTACTGGAGCTGCCAGTTTGCTAAGTTTCAAATGATTATTAAACAGCAAGCACAAACTATGCAAGTTTCACTCCCTCGTTTTTCATTCACTCCTTCAAGTGAACTATATTAGCGAACTACTGCAGGGAATAGTGAATGAGGGTAAAGGGGGCGACTTCAGATACAGCCTCTGTTTATGTTTATGACGAGTCATGCAGGTACTGGGATACTCCACAGAGGTTGGCGTCCCGCTTACTCCAAAATTGTCTGAATTTATAATAGACGTACTGCAGTGATTCAAGATAAGACAAAAACATGGTTTAGAGTTTAGATTTATGATGTACTCGCTCATTATATAAATTTTCTAAATTTTGAGCAAAAAAAAAGTTACATAGTGTACCTTTAACAGGCCTTTAGACTCCATCTCCTTACCTCTAGTTTTCTAGATAACCACTCAGATGGAGAAGACACTAAATGTGGAAAGGGTTGATTGTGTCACAGTTTTAATCATAGTTTTGCTCCTTTTGGATTCAACAACAAAAAAAAACCCTGAGCTTCAGTACTCAGGTCTGCACTGAACGCTTCAGTGGAAATGAACAGAAACTGAATTTATAACTGCATTAACTTTGCTAGTGTGAACACTCAATCTTTTTTCTACCTCGGCCAATTCTTTTGAGTGGTTTAATGTTTGAAACTGACGTCAATCTGCTGCACTGCATGTCTAAAGTTGAGCTATTTTTAACATGACACAATTTCTCAAAGAGATATCAGTTGAAAACATGAGATGCTGAGAAAACAGCGATAAAATCTGTAATGGCCAAAGACACTCTGAATGACCTTTATCGACGGGAATGATTGTAGTTTGAGTACACACCTGCACAAACACACACACACATCTGCATGAAATGAAGCAGAGACTCACACAGGTGAAGGAGGGACTGAAGAAAAGTGCAGTGCTGTTTTCAGTGGTGTGTCTAATGTCTCTGGAATTCTGGAATTTCCCTTATTCTGGGAAATCCAAAACCCTCAAAGACTGACATAAGGGCAACTAAATATAACACACACACAACACAAAGGTCTCATGCTGCCACCTACTGAACATATTACATGTTGCAACCATATTACAAGAGTTGTAACTGTACTCTTACATTTATTGTAGATGTAAGTAAATGAGTGCCACTGATCATGTGACTCATTGTACAGATGGTCAAATTTTAAACGCGTTTTGTTCATTTAGTTCCAGTGCTGCTGGAAACAAAAGAGACACAAAACAAATATGCAGATTTTACCTTCACATTTATGTATTTGGCAGGCAGTTTCACCCAAAGCAACTTAAACTGCATTCAAGTTGTACATTTAAATGTATGTTCATTCTCAAATTTATGTTTGTTCTCTCTATATATTTTTTCACTCAAGCTTTTGTGCTACAAATATATACTTTGATGAAATGAAATGAATAAATAATAAATAAATAAAACTTTGAATGTCTGCATTTGAAAATCTGGAATCTGTGGGTGCGAAAAAATCAAATTATTGAGAAAATTGCCTTTAAAGTTGTCTAAAGTAAGTCCTTAGTGATGCATATCCACCCACAAAAATAAATTCTTAATGTATTTATGGTAGCAAATTTACAAAATATCTTCATGAAACATTATCTTTATTTAATATCCTAATGATTTGTGGCATAAAAGAACAATCAATAATTTTGACCCATATAATGTATTGGCTATTGCTACAAATATACCTGTGCTTCTTATGACTGGTTTTGTGGTCACATATGTTAAGAATACAGAATGAGAATTTGTGGTATTATGACAAATAAACACAATGCAAAAATAAACCGGTCCTAAAATTAGCTTAATTTTCTTGATCCAAAATATAGAGGATGAAATATGTACTAAAGACATAAGAGGCTATGTAATATGCTTTTCTGTCTTTTTGTCATTATCACCACATAACAAAAGCTGTTGTCTCGTGATAACAAGAAAAAATAATAATTCATGGCCTCTAACTTCCTTAATATAAGCTCAATGATGTTCATTAGCCCACTGGAGGAAAAAAAAAAGGTATTACAGGACTTGATTTTCTCCATGAGGAATTGATTGGATGGAGAAAGTGTCTCTATATGAAGGTGTTTGTATGTCCAAAAAGTTTGCATATAGCTCTAAATTTCTATATAGCTCTAAAAGTGGTTCTTGGCTTGTAATCATAGGGGAACCTCTTTTGGTGCTATGCAGCTCCATATCTTTAAAGATACTCTATAGCACCTTTGTCAAATGGTGCGATGTAGAACCCATAAGAGGTGCCATATCGCATTTTATTTCTTCAACAAATATGGTGCTAAACAGCACCAACAGTGGTTCTTTGGCTTGTAAAGAACCTTTAAAGGGGCTACACAGGTTCTTTGTACAGCAGTGGTGCTATATAGCACCTTAACCACCCCAAAGAAACATTGAAGAACCGCTGAAGAACCTTACAGGGGCTTAACAGGTCCTGTATACGGTAGCGGTGGTATATAGCACATCAGTCACCCTGAAGAACCGTCGAAGAACCACTGAAACACCAAGATTTGGTGCTATACAGCACTTAAAGTGGTTCCCCTATGATTATGAGCCAAAGAACCACTTTTAGTACTATATAGCACAATTTTTTTAGAGTGATAATGCACACATTTTGATGTGATTCACAATAAAACCATGTGAATTAAAGTAAATAGTCAATACTTGATTATCTTTGTGCATCTCTGCATCCTTGCACACTTAACTAATGTGAAAGACCTGCTGAAACATGTTATTTTTCCTCTCTCTTCCTGCAGGCCTTCAGTCTGGTTTCGTCACGCTGCCTCGTTTATCACGACTCGACCAAAGCTTTGCAGAAACATCTGAACTGCTCAACGCAGACAGTCGACGGAGTTCCCTACCGGAGAACAGCGATGTCTCGATAACACGATCCGATTCGCTCTCGTCCTTCACGGTAGACCTCGGCCCCTCCCTCATGAGCGAGGTTCTGGAGCTGATCGACAACGCCTGCAGCCTCATTTCGAGCCGACAGGGTCAGGAGGAGGAGGAAGAGGAGGAACCGAGCTCTGTGTTTGAGACGGATCATAATCGGCCGACGACGGATGCTTCAGTCAGTCCTCCGATCAGAGCAGACGTCAGCATCGAGCCCAGGAGGTTCCAGCACGCTGCTAGCATGCTAGCTCGTCACTTTGGAGGAAGACCTGGAGAGGAGCGGCAGAGACCTGCATCTTTCAGACACACAAGGACACCGTACAGCTTCACTGAGACGGAGGAAGAAATCAAAGTATGAACATCAGAAATACATTAAAGGGATATTACAAACCAGTTTGATTTAGTTTTTGATATAATCTTTCATTTTATGTCCATATAAACATTAAAAGATTTTGGAATTAAGAATCTTGGACATTTTTAAAGGACCTGAAAGAGACCTGCTATAAAGTATGTGCTTGAGTTGTCTGGAGCCTTTCTGTACAGACAAGCATCGTTCAGATGAACAAACTTTGAGCTTTAAATGTCTTTATTTGTCACTTAAACTTGAAATCAAATGTATTCAATGAACCTGTACATATATTCACATGTACGTTCACATTCCTGTGTTGCTTATGTGTATATGCACCTAGTAAAAGGCAATTACCTGTACTAGTAGCCACTAGAGTTCATTAAACGTTGATTTATATCTGTCTGGTAAAGCCACAAAGAAGATTCTATAATCATTATATTTGATTGTTTTCGTTATGACATTCATATATTAAAAGCAAAAATCTTTCATAAACTCTAACATAATCATATGTCCAGAATTATACTTACAGCTGATGGGATTAATATGTATTTCAGTGCAAATATGTGTAATTTATATAAATCACATGAATGAATAACATTCATAATTGCAGTATATGGTCCAGCTGAACATGATGACACTAGACAACAGAGTGTGGGAGAGAGTGGTATAAATAGCATCCTGGTTGCATATTGACACGTGATAATCAATATTCAGGCGACTGTGAATGGAGAGGAGGAGCTGAGGGAAGTGCTTCAATTTGGACACTAAAAAGGGGTTTCCCATCTAACAGGGAAGATAGTTCTGAACAAACATTCTTCCAGTAACATTAATAGAAAGTTTGTTCAGTGTTATCTGGTCTTTAATAATGTTCTCAAAAGGTTAGCACAAAAACTTTATTTTTACGTTGTTTGAAGAAAGGTTTTTTAAATGTTCTCATAATGTTGGGAGAAAATGGTCTTAGAACAACTTTCTTGAAACATCTTTAAAACATTTAGAATGACAACCAACTTCAAATAAGGTTGTGTTTGCTGTTTTAAAAGAACATCCTTGGAACGTGGGGAAGTTTTGTAGCCTGTCCCATATTGTTTCTGACTTTTCGCTTAAATTTATGTAAATGTTATGCAAATGTTAAAATTAAACATTTTTAAAACAATGCTCCTGAAATCACTAAATTTTCTTTAGTACTTGATGAATGTTCTCGTAATGTTGCAAGAAAACATTCTTCGAACAACATTCTTGTCCTTTAAATATCATGGATCACTAACTTTCTAGCTTAAAAAATGGGTTAGATAGGTTGGATGTTACACTGCAAAATTCCTAGTGTTTCATGAACACTGCTCAGTGTTCATATATGTCAACACTAGAGAGTGTTAAACTGAGGCAGTGTTGGAGTTAATGAAACAAATGGTGAGACTTTACAATAAGGTTCATTAGTTAACATGAACCAATAATGAACTGCACTTATACAGCATTTATGAAAATTTTGTTAATGTTAATTTCAACATTTACAAATACATTTTAAAAAATCTTGTTAACATTAGTTAATGCACTGTGAATTAACATGAACAAACAATTAATGTTAACAAAGATTAGCAATTTCGGTAACAAATGTATTGCTCACGGTTATTTCATGTTAGCTAATACATTAACTAATGAACCTTATTGTAAAGTGTTACCAAATAAATAAATGATGATTGAGCAATAGTGATGACACAATGATGGAAAGAGGAACAAGCGTTCACTGTCACCATTATGGTGATCGGTGTGTCATATAGTTGAGCTCTGGAACTATTAGTTTTTCTCTGGCTGATTCGGCAGTGTGTTCACAAGACACATTTACTGTGTCAGAGGAAGCTGAGACAGAATAACATCAGGTGCACAGCAAATGTCAGAGTGTTAAAATCCCAGAGTTTTGATGACCAGAGTAAAATTTATACACTTTGGAGTAAACTGGGCTTCACCAGAAACTCTCTCAAGTGTTAATGTATTGGTTCAGTGTTGATGTGGAGCTGTTGTAGTGTTATAGTGGGATGATGAACTCTTTGAGAGTCAATCTGTTGCTGTCCCGTCCGCACATGAGTTTAGGTTTCGATACGTCATCAGATGGACTAAGCGTTGTCATTGGTTGAATCATGACGCAGCCTCATGGACACCAGTTTCCAACTGACATCCGAAATCGTCGACATTTTGATTCTGCGGGACCGTAGGTAAGAAATCACCAAGTTAATCATGCCCAATATTCCTGTTTGTCTTATTGTCTTAATTATCATAACTAAAACACTAAAAGCGCTAACTTAGAAGTAGAAGAGGTGTGACGTTTTGTAATTTAGTTTAACGTTAGCTAACTTACTATACCAATGGTAGCTAAAGTAATTGTGAATGTTAGATCTGGTAAAACTGTTTTTTTTAGTGGTAACGTTAATTTTTTGTCGTTGACCATTAAATGAAATTGCAGCAATCATTTGTAACGTTAGCTGCCGCTCCCAATCTCCCGCCTTGTGCAGGCTAAATTGACTAACGTTAGCTAGCCTTGAAAGCTAACGTTACAGATTCCCGTCTGAAATGATTGAGTCTGACTTTATTTGCACTACATTTGGTATTGTGCGTGTTCAGTAAACCAGTTGTATTTTTTATGTTTTAGTAATATGTGAGAAAAACTACAGCAATGCTTTTCAAAGTGCAGTACCAAGGAAAGAAGAAGTACATCAAACTCAATGGAGCATCATATCCAGCATTTCTCAGGGAGGGTAAGTTAATGTTAATGGCATTCTTCTCTTCGTTCTCTTTATAATTGAAGTTTAGATCAGAGGTCTTGTTTACCGAATATTTTCCGTCATTGACTGATTTTTTTTAGCAGTGACGGAAACATCTGAAGGTCGAATCAGGGTTCCTACAAAGTCTCGAAAGTTTGGAAAATGCTTGGCTTTAATTTATTTCTTCATGACGTCAGATGTAACTAAAAATATAAATAAAACCGACTGACAATCGTTATTTTTTATTTTTTTGTTTAATGTCGCGAGGCACCCTCTGTTACGAAGCAGGTCTCGTGTAATTCCATTTAGGCCTATTTGGCGCCTCGTGTTCGCCTGGCGCGCAAACATCTGCATTAAGATTTGTTGCTTGCTGTAATTTTACCGATGACTGCCTAGAGAAGATTATAAATAAAAAAAATGATTGCGTCGACGATCAACAGACTGAAAGGCATCCTGTTATGTAAGAAACACACTGATGTGAGCGCCATGGGAGAATAAGCCTTTACCAGCCATTCCAAAGGTAATCGGAGACAAATGAATTTGACTGAATTCTTTAAAAACATTATGAAATTAATTAATATCGAATCAATATATAAATGTAATGTAGGGAGGGGGGTGTTCTTTCCGTCGTGCACGTTTGTGTAAGAACTCTGGTTTCTGTTTACAAAAGCAAAAGTTTAAATGTTAACGTCTGCAGCATTGTATGCATTGTAGCCAGTCGAAAGTTTAGTTTTTCATGATGCTTAGAGGACTAAACTTTCGGAGTGACCACCGCTTTTACCAGTGTGAGTTCTGTAAATAATCGTTCCGTGATAGTAGTAACCATAGCAACGGGCGTGACAAAACAAATCTGATATGACAGTATAGATCTGTGCATCATGTCTTACTGTGTAAATACAGACTAATAGAGCTGCCACTGACAAGAATAAATAAAACAAATCAGTGTTGGTTGAATATGTTTAGATTCAGTTAAATAGTCTATTGATAACACTTAAACACTGTTTTTCACGTGTCCAAACAATGTTTATTTATTAAAATAATATTTTAATGTATTTACGAAAGCTATTCATGTATTATATACTCATTATTATCATTATTATTATTCCAACAATCTACAAAAAACTCAACCTAATTTACAGTTGACAACAAATATAACCATATTTTTAAAAAGTATCCAAAGAGTGATTTAATATAAGTTGTATTTATATTGAAGATTCTAATATTTTAGATTGTAGTTTTCTAAAGGGGTGCTGTTTATACTATTTATATGCTTTAATTTTGTTGCTGCTTGAATATGGATTTAGGGACCTTAAAAATGCTTGAAAAGTGCTTAAATTAAACTCTTCAAAATCTGTACAAACCCTGACTATGAAAAGTGACTCTTCATATATTAAAAAATGCATAATCTAGCCTATATGCTCCTATATCTTGTAAGTTCATGAATGATTAAAAATTAAAATGTAAATTGAAAACGAAAGCTATTAAATGTCTTAGAATTAAAATATGAAAATTAAAATAGAGTAATAGATTAAGGTGCAATTTTTACGACCATATCCATCAAAATAAAGGACAATGAGAAAGTCTTACGCGACCACTGGTTTAGATGTACGTTTATATGAAATTTTATTCTTAGCACCATGCTAGTCTACCGTAGCTTTGCCCATTAAGATAGAAATAGTGCTAAAAACATTATTTTTCTCCCACTTTCTAACCCTAACACAACAACTTATGTTTTTTTCTGTATTCAAAGCTAAAGCAAAGTTCAGCATACCCCCTGAGACAAACATGTATGTGCTGGATGACAGTGGAACAGAGGTTGATGAAGAGGTCTTCAGCGACATCTTGGAGGAAAAAGCAGACATCCTGTGGACCATTGTTAATGTTCTTTCAGTTTCTGGTAAATGGTTGCACAACTACAGTGTACATTGCAGGGTAACAATACCAATGTGTTAACATTGTAATTTATTTGCTATCACAAAACCAAAACAGTAGCTTCTCACCAATGTCCGATTTGTGCTTTCTCTGTTAAAGGACCACTTTGCATATTTCCAACCTTATCTCTTATCTGTCAGTGTTCACATAAGGATGTGAAAAACTACATTTGAGATAAAATGGATTAGGGTTGTGCCGATGGACGATATCATCGTCCATCATGATGGCTGACTGACATCACGATGGAGAGACACCATCGTGATGCCACGCCCCGCCCCTTTTATTCCCTTCACGTGCAACCTATTGGAAAGCCCAGACGAGTCATTAGTTGGGAAATAAAATAACCCTTTCGCACGTAAGTTTAAAACATTCTGGCTGACCCCCCAGCGTGAGTTTTTCAAGGCAACCGTTATTTAGAACGTATCACTTTATTGTTTCCATGGTGACGCATCATTGCTTGTCATGTCACACACCGCAGTGCTGTATGACTGATGATCTGCTTTTATTTCAGTTTTGCTTTTTTATTCAAAATATTCACTAATTTGTTAACTATAACATGAAATATCTGATATTCCAATTGTCAAATATGTGAAAGTGGATGTGTTTGGCTGTTTAAACAATTTTATAATGATTGCGTTAGTTGAGCTATACATGTTATGGGCGTCGCCATGTTAGTTTGTGCCGCAGGTTCTGTTGGATTTACAACATCTTATATGTATTTAAACATCCGAAACCTAAAATAAACATTATGTGGTTGAAAACACTGCATATTTGTGATATATCAAAAGTGCTGCGCACTGGTTTAGAGATGGACGCGCACATTTGAATTTGGCAATTGATCACGTGATGCACTGCACTGAACGTTCTAATCACACCGGTGTGATTGTACACGTCAAAGGGATAAATAAAGTAATAAAGTTAAATAATGATTAATAATTATATAATAACGAAAAATTAAAATACACCCCCCCCACCCTCGACGATATCATTGTCCATCACGATTACTGTAAACATCGTCAACTGCCAATTTAGGGGACATCGCCCAACCCTAAAATGGATTAGCCGGTAAGACTGTTGACCCGAGTACTTCTCAAAAAACAGTCAGTCTTGCCATCTAGTAGTTAATGTATCATGGCCTAAACTGCTTAAAGTCTGGCCACATTAACTACCAAAACTCATGTAATTTATAGATGGCAAAGAAAAAAGTTTCCTGTAAGCAGTCTCACCATGCCTTTTTTTAACCTCTCCTCACTTAAACCTGTGGAAACATTGACTGAAATATTTTTTTTAAATGATGATCTTTTTGCCCTTTTCAGACTCTCCCATCCAGTCCTCGTGCACAGACACCTTGTCACTATCATCACCCTCATCGGACAGTGATGCTTCTCTGATGTCCCCAAAAAGACAGCGCATTGATGACGCCTTTGTGATGTCCCCAAAAAGTCTACATACTGATGACAGTTCTTCACAAGCCAAAGAGGTGATGTTTTTTCAGAACATTTCACTTTATGTTGTAAACATTACATTTACCTGTTACTGTTACCATAACATTTTTGGTAAACCTGTTGTCAAGCTTGTCAAAAGAATTCTGGAACAAAAGCCTGGAGGGGAGAAAATCCTTGCAAAATATGCAATGACAGGAGAGATGAAGGACCGAGCACGCCGTGATCTCGTCAGCATTGTTGTTGCTGAAATGTTTGAAAAGTATGGGTAAGTAAAATGCTTTATGGTGCATGATTTGGTAAAGTGTATATTCATAGTATTCAATTGCAGATTTGGTAGTTGTAATCAAATAGGTGATTATCATTAAATGACAACTGTTGCCAATGAGCTGTGGCCTTGCGCAGATCATAGGTTTTCCAGTGTGTTGGTTTTAATACACAACATTTATTCCACAGACGTGCTCCCCCTATGGATAAAAGAGCACAGTATGCATTGGGGATAGTAACACTGTTCCCCTCTCTAAAAGATCCCTACTCCAAAAAAGGCTATGTGAGTACAAATTTAAAAGTAAGGTTAATCTTAATAAACAAATGAATAATGTTCTGGTGCATTTTAGAAGTCTAACACTTCTTTTCTAAAGATCTCTATTGGTTCATGCTGAAACTGTTTTTTTATACATTTCCATCTTTGTTGATACTGTCTTTAGGAACACTTTTTTGACATAGACAGCAATGAGGGCTACATTGCCTGGAAGATTAAAAACACACAGCGAGAACTCAGCAATGGCGGTACCAATGGGGGTAGGAGAAGGAGCTCTCACACTACAGGCAGCAGCGGACCAAACTTACAGAGAGATGTGACTAAAGTGCAGCAGTTGGAGGGAGACCAGTGTCGTGAGGCCATATCTCTACTGAAACACAGCACAGACAACGAACAGATCTTCATGAAAATGAGAGAAACTTTCCAGCACCGGCAAAAGTTGATTCATGATCCTGAGCAATGCAGCACAGTGCTTACTGTGTTCCCAAGGTTTCTTGACACAAAAGGCCTGGTAAGTTTTTTTTTTTTTTGTAAGCATATTTATGTTTTTGCAATGTCAAGAACAGCTGCTCAAAGATGAAAATGGTCACCTACCACTATACCACCATCATCAAATACACATATGCTTGCTTCTTCCCCTTTAGGTGGCGCAAGACTTTGACCTTTTGTTTGGAGCTGAGACTTCATCAAAACTCCTTGAGAAATGGGATTTCCTGAAGGCCAAAGTAATAGAGCAAGCCAAGGACATCAGCAAGACACCCCTGCTTGAGCATCTCATCCAGTCTGCAGAGAAGAACACTGATGAGGATGACGAGGTCCCAGGTAAATAATTTACATGAATCTGGTGTGTATCTTTCAAATGTCGACTTACTTAATTTATTTACCATGACAAATAGTTGTGTAGACAAATAATATATTTTTTAGGGCTGCAACAACTAATCGATAATGAAAATAATCAAGAAAGAATTTCATAATTGATTATTTGGGTCTGTGACATCACTGTGGAAAATTCCAGTCAGTGATGTCACTTCACAATGGTGTAAAAAGCATTTTCCTCAGCATTTTACACAAAGTCCTGACAGTAATTGAATCTTTGTAAACTTCACTGAATGAGCGCAAGTCCGTGTATCAATCAAACGGCAGTGGGAATGGAAGCGCAATAACCCTTGACTGAAGCCCACGTAGATTAAGTTACTACCATTTTCATAGGCTTCAATTGGCACAATGTTTGAAGGAGAGCATTGTGCAGAATAAAATTTCCTTGATAATTTGGACTTTTAATCCAACCAATTGATTAATAATTGACAGGTTAATCGATTATCAAAAAAAATGTTAGTTGCAGAACTAGAATTTTTATTGAAAAGAGTTTTGAGTTTTAATATTGATGTAGTATCAAAGGTTTTGGTTAGGTGTATATCATGCTTTAAGCAGGTGCTTCTGCCTTCTCAGGTTGGGATAGTGACATGGCCTCACTGCTACTGCTGGTCTACCTACTGCCACCACCTCCAAGTGGAAAGAAGGGAGCTGTAAAGATCAGTACCCGGGAAGCTGTGGACCGTGTAGTCAAATTTCATAAGGTCAGTGTGTCCTGATCTTTAATGGCAATAGCCGTTGTCAAAAGGCAATAGTTTTACCCCCCAGATTATTAATCTATTTCTTTTCAATGCCACATCCACAGAATTTTAAGTCTGATAATTTATGTTTTACCTCCTGGAAGTGCATAGCGAATAGAGAGTGGGGTTCACTCTTTTGACCGCAGTCTTGTGCTTGTTCATTCTTATTTTCAGTTGTCTGTTTGTCTTTCCAACGTATTAGAGTTTGCAGGGACATGTGCTAAGGTAACCAACATTGATGACCTCTCTGTTTAATTCCCTCTCTTTGTGTGACCATGGTACAAAACCTTGGTTGCCTTATCACATGCTAAATATATCCTGCATGGGAAAGCTAACTGTGCCATCAAAGGGTTCTATCAGAGTGTGACTTATCCATCAAAATGTGATGTTCAGTGTAGATTCATTTCAGTTTATTGTTATCTTACAGTCATGTCGCAGCCTTCAGGAGCACTCTGGTCCAAACCAGCGGAGGCAGCCCTACATCCTGGCAGTTGGGACGACAAGAAAGCACATCCACGAGTTCTACATTGCATTGGATGGTGATCTCCTTCCCTGCAAGGGCAAGTCTTCCCTGTCAGCCTTTGATGAACTGTTCAAAGCACATTATGTTTTCGGCATCTCCTATGACCAGGCCTTAAATGGCATGTACACATTTGTGCAGACCACCATCTACAACATTGATGTAGGTCATTCTCACGAAACTCCCAGAGTCAAGGACCTAAGAGCTAAGCTCCTCAACTAAAGAGTTATGATGTTCAGATGCTTTGTTTGCAAGTCTAGTTTTGTTACCGTTCAAATGTTGAACTGAGTATCGTCCAGGCCTTTTAGTTTGCACAGACAAAGAGGACGATTTGCCTGTATTTAGTCAGATAAAAGACATCATTGCATTTAATCGAGAATATTTTCTTGTAACAGAGGACTTTCAGACACTTTGTTTTGCAGAGCATTTTCATTCCTTTCATGTGACGCAGGGAAATGATCAGAATGTTTCCATGCTTAAAGTTGATAAATTGCACTTCTTTAAGCCGTTTGATCTGCAAACTACTTATGGTTTTGATCGAGATTATCAGTATGTGGTTCCTGTACATGCGTTTGTATGAGTTTGTGGTTTTTGCACATCCATGAACTGTTTAATAAAACAGACATAAAAAGCACTAACTTGGAGTATTTTTCATTCACTGATGTTTCTAGGTTTACACTGCAGGTGTTGGAAACTATTGAAACACTGTAAATAAAAAAGTACTGGCTTTAGAGTACATTTGTACTCTCCAAGTGTTAAATAATAAGCTCAGCAAAGGTTCTAGGTTTACACTGCAGGTGTTCAAAAGCACTGAAAGTGCTATGTATAAGAGTACATTTTAACTCTCCAGGTGTTCTAATGTAACTATTTTTGAGAGTATATATTTTACACTTTTTACAGTGTTCAACGAACACCGAACTCTTGGACCTATATATACACTGAAACCAGTGTTCAGTGTACTCCTATAGAGTACATTGAACACTCTGATTTTTGCTGTGTGATATTGGCTGTTAATTAATGTCACTTTGAAGTCGTCTGATTCACTGTTCACATCTGAAGTCGAATCATTGTTTGGAAGTGCGTTTTGTTATTAAAGCTGCAGTCCGTAACTTTTTTTGGTTAAATATGATCCAAACTCAATTTTTGAGCAGGTACATAACCAGCCAGTGTTTAAAACTATCTCCACACCTTAGCTCGATTCACAACAGTAATCTTGTAATAATGTTTTATAATAAATCGATACTGGTGGATTTCTGTGGAAAATTGAAGCATGATGCTCATTTATAGCCTTTTCTCACAGCATCTGCAATAATTAAACTTACCATTTTAATGGCGGATTGTAATCTAGAAAGGTCGAAAAGACTGTGGAGTGGCTACAGAAATTGAAATCTACAGGTAACGATAATACACACTAAATACATAGTCACAGAATGCTGATGTTGTTAACATCAGCGATTTGAGAACAAAGTATAACAACAATAATAATTTGCACAATTTGATGTGATATGAGTTAAGGAATCAGATTTAATCACTATTGGCAGCACAATTTATTGTAGGCCTAATGCTTTTCCCCTCAGTTGGTCAAAACAAAAGTGTCAGACGTTATTTACTTGTTCAGATGACATTTTCCGGTGAAAATTCCTATTTTGGTCATACTTCAAAACTACAATCTGTGATTCTGAAGTACAGTATTCACACTGGTATGGTGACTGACAGCAAACATTAGAATCACCCGAGCCCTCCAAAAGTTTGGAAACACCCTAGAAAAGTGGGGTTTTGGAAAATATTGGCATGAATCCTTTTCAATTTGTGATAATTTTGCACTGATAAGGGACAACACAAACTATGAAAACATATAAACATTTTATACATAGAAAAAAACTTAAATTATCAATTGGTTGAATTAATAAAATATGTCAAATTAGGTTACATGAACATGAACTTTGGTATTGAAAACTGTTGAACTGTAAGTTCAAATAACTAAATTCGTCAAGTTGGAAAATACTTAATATTTTAAGAAATTAAACCTTAAATACGGCAGTGGAAATTAGTACCTCAAAAAGTTAAGTTGAGTGAACAAAAAACATTTTACAGGGAATGCTTGTACCTTAAACTTAAAAGGTACAATATGTAATAATTTTGTCCGCTAGAGGTCGCTAGAGGCCTATTCAAAACAAAGGCGTAGCTTGATGACAGCAAGTTTTAGAGCAGAATCTTGGGACATGTGGTCTCCATCTCAACAGACGGTGCAAAAGAATAGGGATTGCTGTCGGGAAGAACTCGTGTTCATGGATGTGATTATTAACGTTACTGTAGTATGAAGCAGAGCAGGAGCGAGTGTTGTGGAGCTGAACGAGGAGCTGGAGTGATCGATCAACACACGCCCCACGAGCAGCGGGACTTTTATTATGACACAGTCGCCGGCGCCGCTTCCGCTATTCCGGTCATGAGTATGAGGTAACGCAGCTCTGTTTATCATATTAGATACATTTGAGAGTGTTGAAAATGATTAAAGTTACTCTGTGTGTTCGCTCGGTGGCTGCTGTATCTGATTATGCTATGTTAGCTACTTCACAAAATAGTGTTTTTCTCTGAGGCATGGTAAAGCATGGTACTCGCAAAAAATCAAGAAAATTTATTCAAACAATAAGACTAAACGTGTTGAGCTATATAACAATTAGTTTTCTGTCTATAAATATATCAAAACAGTTGTTCCCTTGTCTATTAAAACATGTAATATTTTAAAGCGCCTTTGGTGTTTCCATGGTTTCTACAAAATAAAACCGAAAACCGAGGGTAACGCGGGTATGACGCAATTGACAGGCGACTCCTCACACATCCTGAAGCCTTGGTTAAAATTGCAGTTTTCTCACGATTTACAAATAGTTGGAAACATTTGGGATATTGTAAGTACTCAAGTGAACAAAATATATAACACTGGCCTAGTGGTTTTTGGATATTTTACTGCAAAAATATTACGTATTGCACCTTTAAAGCAAGTTCACCTTACTTTCATAAAGTTAATCCAACTAAACTTTATAAGTTCAAACAACATTAAATATGTCAAGTTAAACATATTTAATATTCTACGTAAATACAACTTAAATGAGTCATTGCAAAAAAAGATAATTCCAAAAAATTAGTTCAGTCAATTTTTTTTTTTTTTTTTTTTTTTTTTTTACAGTGTACCAGTGTATCTGTATCTAACTACTGTAAGACCTGAAAAACACTGTTTATTTAATTTGTATCTTTGAAACTTAGAAATCTTGCACGGTTCTAGTTATTTTCAAAAAACACTACCGGTTCTGGATAAGTCAACTTAACTTTTTTTCTTCTTTTTTTTCTTTTTTTTACAGTGTACCTACTCTGTATCTAACTACCGTTAGACCTGAAAAATGCTGTTTATTTAATTTGTATCTTTGTTCTATTGTGTGTATTTATTTATCTTTGTTATATTGCTTGTAGTTTGACTACACAGCAAAATCCCCAGAGTTAAATCAACTCTGCTCAGAGTACATACGGTCCCTCTCTAAATAGTGTTAAAATAACACTGAAGCAGAGAGATAATTAAGCAATTAAGTAATGATTGCGCAGTAGTGATGAACACCTGCTGTTAACAAGCAGAATCACTGAAGAAATAAAAAACACAAGAACTACAAGTGACTTAAGTCACAGCCTTATTAATTGCTTAATTATCTCCTTAACTTTAACTCTGCTTCAGTGTTACTTTAACACTATTTAGAGAGGGACCATATGTACTCTGAGCAGAGTTGATTGAACTCTGGGGATTTTGCTGTGTATTTGTTCTTATATTGTCTTTAATAACATTTAAAATTTAGATATTATATTTATGTTTTATGTTATATTTATTTAGATTTTTTTTCTTCATTTCATTTCTTCAGTGTGTCCATAGACGGTGGTACACAATTGTACCTGAAACGAGTTCATGCTTTCATTTTGTGTACTCTTTATATGCAGAAATGACCTTTTACGTGTATCCATGCATATGATAGCCTTTACACTTTTTGCATGCATATGATACAAACTACACACCCAACCAATTTTACCCAACGGGTAATTTTTTTTGTACCAGATGCACGTAAAAGATTACTTTTGCATATAAGGAGCACGCCAAATAAAAGCATGATCTGTAAACATTTCCAAAATTCACAACATTTTATTCATCTACCAAAATATTCAAATTTAATCCATATTTGTTGGCATTACACTTTCAAAAAAAACATTTACAATGCAGTGAAAAAATGTTCTCCCACTTGCCAAAGTGAGGCATGCACCTTTAGGGGCAGTTGTGGTAGAAATATTTTATGTCAGTGTGAAATGTACAGAAAATGCACAAAAGGATGCTCAGGTCAAAGATTATGTAAACTTACTTAACACAGCAGAACTAACAGTCACATGATTTGCTCAGATAATTTTAAACCAGTCACCAGAACAAATAACATTGAAAAGACTTGAGTGACTGATTTTTACTCAACTGTAAGGTTTAAATGTGCCTTTCTGTTCAGAGACTCACTCAGTTGTTGTGACTAGTGATCTCCCGGCCGTAAATAAAACTTAATTTCTACAAAGAGCAACTTGGAAGTCATGTCAGGTATATGCAACGCAGCTAAGGAAGTACTAAAGATTCTACGCTCAAAAGACCACAGCAGAGAAAGCGAGGTGAGGCTGTAATACTTTGAGTTAGTATTAATGAACCTGTGTCGGACCAGCGTAAACCTGAGAAGGACGGTGAGAGTATATAGATGCTAAAGACCTGTGTGCTAATGTGTGATTGAGGTAGTGATTGTAGCTTCTTGACAGAACAGGAGCGGAATTACCTCAAAGTATTGGAAATGCATTAGAAGTATTTGAGAAGGGAATTACCTAGAGATACTATTGTGGCGACCAGGGCGGGCGAGAGCCGTGAGGGAACGGCGCGAGGCCGGTGACGCAAGTGATAACAAGCATCACCTGGGAGGCGCACCGGCCTTGAGTCTCTCACGGAGGAGCTCCGGGAGCATAAAAGGAGGAGTGACGACCGTGGAGGACGAGAGAGGACCAGGCCTGGACTTTATGTTATGGTTTATTATGTTTACTTTCGTTTTGTTTGTTTATTTTGAGATTAAACTTTAGTTGAATGTTCGCCGGTTCCCGCCTCCTTCTTCCCACATCTACTGAGTTACAACTATAGTATTATATTGTATTGTATTTGGGATGGGAATTACCCCGAAGGTACTATAGTGCTGTATTTGTATTATAATATTGTATTGAATTATATTCGGGACGGGAATTACTCCGAAGGTACTGTGGTACTGTATTGGCACTGTAGCATTGTATTATTTTATATCAACAACTGGAGGTTGATCGAGTTGTCAGTGGTGAAGTCAAATTTGTATTTGGAATTTCCACACCACAGTTTTACACAATTATAACCTATATTACAAAAAAAGATTGTATTATGTAGGTCTAAAATATGATGACAGACATTCAATGCTTAATTCTAAAATCTCAATAGAAGTTTCGAATGTAAATATGACATGACAAAAATGATATTCGGTACAGATTAATATGAACAGTCAGAATGACCGATATGGCCATTCTAGTAGTTATAGAATTCTGATAGTTCTAGTGTTAAGTTAGTCAAACTGTTCTTAGCATGAATATGATGATTTAGTTTTAGCGTTATTTTAGCATGAATATTTACCAATATTTTATTTAAAAATGCATATGTGTTTGTAAACTGACCTTTAACAATAGCGAAGTGCTGAGATTTAAGGTGTGACATCATCTTGCAACAAAATACTTTTTTTTTTCAAATGAGTGAGAGATGTGTGAGAGAGAAAGGGTTCTAAGGCCCTGCGTGTATGTATGAAAGTGACAACTAAACACATAATAATAATAAAGATAAACTCTGAAGATTACAAAAAAAAAAAAAAACTGCTAGAAGTGAATCAAAAAATAATTTCAGCAGCACAGATTAAAATAATAATAATAATAATAAAAAAAAAAAAGTATGAAAAATTTTATTTCTTTGACTGTGGGTTTTGAAGGCCCACTCCCTGGATGTGTTATAGTCCAAGATGGAAAAATAAAATGTTGGCCCAACTCGCAAAGCACTATAGTGCAAAAAATGGGGTTTTATTTATATATAGGTGCACAGTATATAGCCTACAAGTGAGTCCAAAACTGTATAAAACTGATCAACTCTTCCACCGGCAAAACAATAAATAAATGAAAAAACAAACTGCTGACACATATCCACAATACACGGTTTCACAGAGGAAAATAACAGGTTGAATCGTTTGTGGCACTACAATTCACACTCACGCATCAGCCTACCAAAAGACCCTGAATGAATCTTCAAACACTCTTTTGTACTGTTGGCTCTTCCCCTATTATACTGTTGCCAACTCCTCCCCTAGAGTCAAGCATTTACAAAAACCAGGGGGAGTATTACATTTTACGGTGCTCATAAATAAACCCATAAAATGCATATCATCATCATCATCACATAATATTCTTTAAAGACAAATTAAAATAAACATAACAACATTTCCCACATCACACAACACATATTATCCTCCGTTCTGTGTGGTGCCATTATTGCAGGGACGTGACAGAGCGCTATAAATAACCCTCGAAACCAACAATCACGTTTAATCTCCATCTCTTCCCCACCCAGATTCACTCAACACATATCGACTAACACTTGGGTAAAGTTGGTTTTATATTCGCACATTCGGACATCCGTATTCAATAGCCTTGTTAATCACACTACATTGGACATTCAGTGGACATTCACAAGTAAATATGCCATTAAAACAATACTTGCCTATTTTGATCGACTGTGAAAAATGTTGTAAGTTGACAATCGTTGGTTGTCAATATCATGTCGCTTCTTAAAATTCGCAAACATTAATTTATTGCACATTTATTGGAAAGTCTGAATTTATCAGAAGTCCGAATGTGCGAATATAAAACCAACTTTACCGAAGTTCGACTAACAGGTAATTATCCTTGAATGTATATGTATGCGTGTGTATGGAAGGTGCGTTTGTTGTAGGGCCAATGTGTACGTTGTGTTTTAACTGCAGATGTTTCTGAAGTTTTCTAAAGAGATATTTCCAACACATATCTATTTAGAAGATTTCTAGAAGGAGTGTAGTATTTTAAACTCTCAATTGCATCCTCTTTTGTGCATAATCTCCACAATGTTGGGATTCTTCCTTTCCCTTCAAATGACTTCTCATAGTACTTTTCCTGATGTTTCTGGAATTTGCAAACAAACCACTTCCAGTACAGCAACCTAAAAGTGTCTGAGGCAAAACTCCAATTAGCATAAACTCCTCCTGCATTTCTGTATTGTCTATATGGAAACCATGTGTCTGATGATTTAAAAAACTTTTTACTTTTCACTACAGTTGAGCAAAAATCTGTACAAAGATTCTGTGTTCCATCATTATAGCTTCCCATAATTCCAGTCACTCTGTGGAAAGGAACATTGTGATCTCCATCATGGTTTTCTATAGTATTGGTGCAGGTGGCTCCACAGAACGGACACTGAACCCAACAGCACCGACAGAAGTGATCAATCAGAAACTCATCTGGTCTGAACTTGAAGTCCAGTTTTTCATCAAATGTTTTATTATTGAATCTACTGCTGATATCTGACATTATAGCAGGAAGTTCCTTTCTCATCACATCTTCTAGGAGGTTGAAATCATCAGCATCATGTTTCACTCCACTGAGGTCTTTTTCAGAGAAGATCAGCTCATCTGAGAGCTTCTGTGTGAAACTCTTCAACCACAAACCAACATCTCCACTGTTCACTTGAACATATTCAGTAGATTGGTGTGCTGCTTCCATGATCTTCTGCTGCAGGAGTTCAATGTTCTCCTTCATCTTGGGTAAAACACTGAGACTGAACTTATCCATGATGTACCAAGTGACTTCATCTCTGATGAAATTCATTAAGTGTTCTTTGGGATAATTAATGTAGTCCATGTATGCAGAAAAATTCTCATTTTCTGCAAGAAACTTCAGGATGTGTTTTTCCAGATTTATTCTGTTTCCATTCAGTGATACACAGTTTGTTCACAGTTCATATGTCAGATCTCTGTCAGTCTTCTTGTAGACACTCTGCTCAATGGGCTCCTTCAGTTTCTGACAGATGATCTCTCCAAAAATGGCAGCCCATGTTGCTCCATGGAGGTGTTTCTGGAAAATACTATAGTACTCTTCTTTCTTCTTCTCCAAATATTGAACAGGATCATTGTCTTCTCTGAACATTCTGTGTTGTATAGTGAATGTCTTGTTTGCTCTCTTAAATATTGAATAAACAAAATTGATGAAGAATTCATTCTTGAACACATATTTCACTTGTCCCTCCTGGTGTTGTCTTACTCTTATCTTGATATAATCTGTGAGTTGTTGAATGCAGCTGATATTGTAGCCCATCTTTGCAATGTTAAATAAAATGATCCTTTTCTCTATTTGCTGAGCAACATCTGAGACTAATGATCTTATTTGGGCTTCATCCTCTTGAGATAAAGAGAATTTTGGTTACATTTTAACTGCTTTGATGGCATTTTTCATATGTCCTGTAAATCCACTGGATTTCTTTAACTGCACATAATCTGAATAACTAGGTACAGAAAAAACATCCCTGCACTCACTGCTCTCCCCTACAGGAGCACTTTCATAGATGTCACTGAGGAGGTGTTTCACATCTCTCATTATGTGAATGTCACTGATTAGAGGAGTGTCTCTGATGATCTTCTTCACACACTGTTTCCAAAATATATCAAACTCTTTCTTCAGTGTTTCTTCATCAGTTGCTTTGTCTTTGAGATTTAAGGCAAGTTCTTTGCTCTTTTCATAGAGAGTGTTTTCATGATGTGTCCTCTGAGCATCAATCATTTTCTTCAGGTCTCGCTGCTGAAGAATCCCATTTAATTTCCTCTTTGTTTCTCTTATAATGGTTTCTTGAAGCTCTTGGATTTTTATCTCAAAAAAACTTTTCCACTGTATCAGTATATTTGCATCTACATCTTTCTCAAAGAATTCTGACATTGATTTTTTCACTTCTTCTTTTGTCTTTTTCAGTTCTCTTTGAAGATCAGTTTCTTCAACCTCATGAATTGCTTCATTTTCTATATTGTTGTGTAGTTTGTTCTCAATTTCCATCATGGCACTACGAAGACTCCAGGACCACTTGCTGTATTCAGTCTCCAGTTTCCTGTATACTGCAATCTCCAGAGAATTTTGAAAGCTGAAAACAAATCGTTCATTAAGTAAAGCTTCCCAGAGATCTTTAATACGATCTTTTAGGTCTACCAGTCTCATTCCATGGGGTTTTGCTGCACAAGATATAATAGTTTTCTTTAGTTCTTGAATATTCTCACAGTAGTTTGGGTTTGGTGGTGCCATGGGTGGGTTTCCCTCCCAAAGATGAGCAAAATACTTCACATCATTCCGTACATCAAATGCAATGACATCACTGAAACATTCTGCATCATAAACTTCCTCTTTAGCAGCGAGTTTTGTCATCTTATCCAGTGTCTCCTGCAGTCGTCTTCTTCCCTCCATGTTTTTCTCTCTAGCTGTGATGTCTGAAACGTTCTGATGCACAAACACACAACTGGGATTCAGTCTGACCTTCTTCATCCTCATGAAGGCCTGAACAACAATCTGAAGAATGTCCTGCATCTCAGATGGGTTTTCTCCAAAGATGTTGATCAAGGTCAGATTTGCAAGACCAACAACAAATGTGGCCAATTCAATGTCATGATGTCTTGTTGATCTTCCAGCCAGGTCTAGAGCACGAAGACCCTCAGTATCAACAACCAGAATATAGTCAATCTTCATTTGTGTTTTCATCTCATCTGACACTCTGACCAGCTGCATGAAAGCTCCTCTGGTGCACCTGCCAGCACTGACGGCAAACTGGAGTCCAAACATGGCATTCAGCATGGTGGATTTCCCAGAGCTCTGAATCCCTAAAACTGACAGCACAAAGACTCTCTGGTCTCCCAGTTTCTGGATGAGTTCCTCTAGAACAGCAGAGATCCAGATCACAGGAACATGAGCAGCATCTCCATCCATCAGCTCCAGTGGAAATCCAGAGATCATCATCTCTGCTGCAAGACTCGGGAGAGAAGAGAAGTCAAACTGCAGATCTTTCTTGTTCTTCTTCAAAGATGAACATGATTCATAGATCTGACTGATCTCCCGCATGATGTGCTCCAGACCAAAGGTTGCTGCTTGAAGTTCCTCAGATATTTTCTCATTAATTCTAAAAAAATATTATCATTATCTGTATAAATGAATCATTGCTGCCTTGTTGAGTATGACCTTCATCATTGGTTTCTTCAACATTAATGCATCTTGCTCTGTAGTCCATCATCAAAAGCTTTTGAATGAAAGTTGGAATCAGCTTTTCTTCATTACAAGACTCATGGGACTGTAATGAATGTGCAGTTAACTGAAGAACATCTGCAGCTCTCAGTTTATAGTGATGCTTGTCAAGATGAAATCTCTGAAAGTGTTTTTGACCTTGAAATATGTTCTATATGCTCATCTGTTCCCTCACATTCTGTTGTATGATCTCCAGCAGTTCTCTGTAAAATAAAAGGTGTAATATTATTCATGTGCTAAACACGTTGCAAAGAATTCATTGAAAAATACAATGTAAAAAATTATAATTTTACAGTAGTTTTGCCAATTATTTTTTACAGTTGTTTCCTGTATTTTTAAAATACAATAAATATTAATAATAATAAAATATTAATACAATTAAAAAAAAATAGACTTTACATGTTTACATGTCATAGAATTTACGTCTAATGTAAAATAACATGAAAAACCTGTGAACCAAAAGTGTTAATGAACACCTGCTGGTAAAAAGAAGTACTGAAGGAAAGAGAACAACTACAACTGACTATCAGTTACAGAAGTCAACTGAAGATAAAAGACATTAAATCTCTCATTATTTCAGCAGAGGAGGATTAAACAATTTAAAAAAACGGCATTACCAGCTTCACTTATTACTAACAAATTTGACTTCATTTCTGTCATTATTCAATGAGTTTTCGATTTAGTTGGGCTCTTGATTTGACTTAATTTACAGCAATCACATAAAGACTAACATTCACTAACACTGATCACCATGATGGTAGCTACAAACATTATTATTTTCAATAAAACATCAGCATCTAAAGTCAGTTGTATTTGTTGTGTTTCTGCGTGTCTTTCTGTTCTTGTTTCTCTGTCTTTCAGTGATTCTGCATGTTAACAGCAGGTGTTCATCAGTGTCTGAATTCACTCACTTGTTTTCCTTCACTCTGTCAAGTGGACTATATTAGTGAAATAATGTAGGGAATAGTGAATGAGGGTATAGTGTGAGATTTGGAACACAGCCTCCGAGTGTCGACTTTGAGCGCTGTTATTTCACAGTATATTGCTAAAGGCTACTTTCTTGAAAATATTACTCAGAATATGAATTTCTACTGTATATTGCTGTTTTAATGGGAAACAGTATATTACTGTCAGTATTTGGCTGTTTTTTTACCCAGTTTTTTATAGTATTAAAAAAAAATAGTCTGGCAGAATGTCTGTTAAATTAAAAAGATAATCTATAATAATAAAAAAAAATAAAATAAAAAAAAATCCAGAAAACTAACAGTCAAATTTACTAAATGAAACAAGTGAATTTTACTTAACTATTAGTGAAAGTTCAGTGAACTTACTAGAAAATAATTGAACTCAATAATCAATTAAATGTTTAAATTTAGTGGGTTTTTTATTGAATATGAGGGAGAACTGTTACTGTTTAATGTTTTGTTCTATTGAGATTTAAAGGTTGTTTTTGTGTGTGTTTTGGAGGTCACATTTGTGCTGAAGAGTAGGCCTGTGTTGATGTTATGCTACATGTTGCTTTAAAGGCCCAGTGAAATGCCATGGAACGCACAGCATTATTCAATGTGTTGACGTAATTTCAACTGAAACAGGAAGACAGGGCGCTCCTTTTTTAAAATAGCCAATAGCGTTTTGTTTATACAACTGTTCGGCCAGAGCCGTTAAACTCAGTAAAACCTCTGTTTCCTTCTAATCTCTAATAGTTTATTCTCCTAATCTCCTTTATATCACTTTAAAATACAGCATTCTGTGCAGAATTCAAATGGGTACAATACCTTTCATGGTCTAAGCCGACTCATGTTGAGCGGATATGATCTGCTCTGTGTTCTCACGTCCATGGGCCAGAGCAGACTGTGCTCGCGCTGCGGCGGTTCACGTGACACTAACGCGAAAACGGACTTCATTCGCGTCAATGGAAAGCATATTTACGCTGTCTGAATCGTTGCCATATAGAAACTAGTAAATGTGTGAACAAATGACCGATTTCAGCCACAGCTTCAGGGTCTGTTTATAGTGTAGAAGGGGGCGGGACTTCAGATTCTAGAGAGCATTTGATTGGATAGAAGATCTGATGATCTTCTTTTCATTGTTTTGGAACACACCAGCTTATTCATAACCTTAAGGCTAACATATTCATACTAAAAGCTAAAAAACTTAAATTTTGATTTCAGGGGGACCTTTAAGGCAGGAACTGTGAAGTTTTCAATGCAGTGATGTCTATAATTACATTAGCTCATGCATGTTACCTCACTTTATTGAGTAGAGTTTTAGATGCACAACGTATTTGAGCAGTGTTTAGTTTAATTTTATGTTAAGAAATAGTCTTTGTTTAGCGGACTCAAATGAAATAAGTTAACAGTAATAATATACTCAAATTACTAACACAATATAAATATTAGTTTTTGAACTTAAAGGATTAGTCCACTTTTAAATAAACTGTTTCCTGATAATTTACTCACCCCCATGTCATCCAAGATGTTCATGTCTTTCTTTCGTCAGTCGAAAAGAAATGAAGGTTTTTGATGAAAACATCCCAGGATTTTTCTCCTTATAATAGACTTCAATGGCCTTCAAACAGTTGAAGGTCAAAACTACAGTTTCAGTGCAGCTTCAAAGGGCTTTAAACAATCCCAGACGATAAGATAAGATAAGAGTCTTATCTAGAGAAACGATCGGTCATTTTCTTAAAGAAAATACAACTGTATATGCTTTATAAACACAAATGATCGCCTTGAACGTACTTCTGCTTTTTTCAAAAATGACAGATCGTTTCTCTAGATAAGACCCTTATTCCTCGTCTGGTATCATTTAAAGCTCTTTGAAGCTGCAATGAAACTGTAATTTTGACCTTCAACCATTTGGACTCCATTGAAGTCCACTATAAGGAGAAAAATCCTGGAATGTTTTCATCAAAAACCTTCATTTCTTTTCGACTGAAGAAAGAAAGACATGGACATCTTGGATGACATGGGGGTGAGTAAATTATCAGGAAAAGTTTATTTAAAAGTGGACTAATCCTTTAAATGGTTAGAGGCAATTTACAGTAAAATTAGCTTTTTAACAGATTCTTTATTCCTCTGCCAGAAAATTATTTTTATTTATCTATTTATTTATTTTACAGTTTTTTTTTAACAGTGTACAACAAAAGTTATCACAATCCATGTTTTGATAGTAAAATTTTCAGCCTTTTTGTTTTCATTTAACTTTTTCCTTACTGAAAGTCAAATGCAAATTTGAAAAAGTCCATAAAAGTCATGAAAGGTTACCAGTAGTGCTGGGTGGTAAGCCCGTTTATCCGCAAAACTGTTTTTTTATTGTGTGTATTTTTCAAATACTGCCATACCAGTGCATAACTGAAACAATTACCTATTCAGTGGCCAACAAAGTATATGACATTGTCTGCCATGAAAAGCACTATATAGAGTGTACTGAGAGGGAAGCCCTATTAACAGCATATCCCTCTTACTAATGGTTATAACTTTTGTAAGACAACAATTAATAACCCACACTTTAAGAGGGCAAATACAACGTGGGCCCTATGATCAAATTGCGATATGGACTAGTGTCTGTAAATATTAAACTGCAAAATGACTGCTATATAAATACTCATGAGGTCACTCCACATGAACTTCATGTCTAGAGCTGATCTGAGAGTCACTTCACAAGATTCCCACCATTTCATTTGATATGAACAATTGTCAAATACACATAGCAATCCTGCACTACAAATCATTATTATTAGGGATGTCCCGATCACGTTTTTTTGCCCTCGAGTCCGAGTCATTTGATTTTGAGTATCTACCGATACCGAGTCCCGATCCGACACTTCTATAATACATAAAAAAGAATAAAGAAGAGCGAAAAAACAGATCCAGGATCCAGGAACAGTGCTTTTCAGGTTTTTCAGGTATCTAACAGTAATCAAATATAAAATATCACTGCATATTATCTTTACTTTATAAAATAAATAATGATTAATCATTATTGAAGTTACAAAAACTATTCAGTCAAGAGCAGTGAGTGATTTCTTTGTTATTTGTTGTTTGATTTAACATTAAAAACAGGCAGCAGAAATAGTTTTTTTCCCTGTAAGACATGCACGATCCATTACACATGCGCTGTCTTTCTCGACTAATATACGTTCACTTAAGACATAACCGACTATGTTTGCTAGGATACTCGCTAAGACGGGCATGTTGACATAATTTTTGTATGAATTTGTCCGCTGAAGCGCAAGGCTTGAAAGAGAACTCAGTATTTGCGCGCTGACTGAAATAAGCGTGTGCGCGCTTCGGATGAGCGCACACAACTCTTCTCACAGCGCGTGCGAGTTCTCTTTCGCGTCTTGTTCTTGAAGGTTTAAATCAGCAAGGCTTAAATGAGTTAGTTTAAACACAGACAGCAACGTGTGCTGTTCAGGTCTCACCTGTATCAACACCCGGGTGATGACGGCGTAAATGACAGGACATTAGAGCAGACGACACTCGCAATTAACAGTTTACAAAGAGTGACTATTTTGTCCACGCTTTCTGATTATCGTTGTTGTAACGTTTTGTGCATCCATCGACTGAAACATACATTATCTGAACTCTGTCTGTCTGTTTTCCACGTTGCTATTTTAAACAAACCATATTAACCAATAGATGCGTCGTCATTCGTACGGTTCGATTTTTTACTGAGAACCGTTGCACCCCTAATACATATATATCCGAGTCCTGATCGGGAGGTAACGTCCGAAACCACATGATCGGGCCCGATTTCCGATCACGTGATCGGATCTGGACATCCCTAATTATTATTAATAATAAAATGTATTAACAAAATATTTTTTTAAGAATATCACACAATTTTTAATTTTAATACAGTAAACCTCTGTTGTGCTGTCAGTTGAGCAATTTGTTTGCCAAAAATAAAATTGTTACATTCATTTGTGTCATGATCATCAGATGGAGTGCCCTTGATAGCCACCAGAGGGCACTCCACCCTGGACTATTGCCTTATACTGTCATGGACCATTTCACATAACCCAGATTACCAGAATATTAAAAAAATACTGTGATAGATTTTTGGTCATACCGCCCAGCCCTGGTTAGCTGTAGCAGAAGCAAAGAAAATGAGGACCAAAGTTATATAGTATTTTACAGTGGATGTGGATGTGACCTTTCAGATTGTAAATTACATTTTACCATGAAAACTACAGGAATAATCGGAGGATGTAACTATCAAGCAGCAAATACTAATTAAATACATACACTAGTAAATCTGCACATAACTCAGCTCTTACCCTTAGTTTTTCTCCTGTTTCTCTTCTAGTGGACTCCCTTGTTACTTTGATTGTAGGTTCATCTTTCAAAACACAAAAAATTTACTTGCAAGAATGTTTCTTCAGCTGATTGGAATATTTTTATTGCATTTTTTTAAATTGTATTCTGTCAGATGCAGATATCAGCTAATTCTTACCTAGGTAAAATATGCATGTTTTTTTTTTAAGTTATTATAAAAAGATGGTGACAAAGTTGTGTTATGAGGTGGGTAGGATTTGTTTTGCCTCTTTTCATAATACTATCTGTGTTTACAATCCTTTTTCAAAATAATTAAATCAACCGATCACATATGAAATGAAAAAATAATGTCCTTTTTTTCTAAAAGCCTGCTATAATAATGTGTATATCTATCAAATGCATATAAACACAAACATCCAGGACAGGTGTGTATTCCTGTAGTGGTGCTCTTTTATATGGCTCACTTTAAAAAAACAACAACAAAAAAAAACAACAACATGTATTTCTAGACTGCATCAAAGTGAATTGCAAATGCAAACAATGACTCGATTAACAGAGTCCAGGTAAAGTTCAGTTTCATGTCAGTCATGCTGATCACCCAAGAAATTATGTTTTCTTCTGATAGATTCCTCTATAACAATGGATATTTCTACATTTTTAATATTTGATTGTTTTTTTTTTGTTTGTTTTTTTTCTCATGAAAGACATGTTTTAATGTACAAACTGGACTGCCAAAGAGTTTCCAGTTAAAACAATGGTGTAATCTACATATAATTATGCAACTGCTGTTTAAGTGGAGACTTTTATTATGAAAAGAAAAAGTGTGAAGGAAGATGCCAGTACCACATGATGAGTTAAAGAGTTACACAAGATATTAAAAGATGCAAGATTAATTTCTCCTTCAGTAGGGTAAATAAGCAGCCAATGAAGTTTTTGCATTTGTTTCATATGTGATTAATGTGGATTCTGTTGTTGTGTGGAAAGGAGTTATATCTGAACAATGACTAGTTTTGCTGTTAAAGTGAATTTAACTCTGTGAGGAGTTAAAAAGACAATATTCTTATTTGTTTGTATTTTTTATTTTTTTATGTCTTTAGTTCTCACTGCAGTTGAGTTGGATAGTTATCCTGATGGTGAACCATTAAATAAATTGCCAGTCATCAGAGAATCATTTAGCTTCAAATAGTTAAATTGGGAAATATGTGATCTATAATAAACACCCCACAACATAAGAGTCTAATTATAAACATTATTGTTGTGTCCTTACCCATGTTGCTGATTGATGAATCAGAGTCAGGTTCAGGTGCTTTACTCATGTTTGCTTGACCATCCTGAAGAAAAATACATAAAGATAAACTGTTTTTTTCTTTTATGTGTGCTAGAGTATTTGTACACAACATTGTTTGATTTCTCTGTATTTTTCTGAACAACTGACTTATTACTGCCACAACTGCTGCAACTGCTCAAAGAACTTTGTGCTCATTTCAACTTTTGCGTCAGCCAAGATATTCACGGCTCTTTTCTGGGTGCTTCGCCTGCTGGTATAACTGTACTTTGCTCATATTCTGGAGTTTAAGTACATTTTAAACCCTGTGACATCTCAGATGTCTTTGAAGAAGTGCAACAAGAATGTAACCTCAAAAACAGACTCGTTCAATTAAATCTGCATTCAATGAACAAGAAAGCGGCATTGCTTAAGGATATCATTCATCAATGAAAACTTGACTTTGTCCCTCTGTGAGACATGGTATCACCAAATGGCTGTTACAATCTAAATTTGGCCACGCTGCCTGGATATACATACACCAACAGACCTAGACTCAACAGTGCTGCTTTTGACACAGTATGTCATACTGTCCTTCATGAAAGGTTGCATGGTTGGTTAGACATCTCTGGTGTTGTGTTTGAATGGTTTAACCCTTTGATGCACAAGCTATGAAAACCAATTCTAATGTGCAACATGGGTCAAAAATGACCCGTATTCATTTCCTATGTAATTTCAATCATGGTTGAGTGTTTCTTTGTTGAATCTTTGAAATAAATGTATTTTATCATTCATTTATTCCAGGTATTCTTTAAATATCTTGTTTTTGATTGTCAAAAATCATTATGTTCATTTTTTCTTTCTTACTTTATAAACAAACACAGTTTTTGTATGTCTACATCAATTTTACACACATGGGTCAAAAATGACCCGTATTCATTTCCTGTGTTATTTCAATCATGACTGAGTGTTTCTTTGCTGAATCTTTGAAAGAAATGTAATTTGCCATTTATTTATTCCAGGTATTCCTTAAATATCTTGTTTTTGATTTTCACAAATCATAGCTTTTGTATTTCTACATCAATTTTACACACATGGGTCAAAAATGACCCATATTAGAAACCTTTGCAAATTTTCGCAAGTAGGAACATATTTACTGCAGACAACTATTCATCCGCCACACATTTCACGTCTCAACATGGCTGCTTTTGTATATTTGATGGATGAAAGTCATATTATATTTCATAGGCTATATATTTCATAATCTTTATTTTTTTGTCATAAACCAATGCTACTGGTCACCTTTTACATCTATCAGTGTTCCTAAAAAGTAACAGTTTTGAACAAGGTTTCTGTCCAACAGTGAAAATATATAATAAGTGTATTTGAATTTGAATATTTGAATATTCTTGTGCTTTTGATTTTCTTTATCTAGAGTGTTAACGGCTGGTCCTCAACAGAACTGAGGTGGATGATGACATCACTGTAAAAAAAAGTTGAAAGTATACTTTATGAATTTAAATGTGTATGTGCAGATTGCACATACACAGTTACAGAAATCTGGTGGAAATTATAAAAAGTTACAAAAATCTGTATGCTGACCCTCACGTACGCATAAAACATGAAGTATACTTTGGCCTTTAGAAAGATAATGACACAAAAAAAAATTTCATTCAAAAAGAAAGGAAAAATTTAAATAAGGATTTGTTTATTGAGTAATACCTGGAATAATGAATGATTAAATTAATTTATTGTAATATATCGATATAGAAAATAATTCATTCAGGTCACTTTAGACCCATGTTGTATATGTCCAAAACTGTTACTTTTCTGGAATACTGACCGACTTATAGGGTGACCAATTGCATTGATTTATGACAAAAAATAAAAAATTATGAAATATATAGCCTAATATATTAAATATAATAAGACTTGCATCCATCAAATATACAAAAGTAGCCTTGTTAAGATGTGAAATGTGTGGCAGATGAACAGTTGTCTGCAGTAAATATGTTCCTACTTGCAAAAATGTGCAAATATTAAAGATTTCTATATGGGTCATTTTTGACCCATGTGTGTAAAATTGATGTAGAAACTGTGTTTGTTTATAAAGTAAGAAAGAAAAAATAAACAATTATTTGTAGAAAATCAAAAACAAGATATTTAATGAATACCTGGAATAAATAAATGACAGCATACATTTCTTTCAAAGATTCAGTGAAGAAACACTCAGTCTTGACTGAAATTCCATAGGAAATGAATACGGGTCATTTTTGACCCATGTGTGTAAAATTGATGTAGACATACAAAAACTGTGTTTGTTAATAAAGTAAAAAAGAAAAAATGAACATGATGATTTTTGACAATCAAAAACAATATATTTAAGGAATACCTGGAATAAATGAATGATAAAATAAAATCTTTTATAGATTTAGCAAAGAAACACTCAACCATGATTGAAATTACATAGGAAATGAATACGGGTCATTTTTGACCCATGTTGCGCATTAGAAGGGTAGTGATACAAAAATGATTTTTATTCAAAAAGTAAGAAAAAAAAATTAAAATGAGGATTTGTGATGATCAAAAAGAAGTTAATTGAGGAATGCCTGGAATACTGAATGATGAAATTCATTTCTTGCAAAGATATAGAAAATAAAAACTCGGGTCATTTTTGACCCATGTTATGCATCAAAGGGTTAAATCCTATCTCACTGATTATTATGTATGTCTGGGGAAATAAATCCGAACTAACATTAGTTCAGCAAGGTGTCTGTGCTAGAGCCCATTTTGTTTAGCAAATAGATGTTGTCTCTTGGAGACATCATTCAAAAGTATGATCTGGGGTTTCATTGTTATGCTCATTATACACAGATTTACGTCAGCACACACACCCTGATCCTAACGTAGCAATCACAGCTCTTACTACTTATTTGGAAGCGTGGATGCAAGACAATTTTCTTAAACTCAATAAGTTTAAAAACTAAACATTTATTTGTTGGTATGCCAACGGCTTTGCATAAATTTAATAATCTCAATTTGTTTACTGAGTTTGATTCATTGTCTCCATCGTCTCAAGTGCGCAATCTTGGTGTTAATTTTGACTCGCTCTCTCTGTTTTTTCTGGTTCATGTACTCTTCAGCAGCCTTCATTTAAATTAAAGTCTAGGGGAGGTTGAGCTTTTACTGTGTCAGCACACGGTTATGGAATGTTCTTTCTTTGGTGATTACAAATTCTCCATCACTGGACTGTTTTATGAAGTCTCTAAATAATCTGTTTAAAGCTGTCTATTGTCATTGAATATACTGCTGTTATTTATGTTGACTTTATTTTTGTTATTGTTTATTCTTATCCTGTGTAGCGCTTTGGGTTTGAGAAAAGTGCAGTATAAATAAAATGCATTGTAATATTCTATAGATTTGGATAAAGCAAACCGTTTGAAATGGGGAAAATTTTCATCGATTAATAACTTTAAATCTTTATAAATTGTACCTCATACAAAACTATACCACCGGATAGCACTGCAAATGCAACACATCGTCATTTGAACGACTTTTGTTACCGCTTTTGACATTTTCACCATAAATACAGTATTGTGATTTCACTTGTCTGTCTGTTATGTTTTTTTTTCATAACTGTATGTAGTTTTAAGAAATGGTTATGGGTAGGTTTGGGGGTAGGAGTAGGATTAGCAGCTCAGACCCTTTTAATGACACTGTTACTAAAATTGTAATTTTTCTACACATTTCTGTGAATTATGTTTTATTCTTTTAATATTCTGTATAAAATGGGTTAGGTTTTGGATTTGGGTTATGGGATCTTACATGTATCTGTAAAATGGTAAAAGGAAAATTATACAGATATGATAATCTTTATGATAATAAAGATTCGTAAATATTTTACATTTTGTAGCTGTAAAAACGTAATACTGCTACATATACATTTTGCTAATACATCCATATTTTACATTTCAGCATATATCCAAGCATACAAAAAAGTATGTTTTGTGTCTTTGAAATGTTACGTATTAATGCCTACAGTTTAACAATGAAACCAGGCTGCTGCTGCTGCCCAATGTGACGTCACATTAAGATAGCCAACACACATGATTGGGGACGGACTCTACCCTATTAGCTTAGATCCTCCCCTTAGTGAGCTGCAGTCGCCTATGCTTATCTACTCGCTAGAGCAGCTAGTGGTAACACAAGAATGTTTACCTCATAGCTGAGACAATCTAAATGTTCTGTTGTTGGCTTTAAGAATGAACAAATGGGGCCATTCACACAGAAACCATATGGGTTCTCTTATTTTTCCATTTGCAGTGTTTCTGAAGCACGAGCTGTGAAGGCATAGCCCTATTCTGGAAATGGGTGGGGAGCAGCAGTTCATTTGCATTTAAAGATACAAAACAGCATGTTTTTGCTTCCACCACAAAAGGGTCATCAACAGCATGGTACAATAAATGATCTGTGGGGTATTTTGTGCTGAATCTTCGCACATTTTGGGGACACCTGAGACTTACATTACATCTTGTGAAAATGGGCATGATAGGTCACCTTTAAGAAATAAAAAACTACATTCTGCATCAGTCGAAGAATTGTTGCAAATGCTAGAAACATGATAATCGCTGCACTAATGATCCGATCCCAGAATCTTAAGTATTTACTTATGTAAATAATTTCTTAAAAATGTGTATACAACTTCTAAATTATTAATTCCCTTTCTCTGGCATGGATGACAAATGAAGTAATTGTTTTAAATATATTAAAACACTGAATTATTTAAATAAATGAATGAATAAATAAATAAAAAGTAATAAAGCCAAACCTGAGTGTTGTTGTCTCTCTGTCTGTGCCATCTTTCAATCTCCAGAGTTCAAAATAGCAAATGATATCTGTCTGCTGAGCTTAATATAGACATGCCTAAACCATCTGTGTTCCTTGCAATCACATGACATATCAGAGAGTGAATGCACTGGTCAAATGAAGGAATATTCTGGGATAAATACATGTTAAGTTCAGTTGCCAACACTTGTGGCATAATGTTGATTACCACAAACATTTCTCTTGCCCCCCATTGCAAAAAAAAAAAAAAAAAAAAAAGCACAATATGGGTCACAATGAGACACATTGTGAAAGTAAACAGGGCTGATCTGTAAAAGTTAAAATACAGTTTCAATAGTAGAGCCACAAGCATGTTAAATATTAGTAGCATTGTTTTTTTTTGTTTTTTTTTTTTCAAACACAGGTGCTGAGAAACAGACTCTGGCAGGGAAGTGGCTTCTACAGGGCATTTTACATTTAAATGACCATATTTCATATCAATTAGTCTAAGGATAATGATAAAGATATAATTACTTAGTAGTATAGTAGTGGCATTCATGAATGAATCTTATAAGTGTGTGAATGAGACAAGTCAACTCAATGACTCCCTAATAACATAAGAGAAAGACATTAATTTGTTGCCACCTACTGGTGAAAGACCACAGAAACGAGTCATTTACAGTCATTGTCGGCATTGCAATATTTCCAAAACATATATAGTACTAAGATAAATAGTGCAGAAAAAATAATAGGGTAAAAAAAAAAGGAGATCAATGGGGAAAATTAATGGTAGGCCTATATAATATATAGTAAAAGATCTATATAACAGATTAAGAAATTATCTGTAAATGGATTTAAAACACTTCAGACAACAACCTCAGGCAAATCCATGTCATATATCAGTGGTGTTCTGAAATGAGGCACTTTTTTTTATGAATCAATGTAAATTCATGTGCATTACTCTTTAAGTTGACACATCTTCCTTGTTAAATGAACGTTACTTTACAGTACATCAAAAAAGAAAAAAAGAAAAAAAATACAATTCTATTTTGTAATTTTATAATCAGAACAAGTCAGTCTCATCAAGTTAGTGTTTTAAGCATTTCTACATTCATTCCAAAATAATAACTAAAGGCAATAATAATTTAAACAATATATTTTATTTGTGTATTGCGGTTTTTATTTTTAATTGTTAACCTAGGATATTTTGGATCAGTCATGCTCCGTAAACACCGTCTGTCACAGACACAAATTGTATTTTTAATTAAATAGTTAAAAAAAAAAAAACGCAGTCATCATGCTTTCAGTCCATTTCAAGATTGATTTTGACGTGACATTGAGCAGTGATATCTAACTGGGTGATCTATTTACTTACTTTTCAATTAGTCTTCCCATTGACGCCATCATTTGTTCATTCAAACTGACGCGCGGAGCGTGCACTAGAGGTCTTCACGGGTCCAAAAGTTCATACCCGAACCCGAAGAGACCCGTAAATGTGCTACACGGAACCGACCCGGCCCGACTATTATTCTGAAAGTTGGACCCGAACCCGTGCAGAACCGAGAAATGCCATAAATGTACTACCCGGACCCGTCTAAGCTGGACCCGAACCCGACCGGACCCGTCTGGACCCGATCGGCACATAGGTCTATTCCACAGCAAATTGCTATTAATAAGTCAATAAACAAGTTGCGAAAATAAAACGTGTTGTCTTACCTAATATTAGTAGGCTATAGCTTTCTCCCTTTGACTGTGATGCGCTTGCCAAGATAGTTCATCCGTTATTCCTCTCTTGCCGATTGAAATGCTTAATCCACTCATTATTCCAGCTTTAAAAGTGACCGATGCGACTTTGCAGTTATTTCGTTGTATCTGACTCGAGTCAACTCACATAATAAAATAACTTTGACTGTTTGCCCTTTTGAACTATAATAACGATTGTTAGCATTACTTATTTGCGGTCATTTCTGTGCTTTCTGAGCCGAGTCTGACCAAAACTTTAGATATAACAAGACGGCATAATTTTATTATAACAACGGGAGAAAGAAAGTGCGCTCGCATGAGACATGCGCGTTAGCTGGAGCAACCTGAAACATAAGCTTTAAGCGACACAGATTCGACATTCGTGTGATAGTTCATATTTTATTAATGATTTGAAATAGGCTATGTTATTTAAATGTTACCTCTGTAGACCTCTAGCGTGCACGTCAACAAGAGGCGGGATTTATCGCACAAACCAATCATATCCAATCACAACCAATTACATCCAATCATAGCGCGATGGAGACATTGCCTCCTCTCACGTGACTTTCCCCCATTCATTCTCAATTACCCCCCACAAAACCCACCGCATGCCGGGGTTCTGCTGATTTTGTATGGTTTCCTGTGAGAGGAAAGGGAGGCATGACTCCATTGACTATAAAGCATGACTCCTCTGTGTAACTTTACCTGCGGGTGTCGCTGTTTGGCAATGTTCCTTGAGAAATATGCGTGACTTGCGCTCTTTTAAATGTCATAATTTGTAATATTTGTGTTGTTTTATATGTAATATGGATTATTTTCTCATCCTGTTTTTTTGAGGAGGCACTGCCTCCCTTGCCTACTTGGAGGAAACGCCCCTATTATATATATATATATATATATATATATAATATATATATATATATATATATATATATATATATATATATAATAGGGGAGCAACAGTTCAGATTACTCACGGTTCGGTATGTATCACGGTTTTAGGCTCACGGTTTCAGCACGGTTTGGTATGTCAAATAAAAATAAAGAAAATAAGAACATAATCAAACAGCACAAATAAATAAAGTAAAGCAAAGATACAAATAAATAAAGCTTTTCAGGTTTTTCATGTATCCAGTTTTAAGGTACAGAAATAAATATAAAGAGTAAAGAAGCTAATAAAATGTAAAACAACACTGCATGCAATCTTCACTGTATAAATTAAATAAAGATCAGTCATTAATTAATAAGTTACAATTCAGTCTTGAGCAATGAGTGATTTCCTTGTCTTTTGTTGTTTGACTAACATTAAAAACACATTCAGACAGCAGGAATGCAAGGGCTGCTGTTTCTTTAATCCATAATACATGGATCAGTAGTACACTGATGCTGAACATGTGTTCTTTCTCGAGTGTATAAGTTCACTCCAGACATAACCGACTATGCTTGCAAGGATACTCGCCAAGACGGCCATGTTGACATAATTGTGTCCATTCAAACGGTTCAAACACAAGACTTGAAAGAGACCTCAATATTTGCACGCTGTACACGCGCTTCCACGTGCGCGCTTCGGATGAGTGCACAAATCTTCTCACAGTGCGCACGTAAGTTATCTTTCACGCCTTGCACTCAAATGTTTAAATTGGCAAGGCTTAAAGGAGTTTAGTTTAAACGCAGATAGCAACATGTGCTGTTCAGGCCTCACCTGTGCTCGTGCGCCATCAACACTTGAGTAATGATGCCGTAAATTACTTGTCATATAGAGCATGCGGCATTCGCATTGAACAAATGCGTATCCATCGACAGAAACATACATTAGCCTAACTCTGTCTGTCTGATTTATTTTCTACAAACCATATTATAGATGCATATGCATCGCAAGATATGAGATGAACCACGGTGCAAGTGCGTGCCGAACCGAGTGTGCAGAATGGTACGGTTCAATTTTTTACCGAGAACTGTTTCACCCCTAATATATACACACATACATACATATTGAGACTACAAGCTAGCTAAAGCCGGCAAATTGAGCTTATTCGCTGTATTTTACAACTACTTTCCCACTGACGAGTTGATGTGTTTATTCAGAGGAAGTGTGCAGAAACGAGACTGGCAGAAGCCCCTCTCATGACACAAATTTGCGTCTGTTGTGAAGTGAATTTTACGCGTGAATGAAGCAAGTAACTCAAAATGTTCAAGTGCCCAACTACATGCGAATAGCGCAATTTATTCACGCAAGTCACGTCTGGTGTGAACGCCCCATTAGTCTTTGCGAGTATGCCCTTGTTTGACACTCTGACTCTGGCTAATATAATTCTATTCCGTAGAATCAACTTATGCTATGTACATTTTGTTCTGCATGTTCACACATATTGAGGCAGGCATTCTCTCAGCATGGCGGAGTGTTTTTTTTTTTCTTCCCATAGCTTAATTCAAAGACACAGTGTTAATTTCCACTTCGAAAGGAAACGTCTCATGTAACCTCTCTGTAACCATGGTTCCCTGAGAAGGAGAATGAGACATTGTGTCTCATTTCCATGTGCATTACGGGCGCTAATGACATCATGGCATTGTTGGCCAATAATATTTAGCGTTTTCACACATGCTTCAGATACCGGTCATGCCGTTGGTATTCCCCAAGACACATTCCAAGACACAGTGTCTCGTTCCCCTTATTAGGGAAGGAAACCATGGTTATAGTTGTAACCTGAAATGTTTTTTTCCAATTTTCCAGTTTAGTAGTTGTTATATTATGTACATGTAACCGGGAGGTAAATATCCTTAAAATTTACATCTCTCCTTGCATGTAAAAATCTGTTATTTTATTATTTTTATTATGTTCAGTGTATTAAGTCATGATAAACAGTGGTTACCTGTATTTACTTGGAGTCGTCAGCAGGTGGCACTGTGTGTTGCATATGAGATCTCACTCTGGGATATCTGTGAGATTGCGAGCAGTACGAGTGACATGCGCTCTCTGGAAATGGAGGAGTTTTTGTGATCTTCCACAGTGTACAACATTATGTTTGGGTTTTCAGCTTTGGTAAAGTGAACGTAGTGTTATGTAGGAGCTCATCGTGATGTGAGTGTTCCAATTCTTGGCTGGTGAAAGTGGGTGTAGTGAAGGATCTACTGGTCCCCGTCCTTCTTGGGAGAGATTGGCCAGGGTTTGACCACCTGCTTGCCGCCACCGTACAGCCTGTGAGCACCAGAAGGAGCCACCGTCTAAATATCAATAATTATCAAATAAA
Source organism: Chanodichthys erythropterus (assembly GCF_024489055.1). Lineage (NCBI taxonomy): Eukaryota > Metazoa > Chordata > Actinopteri > Cypriniformes > Xenocyprididae > Chanodichthys > Chanodichthys erythropterus. The sequence goes on from NC_090223.1 coordinate 14,216,581, forward strand.
GTTTGGTTCATGGTCGCTAAGGGGTGCCAAAACTTATGATGTGGGCGGAGCCACTTCTACTAATGACAGTCTATGAGGACATTGGCATATCTCAAAAAACATGGCTGCCATAAGTCAATGAATTTTGAGCACCTCTTAGACAAGGTTAATGGAGGCTGACCAGAACGAAACTCGGTGGGCATGTTTGACTTATGGTCCTAGAGGTCTGTAAGAATTTTTAAAGAAATCGGCCACAAGTTGGTTTTACGCCTTAGTAATCACGCCTTAGTAATCACATGGTGATTCACACAATATGCATATCCTTTGATAGATCTCCTCGTGCTGAACAACTTTGCCTCAAGAACCAATGTTCTCAATCAAATCGTTCATTAATTATTCACGAATAGCTGTAAAACCTACTTTTGCAAACTAGTCCTAGGACTTTTGGATCGCCGATTGGACCAAAACCAGCGCAGGACAATTCTATGGACTCTTTTCATGACAAGAGTAATCTACATTGTATCACTTTGACCTGGGCAAATGGAGTGCCAGTCACAATTAACAAAGTTTATTTGTCGATTTAAAATGATATCATCCAGCAACCAAATAATGTAAATCAATATTTACATAGTATAATAGTAGTAAATTTGTTCTCTCACACATGTCCAGAATTGTCCTGCAAAATCACATACTGTCCTGTCCTGCAACAGAGCAATAACCAGTTGGTCACCCTCTCCAAACTTTGCTTGTTATGGAATGAAGCAAATACCTAAAATTACAACATTACTTTTTCCAGCAGTAGTCAAAATATTGCTTGTATGGATTATTGTGTAAAGAATGTTGCAGAAGCTATCTTGCTGCTCTTTGTTGGAAAGGATGTTTTTATCTGACAGAATGCATCAGCAGTAGTCACAAAGTGTCACAGTCAGTTGTCATAATTTATAGAGTATAATAATGACTGAAGTCACTAATGGGATGAAAAACACGGAATTACCAGTGCTTGATTGATGATTTTGACTTCACTATATACCAGGGATTTTATTTATTTATTTATTTTTTATTAAATAAAGTCTTGTAAACACGGTTTACATGCAATGCCAGATTATTGGATTGTAAAGTAAGCCCAGGACAACAGGTTATTTCAATAAGCTAATTTTTGTGAGCAAAATTTAATCAAAAAGCCACCGTTACCCATGAAGCGATCTCTGACTACATTTTTTTTATTATTCTGTGTACCATGGATGAGAATACTCCAGGCTCCCCTGCTTACCATAATTGTATAATACCTAACTCAAGAAAAACTTTGACCCTGAGTTAACCATTAATCACATAAACATGATTCTGATATGATCCGACATCTACACACTGATGTCTTTCTCTTTTCTTTTAGCTGAGCCATGGGAGAAATCATCATGAAGGTTGTATCATATTTCTTACTATTATGAGTCTCTTTTTGTTTTGTTTTATGAAATTGAATTACACTTTGCAACAGCAATGGATTATGAGTTTAGTATGCTTGTAATTTCCTTGTACCTAAATGTTGTTTATTTCACTGGGAAGCACAAATATTTTCAAAACATTTCTGATTCTGCATATTTATTAAGCATTACCAGTATCAGACATTGGAAATGTTGTGAAGCCTAAATGTTTCAGAATCTGGACAGAGATTTTTCCTCTAGGGAATGAATGTTAACTGTTTGGAAAATTTGCTCTATTTTTCAGACTTCTCAAATGAATATAATGAGTTGCATAATGAAACAAACAATAAAGATGTCTTGACAGCAGATGTGAGATATACAGTCAAACTGAGTTATATATCGGAAGAGCAGATAGATCTCAGAATACATTTTAAATAATATAATACATTTTTAAATCTTTTTCTAATCCATTATAATGTATTTTGTATAAACACATTAAGACTGCAACACACTGCAAAAGTTATATACATTAAAGAACTAAGTGTCTCTAAAATATATTAATTCATGATATTCAGGGCAGTCCTTACATATTTAGTTTGAATGGCTCCTATGATAAATGGGCATTAAGAAAGTATGTAGGACAAAATTTATTAATAAAATATTCTGCACTGTTGTTCCATACTGTTAACTTTCTAGCATTGTACATTTAGTTAGTAATATTTTTGTGTTCTTTATTTACTAATGCCTAATTTTTTTTTTTTTTACTGTTTAAATGAAGTAAACTGTTATAAATTATATTTCTTAACTTTAATTATATTTATCATTGTACTTTTTTATTGGGGTAATACCATTTTATGATAGTGCAAAGTGCATGTCACACTTCCTTGTTGTTATGATCACCGTCTGTTCCTGTCAGTTCCCGGACTACATTACCCATAATCCTCTCTGCCAATCACCTGCACTCACTCCATCAATCACTATCACTAATCACCACACCCAGCTGCAGTACATTAACAGGACTATAAAGGACTCACACTCACACCACCAGTTTGCAAAGTCTTGATTACCCAGTGTATCATCTCTGAGCGTTTATATGTCTGTCTGTCTGTCTGTCTGTCTGTCTGTCTGTCTGTCTGTCTGTCTGTCTGTCTGTCTGTCTGTCTGTCTGTCTGTCTGCCTGCCTGCCTGCCTGCCTGCCTGCCTGCCTGCCTGCCTGCCTGCCTGCCTGCCTGCCTGCCTGCCTGCCTGCCTGCCTGCCTGCCTGCCTGCCTGCCTGCCTGTCTGTCTGTCTGTCTGTCTGTCTGTCTGCCTGCCTGTCTGCCTGTCTGTTACCGTTGTTGCCTGTTCCTGTTTCTTGACCCGTTGCTGCCTGTCCTAACCCTTGCCTGGTATAGCGTTCTGTGTATGATATCCGCCTGCCTCGATCTACTGCCTGTACCCTGACTATGATTCTGCCTGTTCCTTACTGTTCCTGTTTTGACCCTGCCTGTACGACCACTCTACTTTAATAAAATGCTGCATTTGGATCTCTGCCTCAGTCCTGCTTCGTTACACTTGTTCTTTGCAACTGAACAAAACATGAATAGTTTTCATGAATAGTTAAACTTAGTAAAACATCTCGGTTACATATGGTTACTCTCCTTCCCTGATGGAGGGAATGGAGATGTGTGGGATTTGCTCTTGAGAGCCCCAATATGTCAGTTTCGACACAAGTCGAAGTGATCGACAGAAAGGGAACAACTCTTTGTATGGAGAAAAAAGAAAGCTTTGTAAACATACCTTAAAGATCTGTTTGCCAAGTACACCAGGCAAGACTAGATAAATCATATCTTAAGTATGCCAGGCCTATATCATTTCAGCCCTAATGGACATTGGACAACATTCCAAAGGTAAATGTTGCTAGAGGTTAAAGTTAAATGAAAAGCTATTTTATTTAATTGTTTGTGAGGGTGAATACATGAGAGATGATACATTTCAGTATGTTCATTCATGTAACAGTGAAATAGAATGCCAGTTACTGGTGTAACCTTGGTTCCCATTCAGTCAGTCACGTTCGACGTTACGTCGATACTGACGTAATGGGGTCTCGCTAGGGAGCCCAATCACCTCCAAGGATACAAAACAAGCCAATGGGAATTGGCCTGTGAGATTTACATGCCGGGCCCCTCCCCCGGCATCCGGGTATAAATAGGGCCGGCATACTCACCTTCATTCATACTTTTGCTTCGGAGCCGATCGGATCGGATCTGCACATTCACCTCTTAGAAGAGCGAATTTCAAAAGGGCAAAAAACAGCAATTATAATTGCTATAGGACAAGATCCTAAAAACAGCAATTTTAATTGCTACTTGGCTGTTTTTTGTTCCTGGTGGCTGCTCGAGTCTCTCCAGCTGGTGGGAAGGCACGCTCAGCGGTGGGTGTGACGGCGCGCTGCCCACAGGACGGTGCCACACTCGTCCCTGGGTGCTTCGGCTGGTGAGGTATACTGAAAGAGCAAGCACGGGCGATCAGCGTCTTTTTCAAGATGTCTTTTCGTCCGTGTGTTTCTGGATGCGGTCGTTTCCTGACCTCCTCTGACGGCCATGATCACTGTCTCACGTGTCTGGGTAAACCGCACGCTGAGGCAGCGTTCATGGATGGCGCATGCCCTCACTGTGAGGGCATGTCCATGTTGGTGCTGAGATCGCGCCTCTCCTTCTTTAAAACAGAAGTGAGAGGCCCCTCTGCCACTACCCCAACGCCGGCGGCTGTAGCGGCCGCTGGCCCGGTTAGTGCTCTGGGAGATCTGAGGGTTACAGTGGGAGCCACTTCGTCGGGTCCGTCCCCACGAACCTCCCACTCCTCCACAGCACCATGTGCCGTCGAGCTGCCGACTGCTGTCGCGGGGCCCTCCTCGGGGGTGCCCCACGTCACTTTCGGCGCTCCGGAGGAGGATCGGATGTCGATCGCCGCATCGGGGAGTGGGCTGAACGGTTCGGAGTCTGACGATGACTCTGAGCTTCCGCCTTCAGGGGTGGTGGCTCAGTCAGAGGCGGACTCTGAGCTTACGGCCATGCTTGCCCGGGCCGCCGCGGGCATCGGGCTTGAGTGGAACCCTCCACCCTGCCCCGAGCGCTCGCGGTTGGATGATTGGTTTCTGGGTTCGGGGCGCGGCACCCAGCCGCGTCCCGCCCCAGTGCCTTTCTTCCCGGAGGTGCATGAGGAGCTCCAGAAGACCTGGCTGGCACCTCATACGGCCAGACTGCGGTCCTCTGCCTCCTCCACTCTCACTACCCTCGATGGTGGGGCCGCCAGGGGATATGTGGACATTCCACAGGTGGAACGTGCGGTTGCGGTGCATTTATGCCCGCAATCGGCGGCCACCTGGCGGAACCGTCCGCGTCTCCCGTCCAAGGCGGGTAAGACCATGGCCGCTCTCGCGGCCAAGGCTTACTCAGCTGCTGGACAGGCGGCTTCTGCCCTGCACGCCATGGCGATTCTGCAGGTCCATCAGGCGAAAGCGCTGAAGGACCTGCACGAGGGTAGTGCTGACCCAGGAGTGCTTCAGGAGCTGCGCGCCGCGACCGACCTCGCCCTCCGGGCGACGAAGGTCACGGCACGTGCCCTGGGTCAAACGATGTCCACCCTGGTGGTCCAGGAACGGCATCTCTGGTTGGACCTGGCTGAGATGAGGGAAGTCGACAAGGCTCGCTTTCTTGACGCCCCCATCTCCCAGGCTGGCCTCTTCGGCGACACCGTCGAGGACTTTGCCCAGCAGTTCTCGGCGGTGCAGAAGCAGACGGAGGCCATCAAACACATCCTGCCCAGGCGTGATGATGCCACCAATCCGCCTCGGGCTGTGCCTCTGTCTGCTCCTCGCCGAGGGCGTCCCCCTGCGGCTCAGGCTCCTGTGAGGTCAGAACCCTCTCACTCTCCTCGAGCCACCCGCAGGAAGGCCACGCCCCCCGGCCAGGCCGCCAAACCGCCTTCCAAGAAAAAGAAGAAGGCGAAGAAGCGGCCCTGAGACGGGAGACCCGGAAGTTTTGGAGGTTGCCACGGAGACGGTGACCGCACCGCTCCCTCCCCCGGGACAGGGCCCGGGGGAAAATCCTGTGTTTTGTTTTCTTTCTGTTCCGCCGCTGGCCGCGAGGTCAGCGGTACCCACATTTTCAATAAAAGAGCAATTTCCAAAAATTCTGGGTCATATGAGAAGGTCCGCGCTGAGGGTGAGCGAGCTTTCGCTCCCTCTCTCTCAGCCCTTCCTTCCTTCGCCACGGGCAGGGTCTTGGCGCCCCGGGAACGCACCGCCTTCCCACGCCACCCTGCCCACTCGGAGCCATGTGAGTGGACTCCACTCACAGCCTCGACCTCGGGGCGCACTGCCTCCCGAGTCAGGCCACAGTGCTCCATGCTGCCCCCCCGTGGGTACTTCTGTTGTCCGGATGGTTCCACTCGTACGGTGCTTGGAGGCGTGGCTACGTCTTCCCAACCCGTCCCGTTGGCTCATTCGGACAGTCAGACTCGGCTACGCGATTCAGTTCGCCAGGCGTCCACCCAGGTTCAGCGGCGTTCTGTTCACCTCGGTGACAGGGCCCAACGCCGCTGTCCTGCGGGCGGAGATTGCGGTTCTCTTGGCGAAGGACGCAATAGAGCCTGTCCCTGCAGCCGAGATGGAGTCTGGGTTTTACAGCCCTTACTTCATAGTACCCAAGAAAGGCGGGGGGTTACGGCCAATCCTGGACCTGCGTGTCTTGAATCGGGCCCTTCACAGGCTCCCGTTCAAGATGCTCACCGTGAAACGCATTCTCACGTGCGTTCGCGCCCAGGATTGGTTTGCAGCTATCGACCTGAAGGACGCGTACTTTCATGTCTCGATCCTTCCTCGACACAGACCGTTCCTACGGTTTGCGTTCGAGGGGCGGGCATATCAGTACAGGGTCCTACCCTTCGGGCTGTCCCTGTCTCCTCGCGTCTTTACCAAAGTCGCAGAGGGGGCCCTTGCCCCACTCAGGGAAGTGGGTGTTCGCATCCTCAACTATCTCGACGACTGGCTCATTTTGGCCCAGTCACGAGAACAGTTGTGCGAACACAGGGACCTGGTGCTCAGGCACCTCAGCCAGTTGGGGCTTCGGGTCAACCGGGAGAAGAGCAAGCTCTGCCCCGTGCAGAGCATCTCTTTTCTCGGTGTGGAGCTGGACTCGGTCAATATGACAGCACGTCTCACCAACGAGCGTGCACAGTCGGTGCTGAACTGCCTGAACTCGTTCTCGCGGAAAACAGCGGTCCCACTGAAACAATTTCAGAGGCTCCTGGGGCATATGGCATCCGCAGCCGCGGTCACGCCGCTCGGATTGCTTCATATGAGACCGCTTCAGCACTGGCTGCACGACCGGGTCCCGAGGTGGGCATGGCACCGTGGCTCACTCCGTGTGGTCATCACACCGAGTTGCCGCCACACATTCAGCCCGTGGTCGGACATTGCTTTTCTACGGGCCGGGGTGCCCCTAGTGCAAGTGTCCAGGCATGTTGTTGTCACAACAGATGCCTCTGCCACCGGCTGGGGTGCCATATGCAGTGGCCAGTCGGCGTCGGGGTCCTGGACGGGATCCCATCGCCATTGGCATATCAACTGCCTCGAGTTGCTGGCAGTACTCCTTGCGCTGCGCCGGTTTCGACCGCTGCTGCAGGGCAAGCATGTACTGGTCCGGTCGGACAACACATCGGCGGTAGCGTATATCAACCACCAGGGTGGTCTACGCTCCCGTCGCATGTCGCAACTCGCCCGCCATCTCCTTCTGTGGAGTCAGCGCCGACTCAGGTCGCTGCGCGCCTCCTACGTCCCGGGCGAGCTCAATCGTGCGGCCGACGCGCTCTCACGACAGCTCACACTCCCGGGGGAATGGAGACTCCACCCCCAGGTTGTCCAGCTGTTATGGAGCCGGTTCGGGGAAGCACAGGTGGACCTGTTCGCTTCTCTGGAATCCGCCCATTGCCAGTTGTTTTATTCGCTGACCGAGGGGACCCTCGGCACGGATGCACTGGCACACAGCTGGCCCCGGGGCCTACGCAAGTATGCGTTTCCCCCAGTGAGCCTCCTTGCACAGACACTGTGCAAGGTCAGGGAGGACGAGGAGCAGGTCTTGCTAGTTGTGCCGTACTGGCCCAACCGGACCTGGTTCCCGGAACTCATGCTCCTCGCGACAGCCCATCCCTGGCGCATTCCCCTGAGACAGGATCTCCTCTCTCAGGGGCAGGGCACCATATGGCACCCACGTCCCGACCTCTGGAACCTCCACATGTGGTTCCTGGACGGGACGCGGCAGACTTGAGTGGCCTACCGCCCGCGGTAGTCGACACCATCACTTCGGCCCGAGCCCCCTCGACGAGGCGCGCTTACGCTTTGAAGTGGAGTCTGTTCGCTGAGTGGTGTTCCTCCCGCAGGGAGGACCCCCGGAAATGCCCGGTCGGTGTTGTGCTTTCCTTCCTTCAAGAGGGTTTGGAACGGAGGCTGTCCCCTTCCACCCTGAAGGTCTATGTGGCCGCCATCGCAGCACATCACCCAGCCCTTGCGTTGCTGTGTCCCGTTCGTGCTCTGCGCGTTTACGTGGACCGCACGCAGAGCTTTAGAAGCTCTGAGCAGCTCTTTGTCTGTTTTGGAGGTCAGCAGAAGGGAAAGGCTGTCTCCAAACAGAGGTTGGCCCACTGGATAGTGGATGCCGTCGCCTTGGCGTACCAGTCCCAAGGCGAGCCGTGCCCTCTCGGGTTGCGAGCTCACTCCACTCGGGGTGTTGCTTCCTCCTGGGCGTTGGCGCACGGCGCCTCTGTTGCAGACATCTGCAGAGCTGCAGGCTGGGCGACACCAAACACATTCGTGAGGTATTATAACCTCCGAGTGGAACCGGTGTCCACCCGTGTGCTTTCTACTCGTAGTTAGCCATGGGTGTTCGCTTGCTGTGCCATTTCCCTCGGGAGAGGGAATGCGAGCACTTTTTCTGCTCCTCAGTTCAGTTCCCCGTAACGGCGAACCCTGTGGAGTTCCTCCTGCATCCTGCGGCAGCCAGACGCGGCGGAGGCGTCAGGCGCCAGGTCCAGTACTTGCGTGTATGCCCAGTTGGTCTGCCCTTGTACTGGACTAGATGCCCATATGCTGTGATTCCCCTCGGGTAATCCCATATGAGATTGTCCACGGTAAGGTTTCCCTGACGGTAAACCCGTGTCTTTCCCTGGGCGGCTTCGTTTTTGCCCCGTCTCTGATTGCTAGTCGTTCCTCCCGAAAGGTAGGACCTACATCAGAGATCTTCCATATGCGTTACTGTTCTCAGACCAGTCCATATGTGTCTCCACACGTTACCTCCCTTCGGGCAGGGTGTGGTCTCCGTAGCTTTCCCCTCCTCGGGGAACGCTTTCCTGGCGTTTTTGTCGTTGCTGGAAAACGAGGGATTGAGTTCCGAAGCACTCTCCCCCGTGGGGTAGGAACAGCAGCTTCGACTTTTCCACAGTAACGCCCTGTCCTCTCCATCTCACCGGTATGGAAGACATTCCTGGGCTTACTCTGGGCGCTGGAGGGTTGCGAGTATGGGCCGCATTTGCACTTGGCACGCCTCAGCCTGCCAGCACCTGCCTCCCTAACACTCGTAACGTGGTTCAGTTGCTATGGCGTTTTCCACGGGACCCCATTACGTCAGTATCGACGTAACGTCGAACGTGACTGACTGAATGGGAACGTCTAGGTTACTAATGTAACCCCCGTTCCCAGAAGGAGGGAACGGAGACGTTACGTTCCCTTGCCATAGCTTTGTGCCACCGCTGAGCGGCCAGATACCTATCTCGGCTCCTCAGCAAAAATATGAATGAAGGTGAGTATGCCGGCCCTATTTATACCCGGATGCCGGGGGAGGGGCCCGGCATGTAAATCTCACAGGCCAATTCCCATTGGCTTGTTTTGTATCCTTGGAGGTGATTGGGCTCCCTAGCGAGACCCCATTACGTCAGTATCGACGTAACGTCTCCGTTCCCTCCTTCTGGGAACGGGGGTTACATTAGTAACCTAGACGTTCTATGAATAATGGAAGACATCCAGAGTCTCTCCTCACTCAGACTGACAGAATGACTTCAGAGACTGACTGTGACGTGAAATGAGCGGATATATGACACAGACATTTGTCACAGGTGACAAATCAATGCAGGATTCTCGATATGACTCGCAAGACGTGACTCCTTCCACTATGTTCGCAGTCTTGCACTATACATAGAACCAAGGTTACACCAGTAACCGTCGGTGAAGTTTGTTGTTTCATTCTCATCAGAGAAGTCTAAAAGCCTTTTGTTTTTAAACATTTTGGGAAAGGTTGTTTTGAGATCTTCCCTTACAGTTGTTTCAGAGTTAAAGGTCCCGTTCTTCGTGATCCCATGTTTCAAACTTTAGTTAGTGTGTAATGTTGTTGTTAGAGTATAAATAAAATCAGTAAAATTTTAAAGTTCAAAGTTCAATGCCAAGCGAGATATTTTATTTAACAGAAGTCGCCTACATCGAACGGCCAGTTTGGACTACATCCGTCTACTTCCTTCTTTAATGACGTCACAGTTTTTTGACTAACCTCCGCCCACAGGAATACACAAAAGTTGCGTTTGTAGAGTGTGTTTGTCGCCATGTCGTCGAAACGCTGTTATTTTCATCCCGCAGTCCAATCACCGGGTCTGATTCCGGCTCAAATTGATAGGGTAAAATTAAAGACATGTTTACAATAACACTGAGCGCATGCATCTCCATGTTATGGTAAGAGGCGTGACCTTTCAGGGCAAGTTGCGCTAAGCTGCTGTCGAATCATAACACAGGAACCGCTGGCACAATCAGAACTCGTTACGTATTTCTGAAGGAGGGACTGAATAGAACAAGGAAGTCATCAGCCCGTTTTTATGACAGTGGAAACAGCGGTATACAAATAAGTAAATTATGTGAAAAATACTGTGTTTTTTTACACGCGAAACATGAACACATGTTATATTGCACACTATAAACACAATCAAAGCTTAAAAAAAACACGAAAAACAGGACCTTTAATTAATAGTTATAATTGATGTGGTGGTATTCTTACTGTCATAAGTGCTGCAATACAAACATTGACCATCTGTGCCTGATGTTTAAATACTATCAAAATGTTGTATGATTTAAAACTTTATCTGTTCATTGTTTATTTCAGTCTCCAATGATACAATAACCAGTCCAAATCTAGATGATGCCACTTCTGCAGATACAGACCATCTTCCTGCCATAGAAGAGCTAAGCAAAGACACTCACTGATGGTGAATACAAGCTTAAAAAGAAGCCCTGGTGTTAAGACTTGTATGGCTTAATATAACATAAATTATATCTCTTACTGAAATATGTAGTAGAAAACCCATAAAAAATCCATGACATATTTGGACAATGGGTGGTGTCATTTTGTTTGCATTCCATGTTGGTGATGTCAAATGGTTGCACTCACTGCTCTACTGACACTGTCATATTGCTTTTTTTAACGCAACTCAGAATATAATATATAATGTCACATTGTGCCACATTTGGTTGTAATTTTCAGTCGATGTAATTTTCAGTCTTAACTGCTTTACTAGCAATACGAGGAGAAAAGAATGGAAAGTTGTGAGAAATGTGGAGGAATAAAACCCTGGTGCCGTTGAGGCTTTTAGAAGACCACAGCTAAAAAAGCTTACAGTTGCCGATGGATATAAATGTATGCTTTAACCAAATGCCACGCCTGTCGTGGAGACTGACGAAAGTAAGCCTATAACACATATTGATTGATAGACTTTTTGATAGACTGCCTCAAAGCTTATGTGCGCTTTGATGCACTAGATTTCTGTGATCACATGAAATAGTAGCATCTTCTCAGCACGTTTAACTATGTGTTATGCATTCAGGTGATCAGATGATTTTAACACGTCATACAACAGTACAACAGTATCATACAATAGTAGTTCGAATAGCCACAGAGACATTGCACGTCTTCGATGCTTTCATCCTCACTAATTTTGCGCTCTGACTCAAATTGAAAAGGCTGATCATGTTTTAAAAGGAACCCAGTAGATATTAACCCTTTGACATGTACGATCACACTGGTGTGTAGTAGCAGTAGAGCAGTGAGTGCAACTATTTGACGTCATTGACAAAGAACGCAAACAAAATGGTGCTGCCCATTGTCCAAATATGTCTTTTTTTTTTTCTTTTTTTTAAATAATGTAAATCCTTCATGGGTTTTCTATTACATATTTCAGTATGAGACATCATTTACATTATATTAAGCCATACAAGTCTTACCACCAGGGGTTCCTTTCAATATACAGGGAGTTGTCCATAAATTAAGACTCTAAAAAGAAACTCTATACAGATACATGTACAACATTAAAAGAGCCTATCAGATTATGATAATTAAACTTTCTTTAGGATAATGAGCAGTCTAGAAAAGGAAGCATATCCAAACCTGATGGTCAAGCAGAAATGAGTGAAGCACCTGAACTGTGCGACTCTGATTCTTCAGATAACAGCATGGGTAAGAAAACAACAATGTTGCTAATAATACAACTTGTTTTCATGTTGAAGTGTCTTGATGTGTTTAAGAATGATTTGTTGATGTTTATTCTAGACATCACATCTCCCAATTTAACAATTGCATTAACTGGAAACTCTGCGGCTGTTCAGTTTGGACATGAAAACATTCTCCTTGGAGAAAAACAGAGTAATATGGAAAATTCAGAAATATCTAGGATTGTTCCTTTACAGAGGAAGATATCAGAATTCCACGTCTCTGTGATCAACATGATTGACTTACATGAAGATGAACATGAGGATTATCTCATTAGTCAACTAGTGAATGAAAATGAAATCCACACCTTCATCTTTGTTGTGCGACTGGGTCAGTTAACAGATGCTAATAAGATGGGCCTTGACTGGATTCAGAGAGTGTTTGGAGACAAAGTTCTTCAGTTTGTGATGATTCTCTTCACCTATGAAAGAGAAGAAGAGTGTGACACTATAAAAGATATAAAAGACCCTATTCTGGATCAGCTGGTGAAGAAATGTGGGGGAAGATATCAGACCTGCTACAAAATGATGAACAACCAATTAGAGATGAGAGAACTGATGAACAAGATTGAACTTCTGTTAGCAGTAAGACAGAGAGAAGACCTGAAAAACAGTGGACATGAAAATGGTAAGAAAACAGATTTGGTTTCTTGATGTTTCACATGTTTTTCTCACTATTCGCTTTTCCACTGTCAGGCCAGTGTGGGCCATGCAGGGCTCACAACAGGCCAGGCCAGGCGGGGCCAATAGCCTCATACCTTGTGCAGAAATCAAGCTGTGTTTCCACTGCTGTTCCAGTAGTACTGTAGCTCTACCCTAAAACAGGCCTCTCTGGAGCAAACATCACACAACCCCACCATTTCATCAGCAAAATGTTAAAATGACAGTAATTTATCAATTCATGTCAGTAATGCACCTCAGTCAAACTGGTATTTATCATTATTTCACATAAAAGATAATAGGCCTACATACTTATCGCTGTAACATGCTCTGTTTTGGTTTAGTTTCATTGTGTTGTGGTTCTGTTTTTTTTGTAATCCTGTCATTATAAGCTGACCTAGGCTATGTTCACAGTGTCAGTCTGTGACAAGCAGGGCAGGGCAAGAGCCGTGAGGGAATGGCGTGAGGCCGGTGGCATGATTGCTAAAGATTGTCTTGCTCTCGCCCCACCCTGCTTGCCACACAGTCCAAATCCGATTATTTGTGTATCCGATTGGAATCTGATCTAAAATTAATGACTGTCCACATTGTGTATTTTGATTTGATCTGATTTGTGTGTCCATGCCGCTCTTTCATTTTCTGTAATATCTGCATTGGTTTCTATGGCAATGCCATTGTGTTGGTAGGTATATGCCAAAAACAACAATAGCAACAACAACAACCACAACATGGAGGGGTTTGTAATGGAGATGTTGTCTTATTTACAACATGGAAATATGTAGTCGCCGCACTGGACTCAAAACATGTCTCCGTTATATTGTCATTTTCTGCTCGTCCGGCACTTTGCAACAACACAACCTTGTTTCTGCAGTAACTTCCAGGTTGTTTCCTATAATAATGTCTGACATTTATGTTTTACATGGCGTGAGAAAGTCACATAAACCATGCAAAATCCGATCAGAGCAGTCAGACTGAAAAGCATTTCCAAAAATGTGATTTGAATAGGATTTCAAGCCACATATAAATGCAGCTCAAAATGCATTTCAAATGATTTTTTGCTTTTCACTCTTGCTAAATCTAATCAAATTTCAATCGGATATGCACAAAAATTGGATTTGGACTGACAGTCTGAACGAGCCCTAGTTTTCTGGTATGTGGCAGTTTGTTCCCTTAGTTACTGATTATTGCTACCTGTGTCTACCTGTGTTCTCTTGTTACCTCCTATGTATTTATAGCCCTGGTTCTATTCAGTTCTCAGACGGTTCTCATTAATTTATGGTTAGGTTTGCATTTATCCTGTGTGTTCCTGATATCTTCTGAGTCTTTTGGATAGTTAATGAAGCCTGTTACTTGAATAGTCTTCATGTGTGCTACCTGCATACAAGACAATTGTGTCTGCTTCTGTTTATTTGTGATCACAGAAATGCACAAAACCACTCCTTTAGGGCTCTTAAGTTCAAAGACTTACACATTTTAAAAAAATATTGATTAAAATATATTTACATCACATTTCTTTAAAAAGAATGAGCATTTCTATTAATTTTCAACGAAATTATGCGATCTGAGGATGTTTGACCTGTCTCCCGCCTCACTATACTGTTATCCTTTCAGCCAGAGCAACAAAGGGAGCACACAGACAGAAAACAGGAAATATACGAGTTAACCACAGTATATGTAATTTATGACATTTGTGGAGACAGATGAAATATGAAACCAAATAAATACACAACTATAATCACATGTGATGTGTCCAAGTTCTTCAAAAGCGTCTTTGGTATTTTCATAGGCATAATGAAAAATTTATTATGGCAATAGTTAGCATAAGTAGCCTTTAGCACCGCATACAAAAATATTTCTGCCTCATGCGGCGATCAGAATCCCCATTGAATCACAATCAAAAGTTATTTCATACATTAAGCTAAAACTTCTTTTTAAATGTCTTAACTGTTGATGTTAGCTGGTAGCCTGATATGTAAACATGGAAAATGAGCAGCATCACTAACCCTCACCTGACTCTGGTAAACTCTGCCTTTGTTCATGACCGGCTCCTCAAGTCCCAGTTAACTCATTTTGGACCAAGGTATTAGGCAGGCCAAAAAACCCTGGCCGTTGGCCCCAGTCAAGCACCAGAAGTGACAGTGGAAATGCAACTGGCACTCACTCGCTTTTGGCCCAACAGCTGAAACACGGCTACTGATGTTTATTTGCCCTTGGTGCACTTACAGCATTTTAATTCAGTATTAAATAATAGTCATTTATAAAATATACCTGTACACATGGACCTTCATCCAATACACCAGCTCAATAAATAATCTGATCAGGTAATCTATTTTAGACAATATCAGTGTCTGTTTAAGAAAAAAATAATATTTTATTTATAGAATACTGTTATTTTTAGGGAATGTCTAGGAAATTTGGCTCCCTGTATGCTAAGACATATTTCTAGTTGATGATATTTGCTGCTGATTTAGAAGACACCAGTTCTGTAATTTAATATTTATCAACATCATCACAAATCAAATTACAGCTCAGTTATAGTGAAATGTTATAATATTTCCAACCTCAAAATATGGTTTGTCCTGTATATCCATAATATTTGCACACAGAAACTGCCAGTTTAGGAGGATTGAGTTCAAGAGCTGATAAAAAAATAAAAATAAAATAAATATGTACCTTGCAATGTATGTGTCAGAATTCCATCTGATCCCTCAGTGCCAGATTCCTCAGCTCCTCCCACTCGTTCCCATTCCCTGGAATACTAACCACCTGCACCTGCTGTCATCAATCATGAACTGCTACGTAAGCCACTCTTACACTCACAGTGTTGTCTGGTCTCATCACTCGTACCTACAGTGAATCACCTGACTACTTACCTGCCAAGCAGATGCGGCAGTTATCTTTGTCCTTTTCGCCTGTTTGGCAGCCTCAGATCCTCTTCTGTCCAAACAAAGACTGATTACCAAACTAAGTTACCTTTGTGGATTCTTCATGTTGCCTTATGTTCCTGATTTTTTATTCTCTGAAATCTCTTCAATAAAGTCTTGTTGATTCCATCCTCATGTCTGCCTTCTATTGTGTAGACCAGATGGATTGTGTAGATGGATTTTGGGGTTGCTGCTTCCAATTCCACCAATCCCTTCACCGACCTATATCAAAAGTTGTGTCAAGTGCTACTTCCTCAGTCCATCTCTTCCTCTGCGATGTGACCTTTGCCAAGCCAGGCCCATCACACGATCCCTTAAAGCATTCACCAACCATTTTAAGGAGGTTTTTGCTCAATAAGCTAATGAAATATCAGTCAATGATCAACTGTATAAGTTGCGTCAAGGAAAATCATCAGTTACAGAGTGTGCTTTACGATTGTGCATGTTGGCAGCTGCTAGCGGCTGGAATGAAGCAGCGCTGATTACTGCCCACCGACAGGGTCTCTTACCTCCGCTGCAGCTGAAACTCACCGTTTATGATGATACCATCAGCCTTGAAAATCTCATCCAACATTCCATCTGCATTTCTCAGCGCACGGCCGCATGCCAACAGGAATTACTTACCTTGTCATCTCCACCTGCTGTTGCTACCGCTTAGCTCCAGCACCCAATTCGATGCAAGTGTACTCATTCTACATCTCCTTTACAGAACGCCAACAGCACATCCAAAATCATCTGTGCCTTTACTGTGTAGCTGAAGGTCATCTTCTACAAGAGTGTCCCGTCCGACCACCCCAAAATATGGTGAGTGTAAAAGTCTAAATGCAGCCTTTCATTGTCTCATTAATATATATCAGTGACCAATGTGACCCTGTCTACCACAGCCCAGGCTCTCGTTAAGTCCGGCTTCATGGGTAACTTTATATCAGGAAAGCTCCTCAGGCATCTCCACCTCTCGAAAATCCTTTGCAAAGAGACCCTAAACATCCATTCCATCATGGGTAAGCCGCTGAGAAAAGGATTTATCAAGCCATAACACCCACCTTAACTTTCTGTTTTGGGCTGCACACCCCATGAGGAAATTTCATTGCTGGTGCTGGAAGAGTCGACCACTGACATCATCGTGGGGTGCCCATGGCTTCAAGTTCATTCCCCACACATCTCATGGACTTCAGGGGAAATCCTGTGGGAAGAGATGTTTCGATGAGTGTCTATGTCTCCCACAGAAACCTACCCGTCAGAATGTTCAGCCTTCCATCTTGATCCAAGCTATCACTATCGAAAGTCCTATTCAAGGTTGCAAAGTGAAAATTCCATCCAAATATCAGGCATTCCAGGATGTGTTCAGCAAGCAGCTGGCCTCAAAGTTACCCAAGAATAAGATCTATCCACTTTCCAGCCTTGAGCAAAAGGCCATGGAGGAGTATGTAGAAGAGGCATTGCAGCAGGGATACATCCTCCCTTCTACTTCCCCTGCTGCTTCAAGATTTTTTTGTGGCAAAAATGACAGAGACTTGTGGATTATCGAGCCCTCAACCAACAAACAGTCAAGTAGCAAATATAGGAATGAGTGGAAGACGGCATTCATTATGCCCACGGGCCACTATGAATATCAGGTTATGCCATATGGCCTTTCCAACTCACCCTCCATCTTCCAAGGATTTATGAATGAAGTATTCCAGGACTATCTCCATTGCTTCATGATCATATAAATCGACAACATCTTGATCTATTCCCTGAATGAAACTGACCACCATCTCCACGTTGCGCAGGTCCTCCAGCACCTGCAAGAACACTGTCTCTATCTCAAATTAGAGAAATGTGAATTTCATCAACTCTCTATCCAGTTCCTGGGCTACATCATCAATGCTACTGAAGTCAAGATGGACCAGGGGAAGGTGCAAGCAGTCCAGAAATGGCCACTCCCTTCCACCATAAAAAAACAATTAAAAGATTTTTAGGACTTGCCAACTTTTATCACCGCTTTATTGCCAACTTCAGTAAGATTTCTTCTCCACTCACCACCTTGCTTCATAACAGGCCCACCTCAGCATTCCACCAGCTGAAGGACGCCTTCACCACTGTTCTCACACTGGTCCACCCAAATCCAACACTGTACTTTGCTGTAGAAGTGGATGCCTTAACAACAGGAGTCCCGGTGTTGTCCCAGTGGCAGAGGACCCACCCAAAGCTCCATCCATGCCCCTACTTTTCAAGGAAGCTGTAAAAACCGGCGAAGCAAAACTATGACATTTGCAATGCTAACCATAAAGTTGGCTTTAGAGGAATGGCGACACTGGCTGGAGGAAGCTAAACACCTGTTTTAAGTCATCACCGACCACTGTAATCTAGACCTCTGGCAAGCACACCACCTCAAACCACAACAAACCTGTTGGGCATTTTCCTTCACCAGGTTCAACTTCACCATTACCTATCAAACTAGAAATAAGAAGATCAAGGCCAGTGCACGGTCCCACATGCATGCTCCCAACGTTCCTATGGCTCCATACTCCCTCCAGCCCACATCATCAGCCCTGTCCAGTGGTCAATGGATAAACGGATCGATGAAGCCACTCCACCAGCAGGTACTGAGGGTAAGATTTATGTTCTATCTGTCCTATATCTGAACCTCATGGACTCTGCAACTGGTACTGGTGGCCTCATATGACTAATGGGCAAACCAAACGGAAAATACAGGATATTGGCTACTTCCTTAGGTCATACTGCCAGTCACCAACACAGCTGGAGCCAGTACATCACTTGGGCCGAGTACACACAGAACTCCCTCCGGCAACCCACCACTGAACTTTGTGATTTAATGTTCCATGAAAGTCTATGTATACATGTAAAATAAGAATAAAAATCAATGTTCAAATTTATCATAGCATGTCTTAAACTAAAATGAATTACTATTAATGATATTTGTGTTAATAAGTACAAGCTGTGACTGTGCCAGACGTTACACCATTCAGAGAACATAATGTCACATCACTAAATGACCAAGTATTGTGATTTGTTTAACCAATACAGTACTATCAATTAAACATATATTCTATTTTAAAGATATTCATAAAAAACTAATTTCTATCACTTTTCCAAAACTTTCTGGGTTTATTTATTTGTGCAAAACTTTTCCAGACCTGGAAATTGCTATTTTAAAATTCCACAACTTTTCCAGTTTTTCATGACCATACAAATCCTGTTTGATCTACCACTGGTCCATGACAATTACATAATAGCGTTCTTTGTGGCTCCAGTTAATTTTTTCTGTTCAGCCCATCGAGGTGAGACGCAAGTAAAACACACGGAAGTTGTAACTGAAGTTATCATTTTAATTGAAAGCGACACTGTCACTGTATTTCATGTTTAATACTGAAAAGCTGCTGCTAAAGAAATCTATTGTATAAAATTCTGTATAAATAATTGTGATGTGACTGGAGTGCTAAATTGCAGAGCTGGTGCAAACATATGCATGTCACTATGATTAGATGCTGCTGTAAATGTTGTTTTCTCACTGCTGTCATTTTTGTTATGTGTTCATTGTGTTATTAAGAGGAAAGCATGCAGTACATACTTATATATTCATCTAAACGGTGTTCATTGGTAACAATAAACTGCTGCTGAGGTTTTTAAAATTTCTTTCTACCCCTGAACAAAGAAAGAAAATTAACTTTGGTATGCGCATATTAAGTCTAGCACAGCATGCAAGAGTGTTCACCAAAGTAAAAGCTTAGTCAAAATAACAAACTGTGGATGCCAAATGTACAAACTGTAAGCCAAATATTTATTTACAATTATATTTATAAGCCATCAGATATATAGGAAAGGTCAAAGCCATTTGTTAACACTCATCTATCCTTTATTCTATACATGTTATTTTGGTTTTTCTGAATAATGTAATAAAATAAATTAGTAGCTGCCATACTGGATACAATGCTCATATTCTGCTTCCTTTATGCTTTTTAAGGTGATGAACTCCCAACAATGAGGCACATCACAACTACAGAGACTGGAGAAAAACACAGGGTGAGCACCTGCTGCACCAGGGCTGTCTTTCCTTTGATTTTGAGTGGCAAAAATGTTACGATGTTGTCAGCAAGCTAGCTTTTTTGTGCTATTTTGTACATGACTCAACATTCTCACAAACTCTAAGAATGGTCAGAGAATGATTCTAGAGAACTAGAGATGATTCTATTGTTCAGTTCTTTAAAACCACAAATTAACATGGATGTTGTTTATTTATTTAACAGGGGAAAAACAAAGACTTACGAACAAAAGTCAGACAAGATCAATGCGTACAACAGGAAGACACTAAAAAAATGAATCTTCTATGTCGCAGACTTCACCTTGAATTCAGACAAAACAATAAACTGAGAACTGCAAATTTTCTTCAGATAACTTCACATTCATTACAATCAAATGAATCTTGTGGCGAGGAAGACCTGTTTCAGACTTTCCTACAAAAACTACTGATGATGGACTATAGGGCGAGATACATAACTATTAAGAAGAATAAAGAACAGGATCACACACAACAAAAAGACAAAAACTCTGAAAGTGAGAGTGATATTTTTGATGATGTTTTTAAAGATGTATCTTTATCCAACAAAGGATCAAGTCAATCTGAGCGAATCCACCCGATGGATGTTCAGATGGCCGGGTTTCATTGTGCTGATGGTTTCCTGAAGCAGCTGATGGTCACCAAACTGTCCCAGTGTCAGTACGCTCTGCCTCTGCTTGTTCCTGATCCATTCACACAACAGATTGAGTTTCCTCTTTGGACATTCAGACAAATCAACAAGACCTGGAAGGTGAAAAACACCAACAATGAATTCATCAGTCAAAACCAGCCTGTCTACAAGGCAGAAACTCCAATGGTGTCCTTCTTCAGGTTTGGCTCTGTGTCTTCATCCAAGTCTCAGCTGATGAACAGTCTGATCAATGAGAAACACAACACGTTCTTCCACAGGAACTGCCCAGGCAGCAGCAGAACCAGAGTCCTGATGGACGGAGTGGTGGAGATCGCCTGGTTCTGCCCCTCTGGGAAAAACACGGATAAATTCACTGACTGTGTTGCTTTCTGTAATCTACATGGTGATGCAGGAGACCATGAGAAACAGCTGCAGATCCTCATTGAAATGAGCTCAGTCAATGTTGTTCTTTTACCACAACTGGACAGAAATGACAAAAGTGCAGCAATAATCCAAAAACTATATAAGGACAGAAAGCCACTCATTTTCCTTTTTACAGAAAATGAATCTGCAGTGAATGAGTTGAAGAAAGGGAAATTCAAAATTGGTTTAAAAGACAGAAATCAGTCAGATGTATCTGAAGAACTCAGAAGAGTTATCAATGATTGTCTCTCAGAATCATCTTCCACTTTCAGAATTGAAGATGTGTCCAAATACTCAGACATCAGAGTAGATGAGGAAGATGATGAAGACTGCCGAAGAGGAAGAGAAGCAGCACAGCAGATGATGAGTTTACTGGAGAAGAAAGATCTGACAGAAATCAAAGAATCAGTTCTGCCTCATCAGGGGAAACTGTGGCATCAGTGGAGTCAGAAGAACAAGGAACTACATCGACCTCAAGCATATGAGACAGAAATGGACATAAGTAAAAAACACTCGGAAATTAAGAAAATCCGTCAACAGCAGCATGAATCTGATATAAGCAAGTTTATGAAATTCTTTATTAAAGAAATTAACTCAGATGCTGCAAATAAAAATATATATTTTCTAAAATTACTTGAAATACACCTGGATGAATATATCTCTGCTGACCTCTCTGCTTTACATAACAAATATGATAAAAAGTGGTCAACAGTTGTAAGACTGAAAGAGAATTATGATAAATCTGAGCAACTGACAGCTGAACAAAATGAACTTGAAAGAATATCTGAGGAACTTCAAGCTGCAGCCTTTGGTCTGCAGCACATCATGAGGGAGATCGGTCAGATCTATGAATCATGTTCATCTGTGAAGAAGAACAAGAAAGACCTGCAGTTTGACTTCTCTTCTCTCCCGAGTCTTGCAGCAGAGATGATGATCTCTGGATTTCCACTGGAGCTGATGGATGGAGATGCTGCTCATGTTCCTCTGATCTGGATCTCTGCTGTTCTAGATGAACTCATCCAGAAACTGGGAGACCAGAGAGTCTTTGTGCTGTCAGTTTTAGGGATTCAGAGCTCTGGGAAATCCACCATGCTGAATGCCATGTTTGGACTCCAGTTTGCCGTCAGTGCTGGCAGGTGCACCAGAGGAGCTTTCATGCAGCTGGTCAAAGTGTCAGATGAGGTGAAAACACAAATGAAGATTGACTATATTCTGGTTGTTGATACTGAGGGTCTAAATGCTCTAGAACTGGCTGGAAGATCAACAAGACATCATGACAATGAATTGGCAACATTTGTTGTTGGTCTTGCAAATCTGACCTTGATCAACATCTTTGGAGAAAACCCATCTGAGATGCAGGACATTCTTCAGATTGTTGTTCAGGCCTTCATGAGGATGAAGAAGGTCAGACTTGATCCCAGCTGTGTGTTTGTGCATCAGAACGTTTCAGATGTCACAGCTGGAGAAAAAACTAAGGAGGGAAGGAGACGACTGCAGGAGAAACTGGATGAGATGACAAAACTTGCTGCTGAAGAGGAAGTTTATGATGCAGAATGTTTCAGTGACGTCATTAAATTTGATGCACGAAATGATGTGAAGTATTTTGCTCATATCTGGGAGGGAAACCCACCCATGGCACCGACAAACCCAAACTACTGTGAGAATATTCAAGAACTAAAGGAAACTATTATGTCTCATGCAGCAAAATCAGATAAAATGATGCTGACACATTTAAAAGTTTGTATTAAAGATCTCTGGGAGGCTTTACTAAAGGAGCGATTCGTCTTCAGCTTCAGAAATTCTCTGGAGATTTCAGCCTACAGGAAACTGGAGACCGAATACAACAAGTGGTCCTGGAGTCTTCGCAGTGCCATGATGGAAACTGAGAACAAACTACACAACCAAATAGAAAATGAAGCAATTCATGAGGTTGAGGAAACTGATCTTCAAACAGAACTGAATGAAACAAGTGAAGAAGTGGAAAAATCAATGTTAGAATTCTTTGAGGAAGACAAAGATAAAGATATACTGATTCAGTGGAAAACATCATTTAAAATCAAAATCAAAGATGTTCAGGAAAATATTGTGAGAGAAACAAAGAGGAAATTAAATGAGATTCTTCAGCAACGAGAGCTGAAGAAAATGATTGATGCTCAGAGGACACTTCATGAAAACACTCTCTATGAAAAGAGCAAAAAACTTGCTTTAAAATTCAAAGACAAAGCAAATGATGAAGAAACACTGAAGAAAGAGTTTGATTTGTTTTGGGAACAATATGTAAATAAGATCATCAGAGACACTCATCCAATCAAAGACATTGACATACTGACAGATGTAAAAAGGCTTCTCAGTGAAATCCGTCAGGGATATCTCCCTGAAGACCACAGAAAAGAGGCCAGTGAATACAATATTTTCAATGTGTTGAGATTTTCTGAATATGTTATTTTCAAAAAGTCTACAAAAAAAGAGATGCAAGATGCTGTAAAGGATGTTTGTCGAACAGTAAAATCATCATTTGGATCTGCTCAAACTTTGTCACCAGAAGATGAAGCCCAAATAAGATCATTAGTCACAGATGTTGCTCAGCAGACAGACAGAATGATTCAGTCATTTAACATTTCAAAGATGGGCTACAACATCAGCTGCATTCAAAAACTCACAGAATACATCAAGAACAGAATAACAGAACATCAGGAAGGATCTGTGAAATATGTGTTCAAGAAAATATTCTTCATGGTTTTAGTTCTCTCGATCTGTAAGAGAACAAACAAGATGATCACTGACCAACACAGACTGTTCAAGGAAGCCAATGATCCTGTTCTCTATTTGGAGAGGAAGAGAGAAGAGTACTATAGTATTTTCCAGAAATACTGTCATGGAGCAACATCAGCTGCCATTTTTGGTGTGATCGTCTGTCAGAAACTTAAAGAGCCCATTGAGCAGAGTGTCTACAAGAAGACTGCCAGAGATCTGACAGATGAAATAAGATCAAACTGTGAATCACTAAATGGAAACAGATCAAATCTGGAGAAACACATCCTGAAAACACTGGCAGAAGAGGAGGATTTTGACAAATACATAAACTACATTGATAATCCCAGTCATCACTTCAAGAGTTTCATCAGAGATGAAGTCAGTCGCTACATCACTGATAAGTTCAGTGTCAGTGTTTTACACAAGTTGAAGAAGAACATTAAACTCCTGCAGCAGAAGATCATGGAAGTAGCATGTGAATCTACTGAACATGTTCAAGTGAACAGAGGAGATGTTGGTTTGTGGTTGAAGAGTTTCACACAGAAGCTCTCAGATGAGCTGATCTTCTCTGAAAGAAACCTCAGTGGAGTGAAACATGATGATGTTGATGATTTCAACCTCCTCGAAGATGTGATAAGACAAGAGCTTCCAGCTATACCTTCTGACATCATCAGTAGATTCAACACAGAGACGATTTCAGTAAATCTGGACTATAAGTTCAGACCAGATGAGATTCTAATTGATCACTTCTGTCAGTGCTGTTGGGTTCAGTGTCCGTTCTGTAAAGCCATCTGCACAAACACCATAAAAGACCATGATGGAGATCACAGTGTTTCATTTCACCGTATTATTGGACTTAACGGAATATATCACGACAATACAGAAAACCTGTCTGCCCATATCTGCACATCTGCAGTAGCAAACAGCAATCTATATTTTTATCCCAATGAATCACAAAAAGTCCTCTGGAGAAATTATAAAACAGCAGGAGAAGAATATGCAAAGTGGAGCATCACTCCTGATCTCTCTGAACTGCCCTACTGGAAGTGGTTTGTGTGCAGATTCCAGAAAGATCTGGAAAAACACTACAGTAAAACATTTGAGGGACAGGGTAAGATACCAGATGAATGGAACAAATTCTCTAAACAGGATGCTCTGGAGAGTTTGGACAAATACATTTAGTATTTGCAAGTTGCTATGGATAAAAGTGTGTGTGCTAAATGAATAAATGTAAATTTAGTTGAACAAGTAAATTAAGTTTTAGGTTTTTGATTTACAGAACACAATTTGAAATTACTTTGTTCCTAACTTCAGTGAGTCCAAAATAATTTAATCTTTAGTTCACAGAATACAGAATACTGTACATCAGAGAAAAGAGTTTAAATATTTAATTAAAGTATTCTGCTTCAAAAGACAGTATGTGTTCCACAGATCATTATCAATGAACTGATCTCTAATTTAAGACAATAGATGTCGGAATAAAAGGACCACTTAATGAGGAAAAAGTCTTTACAATGTAGTTTGACTCTGTTCTGCATGTTTTCAGCGCACACTGTGTTTATTATTAACAGGACATTTTCTTGACATGTCACTGATAATACTGATTGAGTTTAATACTTAAAACAGTTTTGTCTCCTGAATTCTGCTTTTCGTTTTATAATTAATTCTATATTTTAACAAGTAATTTAACTTAACATTACATGACCAGCAAAAATCCATCACATTTCATCACAGTACCCTCACCTATTACCAATTCACCTGCTTATTGTGGACTTTCAAAACTATTTAACTTGGATATACTACAATCTTTCACTTTTATTCTGCATCTGTCCCAATTTTTTTTGAGTGTGTTGTAGCCATCAAAATCAAAATTTGTTCATATTTGGAAAAAAATACAATTAAGTTGGTCAGTGAAAACATTGGAGATCAATTATTTGCACTTTTGTCAGTTAAATAAAGGTTAAAGAGAATTAACAAATCACAGATTCTTGATTTTACAGCTTTCCTTGGGTGAACATGTTTATGATTATATAAAAGATGCCATAAATAAGATAAACTGAGTGGATTTCTGACAATACCTTTGAATATATATTTTTTTAAGAATATTATTAATTTTACATTTATGGGCTTTGGATAAAAAGAAAGGGGTCAGTCCATCCCAAGAGGTCCAATGAAGGTTGCTTGACCATATTAATTTGTTTTTAGTGATTAACTCTATGTATTTGTATTGCAAAACAACATACACTCAAAAAAAAAAAATGTCTATATTTAAGATTTATTTCATTAACTTGCATATAAAATTTCCATCCATTTGGATTACATAGCTTTAACATAAATTAATAAACTGAATGTGATCCATATTTGACAGTCTTACATAAAGGAAACATGAGATTTATGTAAATATCACACGACAAAATCCTCAGGGTTATAATAACACTGATCCTTCATATGTGTGCACACTACAGAGTGTTAAGATAACACTGAAGCAGTGTTGAAGTTAATGAGATAATTAAGTGTTGATTAAGCATTAGTGATGAACAATCACTGAAGAAAAGAGAAACAAGAGCAGAAAAAAGAGACAGAAACCTCCAGCCACAGCCTTAGATGAAATCAACTGAAGATAAAAGGCATTAAATCTCTCAAGATCTTAGCAGAGGAGGATTAAACAACTCCACAAACAGCCTTACCAACTTCACTTATTACTATCCAGTTTGACTTTATTACTGTTTTATTGAAAATAATTGTTTCGTTTGAAGTCACTCTCTGTGTGGTCACTACTGTTGAAATAAAGTGTTTTCATTGCATGTAAAGGTCACCGATATTTTATGTAAGATAAAATACTGGAATTTTACGCAAATGGGTCATACCATTGACATTACCTGAGCAGTGGACAAAAATCCCCCGCTTATTCAAGGGCACGCATTTAATGCATGGACCGAGCAAACACATAATATAAGTGTCTAAATGCATAAGCATAGTTCCAATGAATGATAAATGAAATTTAACTTTATGTTGTTACAGGGTTTCCGCGGGGTCTTAAAAAGTCTTAAAAAGTCTAAAATTCTGAACTTTAAATTTAAGGCCTTAAAAAGTCTTAAAAACGGCCAGATTTTCATCAGAGGTCTTAAATTTCATTTAGTCACGTCTTAAATTTTTTTACCCATTTCCAGAAACGCTACCTGCTGAAAGTTATTACAAAGTAGCAAAAAAAGTAGCGAGTCGTAGTTCTTTCTGGGGTATATTGGTGTTGGTATATGCGGTGATAAAACTACAAATCCCGTGATAAATGCAATACCTGCCCGCGAAATACGTCTGCGTCTCCTCAGAGTTTGTTAAAGTTCGGCTACGTGTGGATGGTGAAATGGGAAAGTGTACTTTCAACGAGACATGGCTAGATCACAGCGATTTCTGCTGTTGGTTACAAGCGGTACCCAGCTCCAGGTACGAGGCTCACTGCAAACTTTGCAAAAAAAAAAAAAAAAAAAAATCAGCTAGAGAGTCTGGGTGTGAAGCGGTGTAAAGGCGCTGGAGTCACACGACAGAGCGGAGAAACACAAGCTAGCCGCAAAATCCCTTCAGCGGACTCGGCCAATTAGCCTCACCACTGCCGTCGTCCTCCTCAATGCCTGTCCCTCCGGTCTCCAGCGCAATATCATCACAGCTCCGTCGAACAACCATTGGGGTACTTTTGGAGCGACTGACACATCGAAAGCCGAGGTGATTTGTATACTACACATGGTGACTAAACAAACACCACTCATTTAATAGCAACAGTGAGATTAGCGATCTCTTCCAAGTGATGTTCCCTGATTCAGTAATCGCGAAGTCGTTCTCTTGCGGGCCCAACAAGATCGCTTACGGCGAGATTTGGATTGGGGGAGTTTATAAAGAGGGAATTGATTCGTACTCTTACCGGGCCGTATGTCGTAACGTTCAGTGAAAGCCAAAATCAGACCAACAGGACCATTGTTCTGGAACAATGAAATAGTTTAGTCGATGTACCTGGACTCACAGTTCATGGGACAGTGCGGGACACACACATACACACACACACACACACACACACACATACACATACACATACATACATATATCAGATAATCCATGTTAGATAGATACTCTAATTATCCCGAGGTAAGTATCTATCTATCTAAAATGGATTATCTGGTGTGTGTGTGTGTGTGTGTGTGTGTGTGTGTGTGTGTGTGCTACATTGGTTGTTACATGGGTTGGAGTAGCCTGTTCAATCTTTATTAGGCTATTAATATGCTGTTTTGTAATGTAAATAAATAATGAGATGAAATCTATTCTATTTGAGGGCAAGTTTGTTTTAGCCTATTATCATTTTGGGCCTAAGGTTTTTAAGGCATTTGGCACATTGATGTGTGTGGAAGGTTACTAATGTGATTGCTTTATCTGTAAATTAAATAAATGCTTTTTCAATGACTGAATTCATTGAAATAAAATGATTTTTTCAGAATTTCTTTGATTTTAATATTTTTTGGTAATGCGTCGTGTAGGTCTTAAATTTCAGTCTTTATGGTCTTAAAATGTCTTAAAAAGGTCTTAAATTTGACTTACTGAAACCTGCATAAACCCTGTGTTAAACTGAATGTGCGAAGGAAACAGCTGAAATAACTACAACACAACTACAACGTACAACGCACGGTTTATCTTTCAATTAGATGCGCATTAAAGTTGTGTTCGTTACAGTAGACCAGGGATGGAAATTAGGTGTGTGATTAGGCGGGTGATTTTGTGTTATGGCGGGTAAACTCGCTTCACCTACCGGCCACTGTGGCAGGTAAATAAAAATAGCATACTGTTTCACCTGGACGGCGGACACTTTTAGAGGAGGCACACCTTAAAAAAAAAAGTGGCGTTACATTGCAGACGTTAAGAGGTCTGCAGAGAAAACATCTCAAGAGGAGCCAGTGGACAAAGAGGCGAAGGTCAAAAACTGTTTAAAGAACGATGGAGAAAAGCAGACCCGCGACGAGACAAGTCTGACAATGTTCTGCTCGGTATGTCGTCAACACACTTCAGAAGATGCCAAAACTAATAGTTTCATTGTTGGGACTAAAAACCTAAAACTGGAAGCCACAAAAGACCACGAATCATCCAAATGCAACATCCAGGTAAAAAAGAGAGCACAGGGAAAAGCAGCCCCAGAGAATACGGCTGCCATGAAGGCACTTACCAGCCTGAAGATGGTCCAGTTGGATAAGATGATAATACTGTTTAGGAATGCCCCTGCAATCACGAAAAAAGGAAGGCCATTTTAAGATTACGAATGGCAATGCAAGTAAGTTGTTTTTTGTTTTTGTCTATGAAATGTTGAATAGTAGATTTTAGATTAAATGCTAAATAAGGTCAGAAGAATATAGCGCCCATGTAACTAATGTCAGTTAGCTAGGCTAGTTTATATGCATAAAGTAGCCTATAAAGTTAGTGCTATGGTACGATATTTACTTCTAAGTTTACTTTTCATTGTTTTTTTTTTCCATTTTCATTTTATAGATTAGATGAGAAAAAGGGAATTAGCACAGGTAGCAATTACATGAATCAGAAGCAAGCCAGGGTGTTTATTAAGCACATAGCTGCAGCTGAGAGGAAGACCCTTCAGTCAAAGATAGCGACAGCGACATTCCTCTCCATTATGTCCGACGGGTCTGACACTGCCGTGATGGAACAGGAAATGCTGTATACACGCTTGTGCAACTGAGGCAAGGTGGAGGTCCACTTTGTAGGGATACAGGATGTGGAGAAAGCAGACGGTGAGAATATCGCTCAGGCAATAGATAAAATGATGAGGGAGGTCTGTGGAGAAGAGTGGCAGGCCAAGTTGGTGGCATGTGCAACTGATGGTGCGTCGGTGATGACAGCGACACATAAAGGAGTAGTGAGCAGGCTGAGAGGAAGTAACATGCACATTCCTGGGTATTCACTGTATGGCTGTAACGTAGCGGGACTGAGGCAGAGATCCATATGCAAGCTTTTATTTACAGTGAGCATAATCGTACAGGCTGGGTCAATCAGGGGCAAACAGGAACAGCAAGGGACAGGCAGAATCGGAGTCAGGAAACAGGCAATGGTCAGGCTAGGCAGATATCACTCACAGAACAGTATACAAGGCAAAGGTCAGGACAGGCAGCAACGGAATCGTAAACGGGTAACAGGCAGGATCAACAACAGATAGGCAGACAGGATATAAACGCTCAGAAATGACACACAGGGTAATCAAGACTTCGCGGTGAGGTGGTGTGTGTGAAAGTCCTCTATAGTCCTGGTAATGATCTGCAGCTGGGTGTGGTGATCAGTGTGGAGTGCTAGGCTGTAAGTGGCAACAGGTGATTGGTGGAGTGAGTGCATGTGATTGGCAGGGAGGATTGTGGGAAGTGTAGTCCAGAAACTGACAGGAGCCGACCATGATCGTGACAATGGCACACCGCATGGAACTAGCTTTCAAGGATGCCATTAAGAGCTGCTCTATGGCAAAACAGATTGAAGATGTGCTGTCAGGGCTGCATACATTCTATTGTAAAAGTGCAAACCTAAAGCACAGCTTCAAGATTCTGGGCCAGAATCCCCTTGTACCAACTAGGGTTGGAGGCACCAGGTGGGTTTCTCACCTCTTTAGGGCCATTGACCATTTTTTGAGGGGTTACCAGGGACTTACCCAGCACCTAGACCAGGTAGGCTAAATAACAACAGTGTAGAGAACTTAAGTTAAAAGGTTAGGTCCGTTTACTGTCAGGAATTTGTTCAGTGTAATTTAATAAATCAACTTACACTTATAAAACACTTATATAAAAATTATAAAGTTGTGTTAATGTGTTTGCTGCTTAGCTGAATATATTAAATAAACTTACTAATGCAAATGTACCACAGACCTGGGCCCAAGCTAAAAGCCAAGCTGGCCTGACGCAGATCGCTCTAAAGGTATGTGGTTTAGGTTCATACATAACATTTCATCTACAAAGTCATGAAAGCATATAACTCAATGTTGTTTCATTATGTCTGTCTCCTTTCAGAATTTGGTGAATCAGAAGTGGAGGAATTAACTACACACTTCCAGAGCATCCTGACATCCTCGGGGGTCGCTGTTGAGCTCATCCCAGATCAGTGGACCATTCTCAAGACCAGACTGTATGAGATGGGAGAGAGTCTCCACATGAAGACCTGGCCAGAAATCAACAGGTCTTTGCAACCGCAGTGCCCCGACATCCTCAGCCTGGTTGACCTCATTCTCACCATACCAACCTCTACTGCAGACTGTGAAAGAGGCTTCAGTCAAATGAAGTTAGTGAAAAGTGACTGGAGGTCCCGTCTTACATCAAGAATCCTCTGTGACCTACTGACTGTCCAGCTATCCAGTCCCTCTATTGAGAATTATGACCACACCCCTGCTATCCAGCTCTGGCATCAGGCTAGCATCCGGCCTAGAAGGCCACAGTTCATGGAGGGGAAGAAGAACACTCAGGAAAGCACCTCTGAAACTTCAGAATCTGATTCTGATGAGCAGGAGTAAATTGGACTGGGAGTGGGGAGGATGGGTGGAGGAATGTTAGTTTTTTGTTTAATTTGCCCTACTCATTTAATTAAATGTATATCAGTTTATGGTTTGTGTGTGTATAAGAGAGAAAGAGAAAATGTCAGTATTTCATTGAGACTTGAGATTAAATAAACTGCTTAAATATTGTAGATCTTTAAGTATTAATTTTCACATGCAGTTACACATTGTCAGTTAAAAACAATAAAGTGGCTGGTAAAAACATTGAGTGGCTGGTAGATTTTGAAATCCACCAGCCACAGTGGCCGGTGGACAAAAAAGTTAATTTCCATCCCTGCAGTAGACACCCAGCGCGTTTTCTTTCTGAATCAACGTAAAACAGGAATATGCTCCATATAAAGACAACAAAGAGGGCTTTTATAACTATTCCGTTAAGAAAAGTTAGTTTAGGATTATTTGGGAAAGTGCATATTCTAAGGTAGTCTCTCCATGTAAGCATTTGTTTAATGTACCTGGAACACTTTAGGTTGTGTAGCCATTATCCTGCACTATAGAACTAACAATACTTTAAAAATTTTGGCTTATGTGAATTTCTACAAATGCCAATTTTTAGGCTATTAAAATAAAGTTATGTAGCGTCATTAAAACTAACATGAACTAACATTAACAATGGACAAAAGGGTTTTTTGCCCTTACTCTCTGTCCTCCTGAAGGCTGCTGTGTAATTTGCACCCTGACTAAGACACATTGGAAGCATTTCAGTAACCCTAATGAATGCATATAGAAATGCAGAATCAAATCACATCGAATTTTAATGTAAATCACCTCGAATCGAATCGTTCTGAATTTACACAAATCGTTCTTGAATCGAACACCTATGAATTGTGAATCAAATCGATTCGCTGTCTACCCAAAGATTCACAGCCCTAGACCATGGTGATGCAGGCAGTTCAAGGGACCATGGTGGTGTAGGCAGTTCAGGGCGCCAGAGAGGTATGGCCCCCTGAACCCCCCCAAAAACGCTGGTCAGACTCTGGCGTGGTGGCCATCTTGAGAAACTTTTCGGCACACAAAAAGAACACTTACGTTCTTGATTCTGTCTTTCAGTGATTCTGCTTGTTAACAGCAGGTGTTCATCAGTGTCTGAATTCACTCACTTGTTTTCCTTCACTCTGTCAAGTGGACTATATTAGTGAACTAATGTAGGGAATAGTGAATGAGGGTATAGTGTGAGATTTGGAACATAGCCTTATATGCTGAAGGCTACTTTCTTGAAAATATTACTCAGAATTTGATTTCTACAGTATATTGCTGTTTTAATGGGAAACAGTATATTACTGTCAGTATTTGGCTGTTTTTTTACAGCAGTTTTTTATAGTGTTAAACAAAAAACAGTGGTTTTCAATGCAGTGTTGTCTATAATTACATTAGCTCATGCATGTGTGCTGTTTAATTACCTCACTTTTATTCATTAGAGTTTTAGATGCACAACGTATTTGAGCAGTTTAGTTTAGTTTAATTTTATGTTAAGAAATAGTCTTTGTATAGCGGACTCAAATGAAATAAGTATAATATACTCAAATTATTAACACAATATAAATATTAGTTTTTGAACTTAAATTGAGGCAATTTACAGTAAAATTAGCTTTTTAACAGATTATTAAACTAGTTCTTTTTTTTTTTCTTTTTTCTTTTTTTTAACAATGTACACCAAAAGTTATTACAATCCATGTTTTGAAAGTAGAATTTTCAGCCTTTTTGTTTTCATTTCCCTTTTTCCTTACTGAAAGCCAAATGGTAATTTGAAAAAGTCCATAAAAGTCTTGAAAGGTTACCAGTAGTGCTGGGTGGTAAGCCATTTTATCCGGAATACTGTTTTTTATTGTGTGCATTTTTCAAATACCGCCATACCAGTGCATAACTGAAACAAATACCTATTCAGTGGCCAACAAAGTATATGACATTGTTTACCATGAAAAGCACTATATAGAGTGTAACAGCTAGGGCTGTAACGATATGCGATATGAAATCGAAATCACGATACGCAGGTCCACGAACCTGTATCACGATGTGAGAAGGCAGAATCGCGACACACCCCTTCCAACTCCCAGAGTTATCCTTCCTGTTCAGATCCAATGCTACCAAATTTTTCAATTACTATAAGTATTAGGGGTGTAACGATTTATCGTAGATGGTGTGTCTCAATCAGCTCTCTAGTTCAGTAAGTGTTTCGGGCACACATTGAATCTTGCAAGCAGGTTTAAACATTTCTCATGTCAGTCTCTTGCATGGTCGCGTGAGAAAAGTCGTGGCTTTCTTTCACCGCAGTGCACAGCAACAGCTGTGCTCACAGAAAAGCAAAAGATGCTTGCGATGCTTTGCTTTAAGAAGTTCTAAGGGGCCGTTCACATATTGCGTCTTTTCCGCGTGCAAGTCAGTTATTATTTTCAAATGTAGCCGCGCGGCAGGCGCGCTCATAATGGGATCGACGCGCATGCAATTCTCAACTTCTCAGAATGCCGCAAGCGTACCGCAGGTCGTGTGACAAGAATCAACCGATCAGTTATGGCCTTTCCGTAACAAAACATCAAAAGCTCAGCTGAACAGCTGATCATAGCTGTACATGGTGGTTTTTATATCTTATCTCCATCAATATATCTCGTAGTAAAACTAATGCAAGGGCTAGAAATCATTTATCCTTTGCAGAAACATCCTGATCCTCTTGGAGAGCTCAGTTCATGGTCGCATAGCAACGACCGACGCCACGGGAGCGCAAGCACTTTGGAAAGAAGGAGAAGCGGTGCGGCCGCGCCTTCCATGCGTTTTTAGACGCGATATTTGAACGGCCCCTATTCATAATTCTAAGTTCATGTTAAATTTAACATTTTTTTTCAGTGACAGACAGCCCTATTCAACTGTTAATTTGAATACAGAAGGTTTTTATTAAAATTTTATATTTATTTATTTTATTGAAATGTGGTCTTGTATGTATAACAAGGAAAATTATTGAAATTTGTTAATGTTTTTTTTAATAAATCTCGTTTGAATTTCAGTTTCATTTTATTCAAAATATCGTGATACGTATTGTATCGTGAACTCCGTATCGAGATACGTACCGTATCGTGACCTGAGCGTATTGTTACACCCCTATTAACAGCATATCCTTCTTACTAATGGTTATAGCTTTTTAAGACAACAATTAATAACCCACACTTTAACTGGGCAAATACCACCTATGATCTAATTGCGATATGGACTAGTGTCTGTAAATATTAAACTGCAAAACGACTGCTGATTAATATGAAGTTTGCATGTTCTGTGCGTCTGTGTGAATAAGTGCACATGAGACATACTCATGAGGTCACTCCACATGAACTTCATGTCTAGAGCTTATCCGAGAGTCACTTCACAAGATTCCCACCATTTCATTTGATATGAACAATTGTCAAATACACACAGCAACCCTGCACTACAAATCATTATTATTAATAATAAAATTCATTAACAAAATATATATTTTTAAGAGTATCAAACAATTTTTAGTTTTAATACAGTAAACCTGCTGTGCCTTCAGTTGAGCACTTTGCCAAAAATAAAATTGTTACATTCATTTGTGTTATGATCATCAGATGGAGTGCCCTTGATAGCCTCCAGAGGGCACTCCACCCTGGACTATTGCCTTCCTGTCAAGGACCATTTCACATAACCCAGATGACCAGAATATTAAAAAATACTGTGATTGATTTTTGGTCATACCGCCCAGCCCTGGTTACGAGTAGCAGAAGCAAAGAAAATGAAAAATGTGAGTGGACAGTTTAATTAGGTCGGCCGGAACCGAGAACATTTCCTATAACACTAGATATACCTGTACATCAGAATAAGAATGGCATCTACGCTAATATCTGTCTCTCTGCTTATCCTGAGGTTTGCCGGGTGCTGGATCCAGGCCGTATCCAGATCAGATGGAGAACCTGTGTCTGGACCTGACTACAACGTAGCCCAGGAGACAATGGGCCTACAGATCCAGTTCTGGCTGCATCTATAATTCAGATTTTTTTTTATCCCCGTATCCGCTTACATATATTTATATATAATCTATTTTTAATATCTATAATAAAAATGTATAATTCAGATTTTGATCTCCATATCCATTTACATATATTATATATATCTTCCAAGGGTTTTTTTCCCTCCTAGGACTTTTTTCCCAGTGCTAGCACGCTGGGTTTTTCTCCTAGGGTTTTTTTTCCACCCCTGGGAGTCAGCCGACATTGGCTTAATGTAGCACCATCTTGTATATGTTACATTTTACCACGCTTGGTTGTACAGCTTATTTTTAACCACTTCCCTTTTTCTGTGCTTCTAATATGTAAAGCTGCTTTGAACAATTACCAATTGTAAAAGCGCTATATAAATAAATTTGACTTGACTTGACTTGACCAAAGTTATATAGCATTTTACATAGGATAAGTGGATGTGACCTTTCAGATTGTAAATTACATTTTACCATGAAAACTACAGGAATAATCGGAGGATGTAACTATCAAGCAGCAAATACTAATTAAATACAAACACTATTAAGTCTGCACATAACTCAGCTCTTACCCTTTTTTTCTCCCATTTCTCTTCTGGTGGATTCCCTTGTTACTTTGATTGTAGGTTCATCTTTCAAAACACAATACTTCTCACAATACTATCTGTGTTTACAATTATTTTTCAAAATAGTTAGATCAACCAAACACAAATGAAATGAAAAAATAAAGTTCTTTAAAAAAAAAAAAAAAAAAAAAAAAAAAGCCTGCTATAATAATGTGTATATCTATGAAATGTGTATAAACACAAACATCCAGGACATGTGTGTATTCCTGTAGTGGTGCTCCTTTATATGGCTGACATAAAAATAAATAAATAAAACATGCATTTCTAGACTGCATCAAAGTGAATTGCAAATGCAAACAATGACTTGATTAACAGAGTCCAGGTAAAGTTCAGCTTCATGTCAGTCATGTTAATCACCAAGACATGATGTTTTCTGATAGATTCCTCTATAACAATGGATATTTCTACATTTTTAATATGTGATTGTTTTTTCTCATGAAAGAATGTTTTCATGTACAAACTTGACTGTTAAAGGGTTTCTAGTTAAAACAATGATGTAATCGACATAGAATTATGCAACTGCTGTTTAAGTGGAGACTTTTATTATGAAAAGAAAAAATGTGAAGGAAGATGCCAGTACCACAGGTTGAGTTAGAGAGTTACACAAGATGTTACAAGATGCAAGATTTATTTCTCATTCAGTAGGGTAAATAAACAGCCAATTAAGTTTTTGCATTTGTTTCATATGTGATTAATGTGGATTCTGTTGTGTGGAAAGGAGTTATATCTGAACAATGACTAGTTTTGCTGTTAAAGTGAATTTAACTCTGTGAGGAGTAAAAGACAATATTCTTATTTGTTTGTTTATATTCTTTGAATTTTTTTTTTTATGTCTTTATTTCTCACTGCATGTTGAGTTGGATAGTTATCCTGATGGTGAACCATTCAACCAGTCATCAGAGAATCATTTAGCTTCAAATAGTTAAATTGAGAAATATGTGATCTAGATGTTACGTGTGGTTGTAGGGACAAGCACAACGACGATGAAGATGACAAATATAACAATACTTTAATTCCAAACAGAGTGAGACAGCATACACACGTGTTGATACAAACGAGAACGGACGAAGAGTAAGGGCAAACACAGGATATAAATACAAGAGACTAACAAAGGAACTAAACAAGGTGATGGGATAATTAACAAGACAAAGGTGGATCAAATGAACTAATAAGACAGACTGGGGAAAAACTAGGTCACAGGACACCGTACATGTAACATATCGCTCCCCTCCGGGTCGGCGCGGCCTCGCGCCGTATGGAGTTCAGGAGGCGAAGGCTGGAGGCGGAGCCAGGAGAACCTCAGTCCACAGTGACACTGGTGGCCTGAAGCGTCGAGTCGGATCCATGCGTTTACGTGATGGAGTTGATGAGAGGCTGAAGGGTACCAGGGGAGGCAGAGATGAGATGGTTTGAGGAGGCAGGAGGGGGAGGTT
This sequence comes from Chanodichthys erythropterus, assembly GCF_024489055.1. Taxonomy (NCBI): domain Eukaryota; kingdom Metazoa; phylum Chordata; class Actinopteri; order Cypriniformes; family Xenocyprididae; genus Chanodichthys; species Chanodichthys erythropterus. The sequence continues at coordinate 14,253,593 of NC_090223.1, forward strand.
GGGAGGGAACACAGGGCTGGACAGAACCAGCAGGGGCACGGACAGTTCTGAGCTGGACGGGACCAGCGGGGAGACAGACAGTTATGAGCTGGACGGGACCAGCGGGGAGACAGACAGTTCTGAGCTGGACGGGACCAGCGGGGAGACAAGACAAGGGAAATTTACCTCCTCAAACACATCCAATAAATCCAGAAAAGTTTCTGTAGACATGACGATGCCATCCGCCGTGTTGATGTTGTGGTCGGGGCTCTCTTCCCAGCCCTCGAACTCCACTAACACTCCCTCGACAGCACACGATGTAGCGGACTCACGCACCTGGTCAGACACACCTAGCGGTTCACATCCTGGGGTGACGACTCCTTCCGTCCTCTCTTCAGGTTCGGTCTCAATCGTCCCGGCAGGTTGATCTCCGCGGTCTGCGGTGGGCTCTCGTTTCTCCATCGTGCACGTAGTCGATGGCGGATGGTTGGTCTCTGGATGTGGAGTGGTGCTGGTGTCGTCCTCAGCAGGGCCGATGGTGAAGGAAGAGTTGTTGTTTACCAGCACCCACTCCACGTATGCGGCGAAGTCTTCCGTTGGACCGCCCGCTGGAATGCGTGCCTTGGACCGCTCGCTCAGGCCGGTACGATAGTAAATACAGAGCGAGCGGTCCGGGAAGTGAGTCAGGCACGCAAGCTGGAGAAAGTCACTGGTGTGCTGTTCCAGCGAGCGGTCTCCCTGCTCCAGGCAGAGGAGCTGGACTGCGGGTAGAGCCATGAAGGATAAACAAAAATAAAAACTGGAGCAAAGCGCCGCAAAAAAAACTGTTTTGGTCCGTTCTTCTGTTACGTGTGGTTGTAGTACCAAGCACAACGAAGACGAAGAAGACGATTATAACAATACTTTAATTCCAAACAGGGTAAGGACAGCATACACACATGTAAACATCAACGAGAACGGACGAAGAGTAAAGGCAAACACAGGATATAAATACAAGAGACTAACAAAGGAACTAAACAAGGTGATGGGATAATTAACAAGACACAGGTGGATCAAATGAACTAATAAGACAGACTGGGGAAAAACTAGGTCACAGGACACCGTACATGTAACACTAGAATAAACACCCCACAACATAAGAGTCTAATTGTAAACATTATTGTTGTGTCCTTACCCATGTTGCTGATTGATGAATCAGAGTCAGGTTCAGGTGCTTTACTCATGTTTGCTTGACCATCCTGAAGAAAAATACATGAAGATAAACTGTTTTTTTAAACTTCAAGTCTTTTATGTGTGCTAGAGTATTTGTACAGAACATTATTTGATTTTTCTGAACAACTGACTTATTACTGCCACAACTGCTGCAACTGCTCAAAGAACTTTGTGCTCATTTCAACATTTGCGTCGGCCAAGATATTCACGGCTCTTGTCTGGGTGCTTCGCCTGCTGGTATAACTGTACTTTGCTCATATTCTGGAGTTTCAGTACACTTTAACCCCTGTTTTATCTGTATATTCTCAGATGTCTTCAAAGAAGCGTGACAAGAATGTAACCTCAGAAAACAGACTCGTTCAATTAAATGTGCATTAAATAAGCAAGAAAGCGGCATTGCTTAAGGATATCATTCAGCAAAGAAAACTTGACTTTCTCCCTCTGTGAGACTGGTATCACCCAAATGGCTGTTACAATCTAAATTTGGCCACACTGCCTGGATATACATACACCAACAGACCTAGACTCATCAGTGCTGCATTATGTCATACCATTTTGTTTAGCAAATAGATGTTGCCTCTTGGAGACATCAATCAAAAGTATGATCTGGGTATATTGAGTATACTGCTGTTATTCATCTTTATTTTTGTTATTGTTTGTTCTTATCCTATGTAGCGCTTTGGGTTTGAGAAGAGCACAGTATAAATAAAATGCATTGTAATATTGTATAGATTTGGATTAAAGCAAACTGTTTGAAATTATATACCACTGGATAGCACTGCAAATGCAACACATTGTCATTTGAACTACTTTTGTTAGTGCTTTTGACCTTTTCACCAAAAATACAGTATTGTAATTTCACTTGTCTGTCTGTTATGTTTTTTTCATAACTGTATGTAGTTTTAAAGGTGCCATCGAATGAAAAATTGAATTTACCTTGGCATAGTTGAATAACTATGTGTTCAGTACATGGAAATGACATACAGTGAGTCTCAAACTCCATTGTTTCCTCCTTCTTATATAAATCTCATTTGTTTAAAAGACCTCAGAAGAACAGGCGAATCTCAACATAACACTGACCGGCAGATGGAGCAATATTAACTGACATGATCCATGATATCATGATATTTTTAGTGATATTTGTGAATTGTCTTTCTAAATGTTTCGTTAGCATGTTGCTAATGTACTGTTAAATGTGGTTAAAGTTACCATAGTTTATTACTGTATTCACGGAGACAAGAGCCATTTTCATTTTTAAACACTTGCAGTCTGTATAATTCATAAACATATCTTCATTCTTTATAAATCTCTCCAACAGTGTAATGTTAGCTTTAGCCCATTAGCTGCAGCCTAGCTACTATCAAACTCATTCAGAATCAAATGTAAACATCCAAATAAATACTATACTCACAGGAATCGATGTATGCATCCAGCATGCATGATGAACATCTTGTAAAGATCCATTTGAGGGTTATATTAGCTGTGTGAACTTTGTAAATGCACTGTATTACAGTCGAAAGCTCATGTGGCAGGGAGCGCGTGATTTAAAGGGGCTGCAGCATGAATCGGTGCATAGTTAATGATGTCCCAAAATAGGCAGTTAAAAAAATAAATAAAAATTAAAGCTGCAAGCAGCAATGAAAGGGCCCTCGCACCCGGGCTCACCGCCATCCGTTGGCCTCAGAAAAACAGCGAACAGTGGGCGACATGCATGTGAGCGAGTAAATACAGGAGAATTATGGCAAAATCATGTAAAAGTGCCACACTTCCTGCTGCCAACAGGTGGCGCTATAGCTAACTGAATATTGTCATATAGATGTCTTTAGGCCAGGACTTTTATCACTCATCTGAAGTTTGGGGCAGATCAGACATAGTATGCCTGAGTTTCAACAGCTTCCTCTTTCATGGCGAAACATCAGACTTTGTCAGTCCGCCATGGACACGCCCTTAAAAACTCAAGATCTTTGATATTTATCATCGCTAAGGTCTTAAGATTAGACTGACCAAAAATGACATTGATCTGATTACAGCTCTAGGAGGAGTTAATCACAATGTAAAACATGTAATTTCCTGTTGCCCCCAGGTGGCGCTATGACTGTAACTGAATATTGCCATAGAGATGTCTTCAGGTCAGGACTCTAATAAAACATGTGAAGTTTGGGGCAGATCAGACATCGTATGCCCGAGTTACAACAACTTCCTGTTTCATGGCGAAACATCGAACTTTGCCAGGCCGCCACGGACACGCCCTTCAGTGAAAACTCTAGATCTTCGCAATTTAACGTCACAAAGGCCTTTAGATTAGACTGACCAAATATTATGTTGATCTGATTACAGCTCTAGGAGGAGTTTGTTAAAGTACAACATGTGGAAATGGCAAAAACTGCCAAAATTTTGTAGAGAAAATTCAAAATATCTCACTTCCTGTTGGGTTTACAAACTTTGCACCCCAGGGGCTTTTTTTTAGGTATTGGGCTGTTGCATCTGTCTAATGAATTTCATAACTGTACGTGAAATGTAGCACGAGGGGCGCTTAATTGAAATTTTGTAGGTGGTGCTATCGAGCCATTTTGCCACACCTAATTCTGAAACCCATATCAGATGTAAATTTTCACCACTTCTGATGCCTGTGCAAAGTTTCATGAGTTTTTGAGAACATTTAGGACCTCAAAAATGCGATTAATTTTGGAGAAGAAGAAGAATTGCCTGAACAATTCCAATAGGGTCCTCACACCATCGGTGCTCGGGCCCTAAAAAATCTATGGGGTATTTTGAGCTGAAACTTCACAGACACATTCAGGGGACACCTTAGACTTATATTACATCTTGTAAAAAAAAAAAAAAAAACGTTCGATGGCACCTTTAAGAAATGGTTATGGGTAGGTTTAGGGGTAGGATAGCAGCTGAAAAGACCCTTTTAATGACACTGTTACTAAAATTGTCATTTTTCTACACATTTCTGTGAATTATGTTTTATTCTTTTAATATTCTGTATAAAATGGGTTAGGTTTGTGAGTCGGGTTATGGGATCTTACATGTATCTGTAAAATGGAAAAAGGAAAATTTTACAGATACCTTTATGATAATAAAGATTCGTAAATATTTTACATTTTGTAGCTGTAAAAACATAATAATGCAACGTATAAATATTGCCACTACATCCATATTTTATGTTTCAGCATCTATCCAAGCATACAAAAAGGCATGTTTGTGTCTTTGAAATGTTACATATTAATACCTACATTTTAACAATGAAACCAGGCTGCTGCTGCTGCCCAATGTGACGTCACATTAAAGAGCCCATTGAGCAGAGTGTCTACAAGAAGACTGCTGGAGATTTGGCAGATGAAATCATATCAAACTGTGAATCACTGAATGGAAACAGATCAAATCTGGAGAAACACATCCTGAAGACACTGGCAGAAGTAGAGGACTTCAACAAATACATGAACTACATTAATAATCCCAGAGATCACTTCAAGAGTTTCATCAGAGATGAAGTCAGTCGGTACATCACTGATAAGTTCAGTGTCAGTGTTTTACACAAGATGAAGAAGAACATTGAACTCCTGCAGAAGAAGATCATAAAAGCAGCATGTGAACCTACTGAACATGTTCAAGAGAACAGTGGAGATATTAGTTTGTGGTTGAAGAGTTTCACACAGAAGCTCTCAGATGAGCTGATCTTCTCTGAAAAAGACCTCAGAGGAGTTAAACATGATGATGTTGAAGATTTCAACCTCCTAGAAGATGTGATGAGACAAGAACTTCCTGCTATAATGTCAGACATCTGCAGTAGATTCAACACAAAGACTTTTCCAGTAAATCTGGACTATATGTTTAGGCCAAGATGAGATACTGTTTGATCATTTGTGTCAGTGCTGTTGGGTTCAGTGTCCATTCTGTTATGCCATCTGCACCAACACTATAGAAAACCATGATGGAGATCACAATGTTTCATTTCATCGTGTTATTGGACTAAGCGGAATATATTACTCTAATATAGAAAACCTGTCTGCCCATATCTGCACATCAGCAGTAGCAAACAGCAATCTATATTTTTATCCTCTGGAGAAATGTCCTCTGGAGAAATTACAGAACAGCAGGAGAAGAATATGCAAAGTGGAGCATCACTCCTGATCTCTCTGAACTGTCCTGCTGGAAGTGGTTTGTGTGCAGATTCCAGAAAGATCTGGAAAAACACTACAGTAAAACATTTGAGGGACAGGGTAAGATACCACATGAATGGAAAAAAATCTCTAAACAGGATGCTCTAGAGAGTTTGGATAAATACATTTAGTTCCTTGTTTGCAAGTCACTTTGGATAAAAGTGTATGATGAATGAATAAATGTAAATTTAGTTGAACAAGTAAATTAAGTTTTTGGTCTTTGCTTTACAGAACACAGTTTAAAATTACTTTGAGGATTAAATGATTTCAGACTCACTGAAGTTAGGAAAAGTGTACAGAATAGTGTACATCAGAGAGAAGAAATCAAGGATTTAATTAAAGTATTCTGTTTTAAAAGACAGGCCAGTATCAGTGAACTAATCTCTACTTAAAGACAATAGCCCCCAGTTTCACAGACAAGTTTTAATCTAGTCCTAGACTAAAATGCATGTTTGAGCTGTTTTAACTGAAAGTAACTTGCATTGACGTATCTTAAAATATGCCAGCGCCATTGTTTTGTCTCAAGATGCACACCAGCAATGTTTTTTTTTCTTTTTTCTAGAGTACATTTATAAAAGCTACTTAAATGTCCTAATTGAACTAAGGCCTAATCCTGGCTTAGTCTAAGCCCTGTCTGTGAATCCGGGCCTAGATGTTGGAACAAAAAGCTTAATTTATGAGTAAAGTCTTTTCAAAGCAGTTTGACTCCACTCTGCACTGCAGGAACACATTTTCAATTATGAAATTATGTTGTTTGGCCCTTCACACCTTTTAAATAACATAAGTTCTACCCTAGGCCCCCTTCAAGATAACATTCGTGATAAAGTTAAAAATCTGGGAGTTACCCTTGACCCTGAGTTAAAATTTGATAAACAAATCAACTCTGTAGTTAGAGCCAGTTTTCTGCAGCTTAGGGGACTTCGCAAGCTGAAAAATATTCTGAGCTTTAGTGATCTGGAGACTGTTATTCATGCGTTTATTTCAACCAGGCTGGATTATTGTAATGCTCTATATGCTGGAATAAATCAGTCCTTGCTTTCGCAATTACAACTGGTACAGAATGCTGCGGCTCGTTTTTTAACAGGGACAAAAAAGAGAGAACATATTACACCTGTGCTGTCATCACTTCATTGGCTACCCGTTCGTTTCAGAGTTGATTTTAAGGTTTTAGTATTTGTATTTAAATAAATTCATGGTCTTGCCCCTTCTTATATTTCAGAACTTATCCATTCATATTCCCCAGTGAGAACGTTAAGATCTTCCACCCAGATGATGTTCCAAAATCCAAAGGTGACAGAGCTTTCTCAGTTCATGGTCCTAGGCTCTGGAATTCCCTACCTGTGTCTATTAGACTTTCCCCTACTCTTTCTACATTTAAATCTTCTCTCAAATCATACTTTTTTTTCTCAGGCATATGTGTAATTTGATATCAATTTTTTAGTCTTAAATATTGTTTTATATTGCATGATGTTCCTGTCTTAATTTTATTACTTTTGTTTTGGTTTCTTTGATATTTTATTATTAGTGTTTAAATTGGATTGTATGAGGATGTTTTGTTTGGTATATTGTGCAGCACTTTGGTCAGTATTTATGCTGTTTTAAAGGGCTATATAAATAAACTTGACCTTGACCTTTTGTTATAATCTATATGGGAGACTTATACACTGATTTAAATTCGGAGTGTCTAATAACATTAGAAATTATATTTTATGTTTCCAGTGTGCGTAGTGTTTTATTTTATTTTTTTATTAACAGAACATTTTCTTGACATGCATACTTAAATCAGTTTTGTCTCCAGAATTCAGTTTGTTTATTTATTTATTTTAAATCATTAATCATATACTTAAGTAGCTTAACTTAACATTACATGACCAGCAGAAACCCATTACATTTCTTTACAAAACCCTTACCTATTACCAATTCATCTGCTTATTGTGGACTGTTTCAAAATAGTTTAACTTGGATATTCTATAATCTTTTCACTTATTTTGTGCCTCTGTGCAACTTTTTTTGGTGTGTTGCATCAAAATCAAAACTTGTTTATTTACAAAATACAATTAAGTTGGTCAGTGAAAACATTGGAAATCTTTTCTTTGTACTTTTGTCAATGAAATAAATGTTCAAGACAATTAACTAATCACAGATTCTTGATTTTACTGCATTTTAAAATATGTCACAACTGTTCTGTAAATGGGGTTGTACATTTCTACAGCTTTCCTTGTGCAGCATTACTTAGTGTTATGAATGGGAGACTCAGGCAGGGGATCCAAGTGCAGCATTTATTAAAGTGAGAGTGGTCGTACAGGCAGGGTCAATCAGGAGCAAACAGGAACAGCAAGGAACAGGCAGAATCGTGGTCAAGGAACAGGCAATGATCAGGACAGGCAGATATCACTCACAGGTCGGTATACAAAGCAAGGGTCAGAACAGGCAGCAACGGGTCGATAAACAGGAAACAGGCAGGATCGGTAACAATAAACAGGCAGACAATAAACACAGGGAAACGCTCGGAAATGTCACACAGGGTAAACAAGACTTCGCGATTAGATGGTGTGAGTGAGAGTCCTTTTATAGTCCAGGTAACAAGCTGCAGCTGGGTGTGGTGATTAGTGAAGAGTGTGTGCATGGCTGTATGTGGCGACAGGTGATTGGTGTGGAGTGAACATGTGACAGACAGGGAGAATTGTGGGAAGTGTAGTCCGGGGAGTGACAGGAGCAGACGGTGATCGTTACATAACGCCCCTTCCGGAAGGCGCGTCCTCGCGACGTAAAAGGCACGAATAGGGAGGGAGGGTGGGTACATTGGAGCTATAGCGGGACCATGGTCTCCAATGCAGGCTCCAGGGTAGCCATGGTGGATCAGGTGCCACGGGTAACCATGGCGGGTCAGGTGCTACGGGCAGCCAGTGCAGGTCAGGAGTGCCATAACTCCACGGCGGGTCAGGTGGCTCGGGCAACCACGGCAGGTCAGGTGGCTCGGGCAACCACGGCCGGTCAGATGGGTCGGGCAACCACAGCAGGTCAGGCAGGTCAGGCAGCCATGGCAGGCTAGATGGTTTGGGTAACCACAGTAGGTCAGGTGGCTTGGGTAACCACGGCAGGTTAGGGTCCATAAACGGCCATAATTGTTCAAAGGCCAATGACGGCAGTGGCCGGGCAGGGTCCCCACCCACAAGCTCCCCACCCGCAAGCTCCCCACCCTCAGGTATACTGCCCCCCCCCCAAAAAAAGTTCTTGGGGATTTCAACGGGGTCTGTTGCGCCCTTGTGGGCAAGGAGTTCGGGTGGTTCCGGCAGGGCCAGGCGTTCGGGTGGTGCCGGCAGGGCAAGACGCCTGGGTGGCGCTGGCAGAGCAAGGAGTTTGGGCGGCGCTGGCAGGGCTAGGAGCTCGGATGGCGCTGGCAGGGCTAGGAGCTCGGATGGCGCTGGCAGGGCTAGGAGCTCAGGTGGCGCCGGCAGGGCCAGGAGCTCGGGTGGTGCTGGCAGGGCAAGGAGTTCAGGTGGCGCCGGCAGAGCGAGAAGCGCAGGTGACGCCGGCAGGGCAAGAGGCGCAGGTGGCGCCGGCAGGGCAAGAAGCGCAGGTGGCGCCGGCAGGGCAAGAAGCGCAGGTGGCGCCGGCAGGGCAAGAAGCGCAGGTGGCGTAGGAGACACCTCTGGAGTGGTCTCCAGACCCCCAGCGGTCTCTTGAAAGGCTTCTGAGCCTAGCTGAGTGGAAGAAGCCTTCTTCCTCCTCCTCCTCTTCCGAGGGTGAGGCGACGATTCACCGGTTGGAGCGGGTTCAGGAGCAGACTCACTGGCTGAAGCGGGTTCTGGAGCGGACTCAATGGCTGGAAATTATATAATGAAATTATGTTGTTTGGCCCTTCACACCTTTTAAATAACATAAGTTCTACCCTAGGCCCCCTTCAAGATAACATTCGTGATAAAGTTAAAAATCTGGGAGTTACCCTTGACCCTGAGTTAAAATTTGATAAACAAATCAACTCTGTAGTTAGAGCCAGTTTTCTGCAGCTTAGGGGACTTCGCAAGCTGAAAAATATTCTGAGCTTTAGTGATCTGGAGACTGTTATTCATGCGTTTATTTCAACCAGGCTGGATTATTGTAATGCTCTATATGCTGGAATAAATCAGTCCTTGCTTTCGCAATTACAACTGGTACAGAATGCTGCGGCTCGTTTTTTAACAGGGACAAAAAAGAGAGAACATATTACACCTGTGCTGTCATCACTTCATTGGCTACCCGTTCGTTTCAGAGTTGATTTTAAGGTTTTAGTATTTGTATTTAAATAAATTCATGGTCTTGCCCCTTCTTATATTTCAGAACTTATCCATTCATATTCCCCAGTGAGAACGTTAAGATCTTCCACCCAGATGATGTTCCAAAATCCAAAGGTGACAGAGCTTTCTCAGTTCATGGTCCTAGGCTCTGGAATTCCCTACCTGTGTCTATTAGACTTTCCCCTACTCTTTCTACATTTAAATCTTCTCTCAAATCATACTTTTTTTTCTCAGGCATATGTGTAATTTGATATCAATTTTTTAGTCTTAAATATTGTTTTATATTGCATGATGTTCCTGTCTTAATTTTATTACTTTTGTTTTGGTTTCTTTGATATTTTATTATTAGTGTTTAAATTGGATTGTATGAGGATGTTTTTTTTGGTATATTGTGCAGCACTTTGGTCAGTATTTATGCTGTTTTAAAGGGCTATATAAATAAACTTGACCTTGACCTTTTGTTATAATCTATATGGGAGACTTATACACTGATTTAAATTCGGAGTGTCTAATAACATTAGAAATTATATTTTATGTTTCCAGTGTGCGTAGTGTTTTATTTTATTTTTTTATTAACAGAACATTTTCTTGACATGCATACTTAAATCAGTTTTGTCTCCAGAATTCAGTTTGTTTATTTATTTATTTTAAATCATTAATCATATACTTAAGTAGCTTAACTTAACATTACATGACCAGCAGAAACCCATTACATTTCTTTACAAAACCCTTACCTATTACCAATTCATCTGCTTATTGTGGACTGTTTCAAAATAGTTTAACTTGGATATTCTATAATCTTTTCACTTATTTTGTGCCTCTGTGCAACTTTTTTTGGTGTGTTGCATCAAAATCAAAACTTGTTTATTTACAAAATACAATTAAGTTGGTCAGTGAAAACATTGGAAATCTTTTCTTTGTACTTTTGTCAATGAAATAAATGTTCAAGACAATTAACTAATCACAGATTCTTGATTTTACTGCATTTTAAAATATGTCACAACTGTTCTGTAAATGGGGTTGTACATTTCTACAGCTTTCCTTGTGCAGCATTACTTAGTTTTACGAATGGGAGACTCAGGCAGGGGATCCAAGTGCAGCATTTATTAAAGTGAGAGTGGTCGTACAGGCAGGGTCAATCAGGAGCAAACAGGAACAGCAAGGAACAGGCAGAATCGTGGTCAAGGAACAGGCAATGATCAGGACAGGCAGATATCACTCACAGGTCGGTATACAAAGCAAGGGTCAGAACAGGCAGCTACGGGTCGATAAACAGGAAACAGGCAGGATCGGTAACAATAAACAGGCAGACAATAAACACAGGGAAACGCTCGGAAATGTCACACAGGGTAAACAAGACTTCGCGATTAGATGGTGTGAGTGAGAGTCCTTTTATAGTCCAGGTAACAAGCTGCAGCTGGGTGTGGTGATTAGTGAAGAGTGTGTGCATGGCTGTATGTGGCGACAGGTGATTGGTGTGGAGTGAACATGTGACAGACAGGGAGAATTGTGGGAAGTGTAGTCCGGGGAGTGACAGGAGCAGACGGTGATCGTTACATAACGCCCCCTTCCGGAAGGCGCGTCCTCGCGACGTAAAAGGCACGAATAGGGAGGGAGGGTGGGTACATTGGAGCTATAGCGGGACCATGGTCTCCAATGCAGGCTCCAGGGTAGCCATGGTGGATCAGGTGCCACGGGTAACCATGGCGGGTCAGGTGCTACGGGCAGCCAGTGCAGGTCAGGAGTGCCATAACTCCACGGCGGGTCAGGTGGCTCGGGCAACCACGGCAGGTCAGGTGGCTCGGGCAACCACGGCCGGTCAGATGGGTCGGGCAACCACAGCAGGTCAGGCGGGTCAGGCAGCCATGGCAGGCTAGATGGTTTGGGTAACCACAGTAGGTCAGGTGGCTTGGGTAACCACGGCAGGTTAGGGTCCATAAACGGCCATAATTGTTCAAAGGCCAATGACGGCAGTGGCCGGGCAGGGTCCCCACCCACAAGCTCCCCACCCGCAAGCTCCCCACCCTCAGGTATACTGCCCCCCCCCCCCCAAAAAAAAGTTCTTGGGGATTTCAACGGGGTCTGTTGCGCCCTTGTGGGCAAGGAGTTCGGGTGGTTCCGGCAGGGCCAGGCGTTCGGGTGGTGCCGGCAGGGCAAGACGCCTGGGTGGCGCTGGCAGAGCAAGGAGTTTGGGCGGCGCTGGCAGGGCTAGGAGCTCGGATGGCGCTGGCAGGGCTAGGAGCTCGGATGGCGCTGGCAGGGCTAGGAGCTCAGGTGGCGCCGGCAGGGCCAGGAGCTCGGGTGGTGCTGGCAGGGCAAGGAGTTCAGGTGGCGCCGGCAGAGCGAGAAGCGCAGGTGACGCCGGCAGGGCAAGAGGCGCAGGTGGCGCCGGCAGGGCAAGAAGCGCAGGTGGCGCCGGCAGGGCAAGAAGCGCAGGTGGCGCCGGCAGGGCAAGAAGCGCAGGTGGCGTAGGAGACACCTCTGGAGTGGTCTCCAGACCCCCAGCGGTCTCTTGAAAGGCTTCTGAGCCTAGCTGAGTGGAAGAAGCCTTCTTCCTCCTCCTCCTCTTCCGAGGGTGAGGCGACGATTCACCGGTTGGAGCGGGTTCAGGAGCAGACTCACTGGCTGAAGCGGGTTCTGGAGCGGACTCAATGGCTGGAAATTATATAATGAAATTATGTTGTTTGGCCCTTCACACCTTTTAAATAACATAAGTTCTACCCTAGGCCCCCTTCAAGATAACATTCGTGATAAAGTTAAAAATCTGGGAGTTACCCTTGACCCTGAGTTAAAATTTGATAAACAAATCAACTCTGTAGTTAGAGCCAGTTTTCTGCAGCTTAGGGGACTTCGCAAGCTGAAAAATATTCTGAGCTTTAGTGATCTGGAGACTGTTATTCATGCGTTTATTTCAACCAGGCTGGATTATTGTAATGCTCTATATGCTGGAATAAATCAGTCCTTGCTTTCGCAATTACAACTGGTACAGAATGCTGCGGCTCGTTTTTTAACAGGGACAAAAAAGAGAGAACATATTACACCTGTGCTGTCATCACTTCATTGGCTACCCGTTCGTTTCAGAGTTGATTTTAAGGTTTTAGTATTTGTATTTAAATAAATTCATGGTCTTGCCCCTTCTTATATTTCAGAACTTATCCATTCATATTCCCCAGTGAGAACGTTAAGATCTTCCACCCAGATGATGTTCCAAAATCCAAAGGTGACAGAGCTTTCTCAGTTCATGGTCCTAGGCTCTGGAATTCCCTACCTGTGTCTATTAGACTTTCCCCTACTCTTTCTACATTTAAATCTTCTCTCAAATCATACTTTTTTTTCTCAGGCATATGTGTAATTTGATATCAATTTTTTAGTCTTAAATATTGTTTTATATTGCATGATGTTCCTGTCTTAATTTTATTACTTTTGTTTTGGTTTCTTTGATATTTTATTATTAGTGTTTAAATTGGATTGTATGAGGATGTTTTGTTTGGTATATTGTGCAGCACTTTGGTCAGTATTTATGCTGTTTTAAAGGGCTATATAAATAAACTTGACCTTGACCTTTTGTTATAATCTATATGGGAGACTTATACACTGATTTAAATTCGGAGTGTCTAATAACATTAGAAATTATATTTTATGTTTCCAGTGTGCGTAGTGTTTTATTTTATTTTTTTATTAACAGAACATTTTCTTGACATGCATACTTAAATCAGTTTTGTCTCCAGAATTCAGTTTGTTTATTTATTTATTTTAAATCATTAATCATATACTTAAGTAGCTTAACTTAACATTACATGACCAGCAGAAACCCATTACATTTCTTTACAAAACCCTTACCTATTACCAATTCATCTGCTTATTGTGGACTGTTTCAAAATAGTTTAACTTGGATATTCTATAATCTTTTCACTTATTTTGTGCCTCTGTGCAACTTTTTTGGTGTGTTGCATCAAAATCAAAACTTGTTTATTTACAAAATACAATTAAGTTGGTCAGTGAAAACATTGGAAATCTTTTCTTTGTACTTTTGTCAATGAAATAAATGTTCAAGACAATTAACTAATCACAGATTCTTGATTTTACTGCATTTTAAAATATGTCACAACTGTTCTGTAAATGGGGTTGTACATTTCTACAGCTTTCCTTGTGCAGCATTACTTAGTGTTATGAATGGGAGACTCAGGCAGGGGATCCAAGTGCAGCATTTATTAAAGTGAGAGTGGTCGTACAGGCAGGGTCAATCAGGAGCAAACAGGAACAGCAAGGAACAGGCAGAATCGTGGTCAAGGAACAGGCAATGATCAGGACAGGCAGATATCACTCACAGGTCGGTATACAAAGCAAGGGTCAGAACAGGCAGCTACGGGTCGATAAACAGGAAACAGGCAGGATCGGTAACAATAAACAGGCAGACAATAAACACAGGGAAACGCTCGGAAATGTCACACAGGGTAAACAAGACTTCGCGATTAGATGGTGTGAGTGAGAGTCCTTTTATAGTCCAGGTAACAAGCTGCAGCTGGGTGTGGTGATTAGTGAAGAGTGTGTGCATGGCTGTATGTGGCGACAGGTGATTGGTGTGGAGTGAACATGTGACAGACAGGGAGAATTGTGGGAAGTGTAGTCCGGGGAGTGACAGGAGCAGACGGTGATCGTTACATAACGCCCCCCTTCCGGAAGGCGCGTCCTCGCGACGTAAAAGGCACGAATAGGGAGGGAGGGTGGGTACATTGGAGCTATAGCGGGACCATGGTCTCCAATGCAGGCTCCAGGGTAGCCATGGTGGATCAGGTGCCACGGGTAACCATGGCGGGTCAGGTGCTACGGGCAGCCAGTGCAGGTCAGGAGTGCCATAACTCCACGGCGGGTCAGGTGGCTCGGGCAACCACGGCAGGTCAGGTGGCTCGGGCAACCACGGCCGGTCAGATGGGTCGGGCAACCACAGCAGGTCAGGCAGGTCAGGCAGCCATGGCAGGCTAGATGGTTTGGGTAACCACAGTAGGTCAGGTGGCTTGGGTAACCACGGCAGGTTAGGGTCCATAAACGGCCATAATTGTTCAAAGGCCAATGACGGCAGTGGCCGGGCAGGGTCCCCACCCACAAGCTCCCCACCCGCAAGCTCCCCACCCTCAGGTATACGGCCCCCCCCCCCCCCCCCCAAAAAAAAGTTCTTGGGGATTTCAACGGGGTCTGTTGCGCCCTTGTGGGCAAGGAGTTCGGGTGGTTCCGGCAGGGCCAGGCGTTCGGGTGGTGCCGGCAGGGCAAGACGCCTGGGTGGCGCTGGCAGAGCAAGGAGTTTGGGCGGCGCTGGCAGGGCTAGGAGCTCGGATGGCGCTGGCAGGGCTAGGAGCTCGGATGGCGCTGGCAGGGCTAGGAGCTCAGGTGGCGCCGGCAGGGCCAGGAGCTCGGGTGGTGCTGGCAGGGCAAGGAGTTCAGGTGGCGCCGGCAGAGCGAGAAGCGCAGGTGACGCCGGCAGGGCAAGAGGCGCAGGTGGCGCCGGCAGGGCAAGAAGCGCAGGTGGCGCCGGCAGGGCAAGAAGCGCAGGTGGCGCCGGCAGGGCAAGAAGCGCAGGTGGCGTAGGAGACACCTCTGGAGTGGTCTCCAGACCCCCAGCGGTCTCTTGAAAGGCTTCTGAGCCTAGCTGAGTGGAAGAAGCCTTCTTCCTCCTCCTCCTCTTCCGAGGGTGAGGCGACGATTCACCGGTTGGAGCGGGTTCAGGAGCAGACTC
Organism: Chanodichthys erythropterus; assembly: GCF_024489055.1. Lineage (NCBI taxonomy): Eukaryota > Metazoa > Chordata > Actinopteri > Cypriniformes > Xenocyprididae > Chanodichthys > Chanodichthys erythropterus. Next base: position 14,268,961 of record NC_090223.1, read on the forward strand.
ACTGGCTGAAGCGGGTTCTGGAGCGGACTCAATGGCTGGAAATTATATAATGAAATTATGTTGTTTGGCCCTTCACACCTTTTAAATAACATAAGTTCTACCCTAGGCCCCCTTCAAGATAACATTCGTGATAAAGTTAAAAATCTGGGAGTTACCCTTGACCCTGAGTTAAAATTTGATAAACAAATCAACTCTGTAGTTAGAGCCAGTTTTCTGCAGCTTAGGGGACTTCGCAAGCTGAAAAATATTCTGAGCTTTAGTGATCTGGAGACTGTTATTCATGCGTTTATTTCAACCAGGCTGGATTATTGTAATGCTCTATATGCTGGAATAAATCAGTCCTTGCTTTCGCAATTACAACTGGTACAGAATGCTGCGGCTCGTTTTTTAACAGGGACAAAAAAGAGAGAACATATTACACCTGTGCTGTCATCACTTCATTGGCTACCCGTTCGTTTCAGAGTTGATTTTAAGGTTTTAGTATTTGTATTTAAATAAATTCATGGTCTTGCCCCTTCTTATATTTCAGAACTTATCCATTCATATTCCCCAGTGAGAACGTTAAGATCTTCCACCCAGATGATGTTCCAAAATCCAAAGGTGACAGAGCTTTCTCAGTTCATGGTCCTAGGCTCTGGAATTCCCTACCTGTGTCTATTAGACTTTCCCCTACTCTTTCTACATTTAAATCTTCTCTCAAATCATACTTTTTTTTCTCAGGCATATGTGTAATTTGATATCAATTTTTTAGTCTTAAATATTGTTTTATATTGCATGATGTTCCTGTCTTAATTTTATTACTTTTGTTTTGGTTTCTTTGATATTTTATTATTAGTGTTTAAATTGGATTGTATGAGGATGTTTTGTTTGGTATATTGTGCAGCACTTTGGTCAGTATTTATGCTGTTTTAAAGGGCTATATAAATAAACTTGACCTTGACCTTTTGTTATAATCTATATGGGAGACTTATACACTGATTTAAATTCGGAGTGTCTAATAACATTAGAAATTATATTTTATGTTTCCAGTGTGCGTAGTGTTTTATTTTATTTTTTTATTAACAGAACATTTTCTTGACATGCATACTTAAATCAGTTTTGTCTCCAGAATTCAGTTTGTTTATTTATTTATTTTAAATCATTAATCATATACTTAAGTAGCTTAACTTAACATTACATGACCAGCAGAAACCCATTACATTTCTTTACAAAACCCTTACCTATTACCAATTCATCTGCTTATTGTGGACTGTTTCAAAATAGTTTAACTTGGATATTCTATAATCTTTTCACTTATTTTGTGCCTCTGTGCAACTTTTTTTGGTGTGTTGCATCAAAATCAAAACTTGTTTATTTACAAAATACAATTAAGTTGGTCAGTGAAAACATTGGAAATCTTTTCTTTGTACTTTTGTCAATGAAATAAATGTTCAAGACAATTAACTAATCACAGATTCTTGATTTTACTGCATTTTAAAATATGTCACAACTGTTCTGTAAATGGGGTTGTACATTTCTACAGCTTTCCTTGTGCAGCATTACTTAGTGTTATGAATGGGAGACTCAGGCAGGGGATCCAAGTGCAGCATTTATTAAAGTGAGAGTGGTCGTACAGGCAGGGTCAATCAGGAGCAAACAGGAACAGCAAGGAACAGGCAGAATCGTGGTCAAGGAACAGGCAATGATCAGGACAGGCAGATATCACTCACAGGTCGGTATACAAAGCAAGGGTCAGAACAGGCAGCAACGGGTCGATAAACAGGAAACAGGCAGGATCGGTAACAATAAACAGGCAGACAATAAACACAGGGAAACGCTCGGAAATGTCACACAGGGTAAACAAGACTTCGCGATTAGATGGTGTGAGTGAGAGTCCTTTTATAGTCCAGGTAACAAGCTGCAGCTGGGTGTGGTGATTAGTGAAGAGTGTGTGCATGGCTGTATGTGGCGACAGGTGATTGGTGTGGAGTGAACATGTGACAGACAGGGAGAATTGTGGGAAGTGTAGTCCGGGGAGTGACAGGAGCAGACGGTGATCGTTACATAACGCCCCCTTCCGGAAGGCGCGTCCTCGCGACGTAAAAGGCACGAATAGGGAGGGAGGGTGGGTACATTGGAGCTATAGCGGGACCATGGTCTCCAATGCAGGCTCCAGGGTAGCCATGGTGGATCAGGTGCCACGGGTAACCATGGCGGGTCAGGTGCTACGGGCAGCCAGTGCAGGTCAGGAGTGCCATAACTCCACGGCGGGTCAGGTGGCTCGGGCAACCACGGCAGGTCAGGTGGCTCGGGCAACCACGGCCGGTCAGATGGGTCGGGCAACCACAGCAGGTCAGGCAGGTCAGGCAGCCATGGCAGGCTAGATGGTTTGGGTAACCACAGTAGGTCAGGTGGCTTGGGTAACCACGGCAGGTTAGGGTCCATAAACGGCCATAATTGTTCAAAGGCCAATGACGGCAGTGGCCGGGCAGGGTCCCCACCCACAAGCTCCCCACCCGCAAGCTCCCCACCCTCAGGTATACTGCCCCCCCCCCAAAAAAAGTTCTTGGGGATTTCAACGGGGTCTGTTGCGCCCTTGTGGGCAAGGAGTTCGGGTGGTTCCGGCAGGGCCAGGCGTTCGGGTGGTGCCGGCAGGGCAAGACGCCTGGGTGGCGCTGGCAGAGCAAGGAGTTTGGGCGGCGCTGGCAGGGCTAGGAGCTCGGATGGCGCTGGCAGGGCTAGGAGCTCGGATGGCGCTGGCAGGGCTAGGAGCTCAGGTGGCGCCGGCAGGGCCAGGAGCTCGGGTGGTGCTGGCAGGGCAAGGAGTTCAGGTGGCGCCGGCAGAGCGAGAAGCGCAGGTGACGCCGGCAGGGCAAGAGGCGCAGGTGGCGCCGGCAGGGCAAGAAGCGCAGGTGGCGCCGGCAGGGCAAGAAGCGCAGGTGGCGTAGGAGACACCTCTGGAGTGGTCTCCAGACCCCCAGCGGTCTCTTGAAAGGCTTCTGAGCCTAGCTGAGTGGAAGAAGCCTTCTTCCTCCTCCTCCTCTTCCGAGGGTGAGGCGACGATTCACCGGTTGGAGCGGGTTCAGGAGCAGACTCACTGGCTGAAGCGGGTTCTGGAGCGGACTCAATGGCTGGAAATTATATAATGAAATTATGTTGTTTGGCCCTTCACACCTTTTAAATAACATAAGTTCTACCCTAGGCCCCCTTCAAGATAACATTCGTGATAAAGTTAAAAATCTGGGAGTTACCCTTGACCCTGAGTTAAAATTTGATAAACAAATCAACTCTGTAGTTAGAGCCAGTTTTCTGCAGCTTAGGGGACTTCGCAAGCTGAAAAATATTCTGAGCTTTAGTGATCTGGAGACTGTTATTCATGCGTTTATTTCAACCAGGCTGGATTATTGTAATGCTCTATATGCTGGAATAAATCAGTCCTTGCTTTCGCAATTACAACTGGTACAGAATGCTGCGGCTCGTTTTTTAACAGGGACAAAAAAGAGAGAACATATTACACCTGTGCTGTCATCACTTCATTGGCTACCCGTTCGTTTCAGAGTTGATTTTAAGGTTTTAGTATTTGTATTTAAATAAATTCATGGTCTTGCCCCTTCTTATATTTCAGAACTTATCCATTCATATTCCCCAGTGAGAACGTTAAGATCTTCCACCCAGATGATGTTCCAAAATCCAAAGGTGACAGAGCTTTCTCAGTTCATGGTCCTAGGCTCTGGAATTCCCTACCTGTGTCTATTAGACTTTCCCCTACTCTTTCTACATTTAAATCTTCTCTCAAATCATACTTTTTTTCTCAGGCATATGTGTAATTTGATATCAATTTTTTAGTCTTAAATATTGTTTTATATTGCATGATGTTCCTGTCTTAATTTTATTACTTTTGTTTTGGTTTCTTTGATATTTTATTATTAGTGTTTAAATTGGATTGTATGAGGATGTTTTGTTTGGTATATTGTGCAGCACTTTGGTCAGTATTTATGCTGTTTTAAAGGGCTATATAAATAAACTTGACCTTGACCTTTTGTTATAATCTATATGGGAGACTTATACACTGATTTAAATTCGGAGTGTCTAATAACATTAGAAATTATATTTTATGTTTCCAGTGTGCGTAGTGTTTTATTTTATTTTTTTATTAACAGAACATTTTCTTGACATGCATACTTAAATCAGTTTTGTCTCCAGAATTCAGTTTGTTTATTTATTTATTTTAAATCATTAATCATATACTTAAGTAGCTTAACTTAACATTACATGACCAGCAGAAACCCATTACATTTCTTTACAAAACCCTTACCTATTACCAATTCATCTGCTTATTGTGGACTGTTTCAAAATAGTTTAACTTGGATATTCTATAATCTTTTCACTTATTTTGTGCCTCTGTGCAACTTTTTTTGGTGTGTTGCATCAAAATCAAAACTTGTTTATTTACAAAATACAATTAAGTTGGTCAGTGAAAACATTGGAAATCTTTTCTTTGTACTTTTGTCAATGAAATAAATGTTCAAGACAATTAACTAATCACAGATTCTTGATTTTACTGCATTTTAAAATATGTCACAACTGTTCTGTAAATGGGGTTGTACATTTCTACAGCTTTCCTTGTGCAGCATTACTTAGTTTTACGAATGGGAGACTCAGGCAGGGGATCCAAGTGCAGCATTTATTAAAGTGAGAGTGGTCGTACAGGCAGGGTCAATCAGGAGCAAACAGGAACAGCAAGGAACAGGCAGAATCGTGGTCAAGGAACAGGCAATGATCAGGACAGGCAGATATCACTCACAGGTCGGTATACAAAGCAAGGGTCAGAACAGGCAGCTACGGGTCGATAAACAGGAAACAGGCAGGATCGGTAACAATAAACAGGCAGACAATAAACACAGGGAAACGCTCGGAAATGTCACACAGGGTAAACAAGACTTCGCGATTAGATGGTGTGAGTGAGAGTCCTTTTATAGTCCAGGTAACAAGCTGCAGCTGGGTGTGGTGATTAGTGAAGAGTGTGTGCATGGCTGTATGTGGCGACAGGTGATTGGTGTGGAGTGAACATGTGACAGACAGGGAGAATTGTGGGAAGTGTAGTCCGGGGAGTGACAGGAGCAGACGGTGATCGTTACATAACGCCCCTTCCGGAAGGCGCGTCCTCGCGACGTAAAAGGCACGAATAGGGAGGGAGGGTGGGTACATTGGAGCTATAGCGGGACCATGGTCTCCAATGCAGGCTCCAGGGTAGCCATGGTGGATCAGGTGCCACGGGTAACCATGGCGGGTCAGGTGCTACGGGCAGCCAGTGCAGGTCAGGAGTGCCATAACTCCACGGCGGGTCAGGTGGCTCGGGCAACCACGGCAGGTCAGGTGGCTCGGGCAACCACGGCCGGTCAGATGGGTCGGGCAACCACAGCAGGTCAGGCGGGTCAGGCAGCCATGGCAGGCTAGATGGTTTGGGTAACCACAGTAGGTCAGGTGGCTTGGGTAACCACGGCAGGTTAGGGTCCATAAACGGCCATAATTGTTCAAAGGCCAATGACGGCAGTGGCCGGGCAGGGTCCCCACCCACAAGCTCCCCACCCGCAAGCTCCCCACCCTCAGGTATACTGCCCCCCCCCCCAAAAAAAGTTCTTGGGGATTTCAACGGGGTCTGTTGCGCCCTTGTGGGCAAGGAGTTCGGGTGGTTCCGGCAGGGCCAGGCGTTCGGGTGGTGCCGGCAGGGCAAGACGCCTGGGTGGCGCTGGCAGAGCAAGGAGTTTGGGCGGCGCTGGCAGGGCTAGGAGCTCGGATGGCGCTGGCAGGGCTAGGAGCTCGGATGGCGCTGGCAGGGCTAGGAGCTCAGGTGGCGCCGGCAGGGCCAGGAGCTCGGGTGGTGCTGGCAGGGCAAGGAGTTCAGGTGGCGCCGGCAGAGCGAGAAGCGCAGGTGACGCCGGCAGGGCAAGAGGCGCAGGTGGCGCCGGCAGGGCAAGAAGCGCAGGTGGCGCCGGCAGGGCAAGAAGCGCAGGTGACGCCGGCAGGGCAAGAAGCGCAGGTGGCGCCGGCAGGGCAAGAAGCGCAGGTGGCGTAGGAGACACCTCTGGAGTGGTCTCCAGACCCCCAGCGGTCTCTTGAAAGGCTTCTGAGCCTAGCTGAGTGGAAGAAGCCTTCTTCCTCCTCCTCCTCTTCCGAGGGTGAGGCGACGATTCACCGGTTGGAGCGGGTTCAGGAGCAGACTCACTGGCTGAAGCGGGTTCTGGAGCGGACTCAATGGCTGGAAATTATATAATGAAATTATGTTGTTTGGCCCTTCACACCTTTTAAATAACATAAGTTCTACCCTAGGCCCCCTTCAAGATAACATTCGTGATAAAGTTAAAAATCTGGGAGTTACCCTTGACCCTGAGTTAAAATTTGATAAACAAATCAACTCTGTAGTTAGAGCCAGTTTTCTGCAGCTTAGGGGACTTCGCAAGCTGAAAAATATTCTGAGCTTTAGTGATCTGGAGACTGTTATTCATGCGTTTATTTCAACCAGGCTGGATTATTGTAATGCTCTATATGCTGGAATAAATCAGTCCTTGCTTTCGCAATTACAACTGGTACAGAATGCTGCGGCTCGTTTTTTAACAGGGACAAAAAAGAGAGAACATATTACACCTGTGCTGTCATCACTTCATTGGCTACCCGTTCGTTTCAGAGTTGATTTTAAGGTTTTAGTATTTGTATTTAAATAAATTCATGGTCTTGCCCCTTCTTATATTTCAGAACTTATCCATTCATATTCCCCAGTGAGAACGTTAAGATCTTCCACCCAGATGATGTTCCAAAATCCAAAGGTGACAGAGCTTTCTCAGTTCATGGTCCTAGGCTCTGGAATTCCCTACCTGTGTCTATTAGACTTTCCCCTACTCTTTCTACATTTAAATCTTCTCTCAAATCATACTTTTTTTCTCAGGCATATGTGTAATTTGATATCAATTTTTTAGTCTTAAATATTGTTTTATATTGCATGATGTTCTTGTCTTAATTTTATTACTTTTGTTTTGGTTTCTTTGATATTTTATTATTAGTGTTTAAATTGGATTGTATGAGGATGTTTTGTTTGGTATATTGTGCAGCACTTTGGTCAGTATTTATGCTGTTTTAAAGGGCTATATAAATAAACTTGACCTTGACCTTTTGTTATAATCTATATGGGAGACTTATACACTGATTTAAATTCGGAGTGTCTAATAACATTAGAAATTATATTTTATGTTTCCAGTGTGCGTAGTGTTTTATTTTATTTTTTTATTAACAGAACATTTTCTTGACATGCATACTTAAATCAGTTTTGTCTCCAGAATTCAGTTTGTTTATTTATTTATTTTAAATCATTAATCATATACTTAAGTAGCTTAACTTAACATTACATGACCAGCAGAAACCCATTACATTTCTTTACAAAACCCTTACCTATTACCAATTCATCTGCTTATTGTGGACTGTTTCAAAATAGTTTAACTTGGATATTCTATAATCTTTTCACTTATTTTGTGCCTCTGTGCAACTTTTTTTGGTGTGTTGCATCAAAATCAAAACTTGTTTATTTACAAAATACAATTAAGTTGGTCAGTGAAAACATTGGAAATCTTTTCTTTGTACTTTTGTCAATGAAATAAATGTTCAAGACAATTAACTAATCACAGATTCTTGATTTTACTGCATTTTAAAATATGTCACAACTGTTCTGTAAATGGGGTTGTACATTTCTACAGCTTTCCTTGTGCAGCATTACTTAGTGTTATGAATGGGAGACTCAGGCAGGGGATCCAAGTGCAGCATTTATTAAAGTGAGAGTGGTCGTACAGGCAGGGTCAATCAGGAGCAAACAGGAACAGCAAGGAACAGGCAGAATCGTGGTCAAGGAACAGGCAATGATCAGGACAGGCAGATATCACTCACAGGTCGGTATACAAAGCAAGGGTCAGAACAGGCAGCAACGGGTCGATAAACAGGAAACAGGCAGGATCGGTAACAATAAACAGGCAGACAATAAACACAGGGAAACGCTCGGAAATGTCACACAGGGTAAACAAGACTTCGTGATTAGATGGTGTGAGTGAGAGTCCTTTTATAGTCCAGGTAACAAGCTGCAGCTGGGTGTGGTGATTAGTGAAGAGTGTGTGCATGGCTGTATGTGGCGACAGGTGATTGGTGTGGAGTGAACATGTGACAGACAGGGAGAATTGTGGGAAGTGTAGTCCGGGGAGTGACAGGAGCAGACGGTGATCGTTACATAACGCCCCCCTTCCGGAAGGCGCGTCCTCGCGACGTAAAAGGCACGAATAGGGAGGGAGGGTGGGTACATTGGAGCTATAGCGGGACCATGGTCTCCAATGCAGGCTCCAGGGTAGCCATGGTGGATCAGGTGCCACGGGTAACCATGGCGGGTCAGGTGCTACGGGCAGCCAGTGCAGGTCAGGAGTGCCATAACTCCACGGCGGGTCAGGTGGCTCGGGCAACCACGGCAGGTCAGGTGGCTCGGGCAACCACGGCCGGTCAGATGGGTCGGGCAACCACAGCAGGTCAGGCAGGTCAGGCAGCCATGGCAGGCTAGATGGTTTGGGTAACCACAGTAGGTCAGGTGGCTTGGGTAACCACGGCAGGTTAGGGTCCATAAACGGCCATAATTGTTCAAAGGCCAATGACGGCAGTGGCCGGGCAGGGTCCCCACCCACAAGCTCCCCACCCGCAAGCTCCCCACCCTCAGGTATACGGCCCCCCCCCCCCCCCAAAAAAAGTTCTTGGGGATTTCAACGGGGTCTGTTGCGCCCTTGTGGGCAAGGAGTTCGGGTGGTTCCGGCAGGGCCAGGCGTTCGGGTGGTGCCGGCAGGGCAAGACGCCTGGGTGGCGCTGGCAGAGCAAGGAGTTTGGGCGGCGCTGGCAGGGCTAGGAGCTCGGATGGCGCTGGCAGGGCTAGGAGCTCGGATGGCGCTGGCAGGGCTAGGAGCTCGGATGGCGCTGGCAGGGCTAGGAGCTCAGGTGGCGCCGGCAGGGCCAGGAGCTCGGGTGGTGCTGGCAGGGCAAGGAGTTCAGGTGGCGCCGGCAGAGCGAGAAGCGCAGGTGACGCCGGCAGGGCAAGAGGCGCAGGTGGCGCCGGCAGGGCAAGAAGCGCAGGTGGCGCCGGCAGGGCAAGAAGCGCAGGTGGCGCCGGCAGGGCAAGAAGCGCAGGTGGCGTAGGAGACACCTCTGGAGTGGTCTCCAGACCCCCAGCGGTCTCTTGAAAGGCTTCTGAGCCTAGCTGAGTGGAAGAAGCCTTCTTCCTCCTCCTCCTCTTCCGAGGGTGAGGCGACGATTCACCGGTTGGAGCGGGTTCAGGAGCAGACTCACTGGCTGAAGCGGGTTCTGGAGCGGACTCAATGGCTGGAACGCCCCCTACCTCCGTGAGCACAGAAGGGGCGGCCATCTTGCCCGTAGGCACTGGCAAAGCAGCCATCTTGTCCATCGCGTCCAGGGCGCTTGAGTCCATGGCAACCGGCGAGCTTGAGTGCGCTGCAATTGGCGAACAAGAGTCCATAGCAACCGGCGAACTTGAGAGCGTTGCAACCGGCGAACTTGAGTGCGAAGCGTCCGACGGGCTTGAGAGCGAAGCGGCCGGCTGGCTTGAGTGCGTAGCGGCCGGCTGGCTTGAGTGCGTAGCGGGCGGCTGGCTTGAGAGCGAAGCGGTCGCCGGGCTTGAGTGCGAAGCGACGGACTGGTTGGGGTGCGAAGCGGCCGGCTGGCTGGCGTGCGAAGCGGCCGGCTGGCTTGGGTGCGAAGCGACCTGCTGGCTTGGGTGCGAAGCGGCCGGTTGGCTTGAGAGCGAAGCGGTCGCCGGGCTTGTGAGCGAAGCGGTCGCCGGGCTTGAGTGCGAAGCGACTGACTGGTTGGGGTGCGAAGCGGCCGGCTGGCTGGCGTGCGAAGCGGCCGGCTGGCTTGGGTGCGAAGTGACCTGCTGGCTTGGGTGCGAAGCGGCCGGTTGGCTTGAGTGCGAAGCAGCCGCCGGGCTTGAGTGCGAAGCAGCCGACTGGCTTGAGAGCGAAGTGGTCGGCGGGGACTTGGGGATGCCAGCTGCTCGGACTGAAATCAGCGGCGGATCAGCCACACTGGAACGCAATCCTCTCCGCTCCCTGGCTGATCTAGAGACGAGACGTGACTCTGGGCGATCAGCGGAGACGTGGCGTGGCTCTGGGCGATCAACGAAGGCGTGACGTTGCTCTGGGCGATCAGCGGAGACGTGGCGTTGCTCTGGGCGATCAGCGGAGACGTGGCGTTGCTCTGGCCGATCAGCGGATGCGTGACTTGTGGTTGTGGCCGCCATTTTGTGCGTGTTCTCGGGCATGGCAGCCATTACGGGATTCACCGTGGTGTCGGAATCCTCCGCGACACCCACAGTGAAAGTCGAACCAACTGCAAGCAGGGCAAAGTCCAGGAATTCCATGAACGATCCACGGGGACCATTGGTAAGTAGATAAGTCTTCAATGGTTCATTTAATCCGTAACCAAAGAAGTCTATGAGGGCACAGTCCGGCAGATTAGATAAATAAGCTATATCCAAAAAGTTCTGAATGTGCACCTCGAGGGTACAGGTACCTTGGCGGAGGCTGACCAATTGTATTGTTGGGTCCATGCTGAGACTGGTAAAAGCTCACCGAAGCTGCTGGATCTGGTGTGGCGAAGTCTTCTGTTACGAATGGGAGACTCAGGCAGGGGATCCAAGTGCAGCATTTATTAAAGTGAGAGTGGTCGTACAGGCAGGGTCAATCAGGAGCAAACAGGAACAGCAAGGAACAGGCAGAATCGTGGTCAAGGAACAGGCAATGATCAGGACAGGCAGATATCACTCACAGGTCGGTATACAAAGCAAGGGTCAGGACAGGCAGCAACGGGTCGATAAACAGGAAACAGGCAGGATTGGTAACAATAAACAGGCAGACAATAAACACAGGGAAACGCTCGGAAATGTCACACAGGGTAAACAAGACTTCGCGATTAGATGGTGTGAGTGAGAGTCCTTTTATAGTCCAGGTAACAAGCTGCAGCTGGGTGTGGTGATTAGTGAAGAGTGTGTGCATGGCTGTATGTGGCGACAGGTGATTGGTGTGGAGTGAACATGTGACAGACAGGGAGAATTGTGGGAAGTGTAGTCCGGGGAGTGACAGGAGCAGACGGTGATCGTTACACTTAGACACACATGGATATCAAGAATCTGACTATGAATCTCAACACTGGTGACAATAAACAAAATATTCAGATAAACAGATTAACTCTGAATGTAAAAACAAAAGTCACAACTAAAACAGCAAAAGTAAAAGCAAACAGTAAGAAGCAAAGAAAATTAGTCAGATAATCCAGCTTAATTTATAATTAATGTCATAATGCATGCTGAGAAATATAATAATTATATCAACACAGTATTACATTTTGTCAATATAAAAAGGTTCAAAGGTTTTGACATTTTCTTAAGGGACTTTACATCAAAAGAAATGTTGTAAAATTGGGATTACAGTAGATGGTTCTGGCTTTGTGAATATGAAATTCATAAGACAAAGCAGTAAAACAGTGTAATCAAGTGTGACATCCTTAGAATGATTTTTTTTTTCTTGCAGATGAAAAAAATGATAGATTCTCTCATTTGTTAGCAGAAGTAAACTAACGTTGTAACTTCTGACCAAAGATGTAGAATTGATTCTTCTTCAGTATTGCAAAAGGAACAAAAAGAAGATACATTCTCAGAAAACCTGCTCAAAATAAATCACAAGGGTAATATCTATGAAGAGTTTTGAAATGGAGTTCTTTAATCTTACAAGGGATAAAAAGATTATTAGGAAAAGTCCATAAGTTATTTAAATCAGAGTTCGGATAACAGAATCTACATTTAGATTGTGCTTTAGGGAGGGTTCTTGTTGAAGAAAGAGCACTTCTAATACATATTGTAAGTTGTTGCATTTTTAATCTAATACATGAAGATTGCAAGTGAAAGAATATGATTGCTTAAACAGCCATCTTAAATGCACTTTAATTAAAGATTTCAAAATGCCAGGAATATGTTTATTCACCTTATTAAAATCTCTTACTGAAATTTTAACACCTTTCAAAGACACAAAATCAAAAAAAAGGTCTCCTTGAACATTGAACAAATCAGAAATAAAAAGATTATTTTGATTCACCCATTCCTTGAAAAAAAAAGTTATTTGTTGCCAGACAGTACATCATTATTCCAAATAATACATGTGTATGGGGAGAAATTATGTTTGAAAGCAATCTAGAGCTTGTTTGTGAAAATTCAAGAGTTTGATAGGTCATTTGCTGCACTTAAAATGAAAAGATAATAAGAATTTAAGGTGAACACAATGTTTGAAGATTAGGTTAGGGATCCAAAACCAGGGAAATCCATTATTAGTAATACAATTATTAATCCAGTTAATTTTGAATGTCTGGTTGATAGTTTGAAAATCCAAAGCTTTAGGACCACCCTCCTTGTAACTTCTTACTAAAGATTTCCTTTGTTATTTGGAAAAATAAAACGGAATGTCTTCAGAGTCTATATATATATATATATATATATATATATATATATATATATATATATATATATATATATATATAAAATCGTTGTCTTGTTGAGTGTGGTTATGTATGTCTCATGTGGGTTCCTCCCTCCCTTCCTCCCTGGTTGCTGACTCTCCTGACCTAGCAGCCAGTCTGGTGTTTCTGCAGTTACATCTCCCCATGCCAAACCTCTGATTCCTTGAATCACTGCCTTGTCTCCATTGTTGCCTTTGCATCTGGAGTTGCCTCATCCCTGACCAGCCTGTTCTCCTGTTGTGTGCCCTGCCCTTTTGTATGGAATATGTTCCCACCTCACCAATCTTGTGCTGTGTGATCTGTTGTTAATAAATATCATTCTGAATCTGGGTGCTCCCTCTCAGAATCTTGACAGTTGAAGGTGCGGTACACTTGCATGTGTGTGCATGATCAAGGTTTCGCCAGATTCACCTCATTTTGAGCCAGGAAAAACACTGTGTACACACACACACACACAGATAAACTTCTTCCTTGCTCATGAAGATATTAAACAGCACTTCAACAGACAGGTATCACCTTTCTTTATCATTTTATTATTATTATTATTATTGATCGTTTAATGGAAATATATATAGCAGAGTGTAAGAATTATCAATGCAATTACTATGTTTAATGGTAGTGCTATCTTGTTTTGCTTTACTTAATCTGTGTCTGTCTGTTTATTGTTGTGAACCATAAACATTTGGTAACAAATATACTTATTATACAAAATGTAAGGGATATTAATAAAGATGTGTTGCAATTATGACATTGTACACCAAGAAAGTTGTTTTTGGGTGTAACCACCATGCACCCAATGATAAACTTTACATTGTAAAAATGTGCACATTAATGTTGTTAAAGTAATTTATATTGATTTGATGTTTTAGATAACATTAATGATTCATTGATGATAGTGAAATACCTGTTTATTTATTTACATTTTATTACTGAAGAAGGCCTGAGAGCTGAAACATGTTTTCGTTCATGAGTACCTTATTGAACCAGAGACAATAATAATTTAAGATAATAATAATCATTTAAAAATTAATTTGAAAATAATATTATTTTACTTAAATAATATTATAATACTGTGTATTATATCATAATATAGCCAGTTTTACTTATTGAGAGATTTATTCGTAAAGTAATAATTACCTAATAATCTTATTGGCATCTTACACATGATGTACAGCCATGCATTAATTTGAACTGCTGTTATGGGAGTGGCTTGATGCAGAGCAGGATATGCAGATAGCTTAGTAAAACCTGCTGTCTGTTGTGCCATTATAAAAACGTTCCTTACCCTTAAAAAAACTGTATGCTTATTAATGCTGTCAAATAACAAATCACAGGTAAAATTACAAAACAAATTAGTATACATTGCAAAATACAAATTGCTAATTATAACATTAAAATAAAAAGGTAAAGCCAAATACTGTACAAATACTAGAAATTGTGAATAATGGAAATAATTGGAAATAATATAACAAACAGTATACACTTAATTTGCTGATTATAAATTTTAATGTAATTTTGGTAGCTTGGCTGTTTCCTTATAAAGGTCCAGAAATGTGTTTTTCGTCAGGTTCGTGATATATATATATATATATATATATATATATATATACATGTACAGAAATGTCATAATTAAATGTAAAATGACACTGCTCACTGTATAATTTTAATATAGATCAGTGGTTTCCAACCACGTTCCTGGAGGCCCCCAAACACTAAATATTTTGTATCTCTCCTTTGTCTGACACACCCATTTCAGGTCATAGGGCCCTATTTTAACGATCTGAAACGCAAGTGTCAAAGCGCGAAGCGCAAGTAACTTTGTGGGCGGGTCTCGGCGCTGTTGCTATTTTCCCGGCGGGATAAATGGCTCTTGCGCCCGGCGTAAATCTAAAATGGGTTGGTCTGAAGTAGCTTCATTATTCATAGGTGTGGTTTGGGCGTAACGTGAAATAAACCAATTAGAGCATAATCCAACATTCCCTTTAAAAGCAGGTGCGCAAGTTCCATTATGGATTGCTATTATTATGGCGTATTTACCAGGCGCACGCCAGAAGCGGTTCACAGCCGAGGAGACTGATGTTCTTGTAAGAGCAGTGAAAGACAGAGAAGTTGTGTTGTATGGGGATGGGAGAAACCCACCCAAAATAGCGTCGGTTAAACAGGTTTTTTCACATCTTCGTGGCACACCACAATGATTTCCGTCATCTCATGTGTTAATATTTTTTGTAACAATTTATGATTTGCAAAAATAACTGTTGCATCTGTGTAGATTACATGAGCAAAGTGTATGCGCGTTGTGCACGCTATACATTATGGTCAAGCATGCGCCCTTAAAATAGCATAATGAACAACGCGCAACGCGCCACTGACTTTAGACTAGGTTTTTTCTGGTCAGTGATCCGTATGATATTACGATATTATATCGTATGATATCGTATGATATCCAATGATATTACGCAGCGTCTCTCACAAACGTCTCCATGGTTGGAAGGCACGTTCCCTGTGCAAGCAGGGGCTCACGGGCGCTGCGTAATATCATTGCACTGCTGTAGCCATGGAACGGCAGCAAAGTTCCTTGATTATTACGCCAGAATGAGAGTATAGTTCCTAGCCATATCAGCCTAGAAAATCACAACTTTTTATTTTCCGTCGGTCTTAGTCCACGATTTAACTACAGAAGAGTCAAGTTTTAAATAGGAAAAATATCTAAACTCTTTGGTCATTTTTAAGTGCGATGCTAACGGTCTAATCAGATTCAATGAACTATGCTAAGCTATGCTAAAAGTGGTACCGCCAGAACCGGAGATCGGCTGAACGGATTCGAAAACAGTAAAACTCAACTGTTTAACTCTAGGGGAGTTGGAAAATGAGCCTATTTTCAAAAAAAAGTGGAGTGTTCCTTTAAGCTTGCAATTGATCCGCGAATCACATGTGTGCCGAACCGTGGGGCTTGGTCCATACGGATCACAGATCAACAAGATCCGTTTAACCACTAATCTTGAGTACATATAGAGTAATACTGCATCCTTCATATCTCCAAAAAGTCTTTAGTTTTATCATATTTATAAAAGATAGATACGCTGTACTGAGTCTTTCCAAAAAAAGCAGAGCTCCTGGAGGCGTTCCTGCCGTCAGTGCTGTGGACCGAACTAAAGAGTCACAAGTGTGCACAGCTTTTGCATAGAGATTTTCTGCAACCTGTAACATCATTATAAAAAAAAGGAACAAAAACTTTTGTGTTGTTTACATTTTATGCACTTCCGCACTGATTGCCAATACAACACATATCTGATGTAGCTTTACTCACCACCCACAATCTGCAAATCTAGCGCCGAACTTGTTTACAAAACATTCATCACCGAAATCCCAGAAACAAACAAACATACGTATACAACTCTGTTGCTGCCCAACAAACTTCATCCACTGGGTTCTTTGGGAAGCTGAAAAAGGTAATCTTTCCCTCACAACCAAAAACCCACTCCTTCGGTGACAGGAACTCAGTCTCATTTCGGAGGCTGCATCCTCCGGAGGTCGCATTTAAAGGCTGCATACATCATAAAGGATGTCATATTTAAGAAAAGTAACTGTAATAAAATTGTCTGATATTCATTCTAAGGTGTAAAATACTGTAACTTCTTTCTTATGTTGCAATCTAACAGTTATTTTTCTTAAATGAGACCGATGATGATGATGTATGCAGCCTTCAAAGGGTACAGCCCCTTAATTGGGACATAGCCAATGTTGAAAAAATCTCTCAGATTCCGTATCCCAAACGGGTGATGTGTGCACGCTTATCAGGGAGAAGTGCCTATACAAGGAATTATGCCCTTTTATGATGTCATACAGGCCATACTCAAAAAAAAATAAATAAATAAAAATTGGCGAAACATGGAACTGGAAGTTGTATATTTGGCACAGAAATACTCTGTCATATGTCCAACTTGTGTTTTGAAACTTTGGCCATGTTTAGCATGAGAATCTAACTCTTTAACAGTGTAAATAAGTCAGAACGCATGAACTAGCATTACACCCCCAATTTAAAGTTATTCACGGTGTGTTATTGTAAAACACCATTATGGTGATCACTGTTTACTTTAGTTGAGCAACTTTTCTTGATTTTTTTTCTCTAGCTGCTGTAACTGTTTATGAAAAACATTTGTTATGGCAAAAAAAAGCAGCATGAAAACATGATCAGGTGATGATTGTTCTGTGTTGAGGATGTAAGCATCGTCTCTTAACTCACTGATCTCATCCAGTGTTTCATTCCATTAAAACTCTGAACATCACAAACCAAGCTACAAAAAAATAAATAAATAAAAAGCAAATAAGCAAAATAGTAACACCATTCAGCTGCATAATTTATCCATGCCACAATGCATGCTGGGAGTTTTGTACTATACTGGCACCCAGCATGCATTGCCTCATTAAACTTTTGATCGTCACCATTGTTGAGATTCATATGTTGATCCTTGAGGTCTGAATGATGCAGTAGCTTAAAATGTTATGTTCATTAGATTTAAAATTTTTAAATTCTTCAAAATAAATGATTACCAAACATTGCTGGGTTTCATATATATATAGTGGAATCACAGAGATACTGTAATCAACAAGCATAAAACTAAAAGACCCATAAAATCAAAGAATAGACACAGGATGAGATCAGTAAAAAGTCCATGAACATTATGGCATAACAAAAACCATTCTATTCATTTTCTCTTGGCTATTTCTTTCTATAACAAATGTGTTTTATAAACACAGTTACAGCAGCCAAGAGCCCAACTAAAGCAAACACCAATCTCCATAATGGTAAACAAAACTATTATTTTCAATGAAACATCAACATCTAAACCTCTGTTAATTCTCAACAAGATCTTTTGTAAATGAATGAAAGAAATAATGTCAAACTGGTTTCACTTAAGGCTGTGCCTGGATGTCAGTTGTAGTTAGAACAAATATCTGACATGTCTACAGTTGCTTCACATACCCCGCCTTTAAAGGAGTTCTACATGTTATTTGTCTTTACCATGCTGCATTTTACAGCCAACAGCCTACAATTCACCTTAGGGCAGAACATAACCGCTCATCAGAGCATTAAGCAAACATTTATACAAACATTACCTAACTAGATAAAGTGACACTAGTATACAAGTATTACAAAACATCCATTTCTGTGCTTCTCATCTTCTCACTTTTTTTTTCTTTTTCTTTTTTTTTTGGGAACCAACAGATTTTTTTACGCTGAAATTAATGTGAATTAATTTAAATGCCCACAGGATAAAAACAGCCCCCAAGGAAGCTCAGATGTGTGAACTACAGCACTGAATATAGACACTGACATCAGAGGACATCAGAATGGCAGACAGGGACGGCAGATGTGAGTGCACAAAATCTGAATGAAACATTAAGGATCAGTCTTTGTAATGTGATCTTGGCCACATTCAGCAACAAAATATGGTCGTCAGTCTGGTTTTAATGTGATGAATACATTCATGTTTGCACACAGTTGGGTTATTAATGAGAATGACAACTGCTTTTAATAACTGATCAGGGACATCGGACCAGGGGAAATGGTGGACATCAGTTTCAAGGGCCCACAAAATATTTTTAATAAAATTTTTATGTAAAAAAAAGTATTTCATAGTTCACCCTTGAGATTTGGGAAATTGTCCCTTTCTGGTCATCATTTCTTAAACTTATGACTAAAAAATAGCCATTTTTGGTATATTTTATTGTAATTTCCCTGCTAAATTGAAAATTATATAACCTTTTCCTCTTTGATAGCAATATACACAATTCTGTTTTAATGTAAGGATGCAACTCCTCCATCGCACAATCAATGGATCAAAAGTGTGATGCAGAATATTAAGCTGGAAATTTGAGGTATTCCTTGTGGTTTATTGTTTTTGTAGCAACAGTAGTGTCAAAGTTGTAGTCATAGTATTTAAAAAAACAATAAGTAATAAGAATAATTTAAGTCTCATGAACCTTAAGTAAACATAATACAGTAACAGTTTTTGGATATACTATAACTTACTAAAATTAATCATCATCACTCAGGTAACTAAACAATCAGTGTTTCAACAGCAGGAAGACATCAGTTAAACATGTAACATTTACCTCAGGAAAATGATTAGTTAGCTAGAAAAATAAACTCTAGAGAATCACATATTGAGCATTAAATATACGGAGTATATTTTCACCAAATTAATGTTTTAATTATTTATTTATTTTCAATAAATCATTAGCAACATTTTGTTAGAAACTTTTTTTTTTTTCAGTGCATAAACCGAACAGTTTTAACAACCAAGAAGACTAACTAGTTAACTAAGACAAACGGTAAAGCAGAAATTGAACAGAAACTGGGCCACAATCAGTAAAAAGGTTATTAAATTTGTTGTAATGCTTTTGTCTCTGCAGCGGGTGACTGGAAGACCGGGGAAAGATGCCTCGATAGGAGCAAGAGCATGGATGAATACCCTAAAAGTATTTAAATGAAACAGAAGAGTTTATAGATTTAAAATGCTTGTAATGCTTTTTCATATCATGGTGTGTTGTGTTGTGTTTTGCAGTTGGCAGTCCAGATTTGAATCGCCCTGACAGTAAGTCAATTAAATAATTCTATTACTTATTAAAATTATTAAAATCTGAAACGACCCCTTGCCTTCTCTAACATTCCACAAAGTCACCTAAGAAAGATTTATTATGTCTTGATTATTGTTAAAATTGAGATTTATGCATCATAACAAACATGTTGCGATAAGAATCACATTTCATTAGTTGTTCACAGTTGGATTTACAGTAATACATTTTAATTTTATTAGTCAACATGGAAAATAAAACATTCACCTGAACTTTAGCTTCAAGTTTATTAAAACTTCACATTTTAATTTTATTGTGAGACGGACTATTAAGAATGAAATCAAATGAAATTAGTGAGGGTTCTCTAGTAAAGAGCAGATGTAATGTGTAAGGAACGGCTCATAATAATAGCAACATACAGTGAGACATTTAGAATTACTTACAAGTCATTACTTTTACAAATATTTGGAATGGAATTTCAAAAATTACAAAGATATGAATATTTTTCTATTAATCTATTAGTCAACATTTACATGATGTGTATATTTTGCCATGCCATTTTTTTGTCCCGTTAGTTATCACTATGTCATTTGTTCATTAATAAGAGGATTTCAGTGTGTGCAACTCAGCATGAACAACAATGTTTTAAGTGAGTGGATTCTGATTTAATTAAACGCCTCTGATTGGCCTTGTCTGTGATTCTGTGATTGGTTATATTTCTCACCGCTGCTAAAACATGTTGTAAATCAGAACATTTGATGTTCACCAGAGCACAAACACAAACAGGCACTGGAGCATTTGCCAAATCTGTATTGCCAATATGATATTATTATAGTATCGACTGAGGGTTTACTTTTTAAAGTAAAATTAATTTTCTTTATACCTACAAATGTGACTACATTCTTTTGAGTGCAGATGTAATATAATCATAACAAATAATAAAAATGAACAGCATTTACAGCAATTATGTTTATTATTGACATTCAGTACCCTATGCTTGTCAATGAGGTCTAAAACGGTGATTTTCAACAAGGGGGCTGCCGCTGACTAGGGAGCCTTGGCAAACTAATAAGTCTTAAAATTATTTACAGTGGATTTACATAATGTGTTGTACAAGTCAAAGACTTACTTTCTATGAATACATGTGATGTGAATTGCACAGTGCTTCCCAATCCCGAACAGTAGAGACAAACAATCAGTTATTTCACTCACATGTGTGCAAATTTAGTGACATGATATATATGAATATTCGCCGCATGCACATTGGATCTGAATTTAGGTGGAAAAATATTTTGAATTAACACACCAATTTCGTGTGTGATCATGATGGTATTTCGGGCTCTTTTAAAATTTAGGGGCATGATCATTAAATAAGTTACTGCTATGGGCTGATAGGTGATGTAATCAATATAATCCATACCTGTAAATGGATAAACGTATTAATGAAGTTTAATTACACATACTTGATTTTTGTAATTTGATTACATAATGCACTTAGCATTATTACTCAATTCTGCACATTTATATACAGCACAGTATACTGAGTTACAGTCTGTTGAAAGCTTTATTGTAGTGTTTTGTTTTTTTGACTTTTCACAGAAGACCCCAGAGTCCCATAAGTAAGCATTTAAATAAAACTGAACTGTTTGTAGATTTAATTTACTTGTACTGCTTTTTCATAACACAGAGTATGTTCCAGAGAGTGATCTGAGGATTGTTCTGCTTGGGAAGGACTTGGCTGAAAACTGCAGAGTTGGAAAACTCATTTTAGGGAATGAAAAGTTTGACATTAAAGCTCCTTCAGATCAAGTGCAGACAGAAAGAAAAATACACAAGACGGTCATCAACGTTCCTCACCTGCTTCAGCCACATCTCTCAGACCATCAGATCATAGAGGCCGTGAGAGAGTGTGTGAAACAGTCTGATCCAGGACCACATGTGATTGTTCTGGTCCTCAAACATGATCAGTGTTCAAAAGAAGATCAGGAGCATGTGGAGAAGGTGCTCAACTATTTCTCTAACAAGGTTTATGAACACACCATGGTGCTCACGATACAAGAGTCAGACAGTGATGAGCCAACCGAAGTCAATGATGTTATAAAGGACATTATTAAAAACTGTTTTAACAGACATTACAAACTTACAAAAAACAGCCCTTCTGCTGATCTTAGAGAGACATTAGAGAAAATTGCACAAATGAACAGTGGACACTATCTGATTTGTGATGAATTTGACGGTTCAGAGCAACAGGCCAGAGAAAGAGGTGAGTCTGGAAATATTTGATTTAATTTTAATCTACTGACTCCTAAAAAATGGAAGCCGATTTAAAAAAAGTTTATTAAAAAAATCTCACACTTCACACATCCTGTCCAATGATCTCCTGCAAGTTGAAGGTTATAAAAACAAATATATAATTGCATGAATGTAGGATGTGAACAAAAAAGTAAAATAAATGAATTAGATCAGAATCTAAATTAAAGATAATCATTCCTGATCTTTTTTGTGGTACATATTATTGTGGAGATTAAAGTTGCTGTTTTGTTTTTTGTTTTTTACTTCAGGCCATAAGGACAGACCTCTGACCATTGCACTATTTGGAAACTCCACATCAATCCAGTTTAGACATGACAACGGTCTACTTGGAGAAGAAGAGAACCGTTTTAAAACTACAGACACATCCAGGATCATTCCTTTACAGAGGGAAATAGCAGAAAGCTATGTCTCTGTCATCAACATGACTGTCAGACATGAGACTGAACTTAACTTGGACTGTGTGGATCATCTTGTTGATCAACTAGTGAATGAAAATGAAATCCATGCCTTCATCTTTGTTGTGCGACTGGGCCAGTTAACAGATGCCGATCAGAAGAGTCTTGAATGGCTTCAGAGAGTGTTTGGTGACAAAGTTTTTCAGTATGTAATGATTCTCTTCACCTATGAGACAGAAGAAGAGTGTGACACTATAAACGACATAAAAAACCCTGTTCTGGAGCAGCTGCTGGAGAAATGTGGAGGAAGATTTCACACCTGCAACAAGATGATGAACAACCAATCAGAGATGAGAGAACTGATGAATAAGATCGAGCATCTGTTTAATGAGAATAAACAGCAGCGCTACACTGAAATAAGGCAAAACTTTCAAAAGAGTGGGGTTCTTTTCAAAAAAGAAAGCGGTAAGAAATCAGTTTGTTTTCTGACGTCATGCCATCTCATAAAACGTCATGCCCACTCTTTTTGTTATCATTTATAATATAATATGGTAGTACCAAAGTGAGTTGGGATTCAAGCACAGGAATTACCACTTCAGAGAACCAAATATTTCAGTTTTCCAATGTTTTGTTTGTTTAAATAGATACAATCGCAATCATGAAAGACAACACGCAGCAAATCACTACAAGCATGGGGAAGGATCCACCAAACAAGGTATGTGCTGGCTGAAATATAACTATAGAATTGGTGCACAAAGTCAAAATGAAACATTTTTGACATTTAATGTATATAGGATACAAGGAATAATGAGATTAGAAAATGTGTCTTTATCTTCTGTTTTAGAACAAACATTTGGGATGTAAAACTGTAGAATAACTAATAATGAATGAATATACTGAAAGGTATGGAAAGTGACCCAATAAGGCCCACACATATCCAAGTTCTAATTGTTATCATATACTGTAGATACTTCAAATAGCGTTGGTATTAAATGGATATAGATATAGCTGTCAATTAAAAACGTTAAGTTTTATCATAAATGGACAAAATTAAAGGTGTTGTGATGTTGTACAGTACACATACGTTTCAGGAGTGATATGTACATACTCACAAATTTGGAGGAATTTAGTTTTGTTAAAAACTCCCGTCTATTTAGAAGTGTTTTTTATTGAACATAATTTTATTGAACACCTATTCATATCCAAGCCAGAATTTTAAACTTAAGACTTAAAGATTCATAAAGATATACTAAAAATATAATCAGATATTTTAAATAAAACATTGAAAATAACAATTTGAATAAAATAATCTGAATGAAACAATTTTAATGTATGTTCAGTTTGTTTTCACTTTTGGTAAAAGTGTTTGTCACTACCTGAATTTTTCAAAAGTTAATTGAGTTAGAATGAATTGAGTAGAATGTGGTTGTCCTTTCTATAAACTATGGAAATATGTGTGTACAGAATAGGATTAAGCATTTAAGGTGAAGTAACAACCAAATTTATTTACAGTGTTTACATGACCGTAGTATGAATGAGCTGCATATATGTAAGTGAAGTACATTACTGTTGCGCAAACTTGTTGAGCATGTGCTTATTATACAGGATTTTCAGTGTCTCAGAGCAGCTCAGTTTGCAGTATTGCTTGGCAATATGGCCAAAGATCATATCATAATACTGTTTGTATTTTATATTTTTTTCAATTTTAATATTTATCAATATTCATTTCATACCATTTAATGGAGAAATAAAACCATTCCACTTGTTTTAGAGATGTGGTGGTGGGCTAATTTTACTTTGGGAAGTGTAGTGGAGCCATTGGAAAATGTGTTTTTGATAGCCTTCAGTTTGACAAGATGTGGTATGACATAGCACAATAGTTTTTTCAATATATACAGAATATAAAATGTGGCTTTTTTAGCCATATCAAAACAGAAGATACGTACATGTGTAAATTTTACCCGCTGGCGGTTTTAGGTATAAAACGACCCCTGTTGGTTCTAGTTTTAATTAAAACTGATTTATTGAATAATTATCAATATCATTTGCATCTGTGAACACTGTCCTTCACAACAAATTGCCAAATAAATGGTTGTTTCTTTCACAGGTAATAGCTTTAGAAAAAGAAACAAGATTGGAACAAGACAACGGAAAAGAAACTAATGGAAAAACAAAGCATCTCTTTAAAAGACTTCATCTTAAAGGCATGGATCATAAACTGAGAACTGCAGATTTTCTTCAGTTAACTGCACATTCATTAAAATCCTGTGACTCTTGTGCTGAAGAGGAGCTGATTCAGACTTTCATGCAAAAACTACTGATGATGAACTACAGAGCAAGATACATTCATGTTGAGGAAAACAATGAACAGCATCACACAAAACAAAGAGACAATGACTCAAATAAAGATATGGGTGATATTTTTAAAGCAATGTCTATTTCTAAAAAAGGAACCAGTCAATCTGATCGCATTCACCCGATGGATGTTCAGATGGCTGTGTTTCATTGTGCTGATGGTTTTCTGAAGCAGCTGATGGTCACTAAACTGTCCCAGTGTCAATACGCTCTGCCTCTGCTTGTTCCTGATCCATTCACACAACAGATTGAGTTTCCTCTCTGGATATTCAGACAAATCAACAAGAGCTGGAAGATCAGAAACACCAACAATGAAATCATCAGTCAAACCCATCCGGTCTACAAGGCAGAAACTCCAATGGTGTTTTTCTTCAGGTTTGGCTCTGTGTCTTCATCCAAGTCTCAGCTGATGAACAGTCTGATCAATGAGAAACACAACACATTCTTCCACAGGAACTGCCCAGGCAGCAGCAGAACCAGAGTCCTGATGGATGGAGTGGTGGAGATTGCCTGGTTCTGCCCTTCTGGGAAACACACGGATAAATTCACTGACTGTGTTGCGTTCTGTAATCTACACGGTGATGCAGGAGACCATGAGAAACAGCTGGAGATCCTCACTGAAATGAGCTCAGTTAATGTGGTTCTTCTACAACAACTTCAAAACAATGACAAAAGTACAACAATAATCCAAAACCTGTACAGGAACAGAAAGCCACTCATTTGTCTTTTTACTGAGGATGAATCTGGTGTAACTGAGCTAATGAAAGGGAAATTCAAGATTGGTCTGAAAGACAGAAATCAGTCAGATGTATCTGAAGAACTCAGAAGAGTTATCAATGGTTGTCTCTCAGAATCATCTTCCACTTTCAGACTTGAAGATGTGTCCAAACACTCATTAGAAACAGACATCAGAATAGATGAGGAAGATGATGATGACTGCAGGAGAGGAAGAGAAGCAGCACAGCAGATGATGAGTTTACTGGAGAAGAAAGATCTGACAGAAATCAAAGACTTATTTCTGCCCTGTCAGGGAAAACTGTGGCATCAGTGGTGTCAGAAGAACAAAGAACTACATCGACCTCGAGCATATGACATAGAAATGGACATCAGTAGAAAGAAAACAGAAATGAAGAATATCCGTCAACAGCAGCATGAATCTGACATAAATACTTTTATACAGTTGTTTTTTAAACAAATCCAATGTCATTCTGAGAATAACATGTATTTTCTGAAATGGCTTGAAATCTTCCTAATCTCAAAAAATATTTTTGTTCCTCAAAAATATGATACATCTAAACAACTCAAGGCTAAACAAACTGACCTTGAGAGAATATCTGAGGAATTACAAGCTGTAACCTTTGGTTTGGAGCACATCATGAGGGAGATTGGTCAGATCTATGAATCATGTTCATCTGTGAAGAAGAACAAGAAAGACCTGCAGTTTGATTTCTCTTCTCTCCCGAGTCTTGCAGCAGAGATGATTATCTCTGGATTTCCAATGGAGCTGATGGATGGAGATGCTGCTCATGTTCCTGTTGTCTGGATCTCTGCTGTTCTAGACGAACTCATCCAGAAACTAGGAGACCAGAGAGTCTTTGTGCTGTCAGTTTTAGGGATTCAAAGCTCTGGGAAATCTACCATGCTGAATGCCATGTTTGGACTCCACTTTGCCGTCAGTGCTGGCAGGTGCACCAGAGGAGCTTTCATGCAGCTGGTCAAAGTGTCAGATGAGATGAAAACACAGATGAACTTTGACTATATTCTGGTTGTTGACACTGAGGGTCTTCGTGCTCTGGAATTGACTGGAAGTTCAACCAGACATCATGACAATGAATTGGCCACATTTGTTGTTGGTCTTGGAAATCTGACCTTGATCAACATATTTGGAGAAAACCCATCTGAGATGCAGGACATTCTTCAGATTGTTGTTCAGGCTTTCCTGAGGATGAAGAAGGTAAAACTAAATCCCAGCTGTGTGTTTGTGCATCAGAACGTCTCGGACGTCACAGCTGGAGAGAAAAACGAGGAGGGAAGGAGACGACTGCAGGAGACACTGGATAAGATGACAAAACTTGCTGCTAAAGATGAAGTATATGACGCAGGATGTTTCAGTGATGTCATTAAATTTGATGTTCAGAATGATGTGAAGTATTTTGCTCATCTTTGGGAGGGAAACCCACCGATGGCACCACCCAACCCAAACTACTGTGAGAATATTCAAGAACTAAAGGAAACTATTATGTCTCATGCCTTAAAGTCACATGGAATGATGCTGATAGACTTAAAAGATCGTATGAAAGATCTTTGGGAGGCTTTACTGAATGAACGATTCGTCTTCAGCTTTAGAAATTCTCTGGAGATTTCAGCCTACAGGAAACTGGAGACAAAATACAGCAAGTGGTCCTGGAGGCTTCGCAGTGCCATGATGGAAATTGAGAACAAACTACACAACAAAATAGAAAATGAAGCAATCCATGAGGTTGAGGAAGCTGATCTTCAAAGAGAACTGAAGAAGACAAGTGAAGAAGTGGAAAAATCAATGTCTGCATTCTTTGAGAAAGACACAGATGCAGACATACTAATTCAGTGGAAAACATCATTTGAAATCAAAATTAAAGAGATTCAGGAAAACATTGTAAGAGAAACAAAGAGAAAATTAAATGAGATTCTTCAGCAGCGAGACCTGAAGAAAATGATTGATGCTCAGAAGACACATCATGAAAACACTCTCTTTGAAAAGAGCAAAGAACTTGCCTTAAAACTCAAAGACAAAACAACTGATGAACAAACACTGAAGAAAGAGTTTGATTTGTTCTGGAAACACAGTGTGAAGAAGATCATCAGAGACACTCATCCAATTAAAGACATTGACATAATGAGAGATGTGAAACACTTCCTCAGTGACATCTATGAAAGTGCTCCTGTAGGTCACTGGATGGAGAGTAAGGATATTTTCTCTGTGCCAAATTATACTCAATATGTTCTTTTTAAGAAGGAGTTCAAAGAGTCTGTAATCAACTCATCTGGATACACTCAAACATTATCTCCAGAAGATAAAATAAGAATATTCATCACAGATGTTGCTCAGCAGACAGACAAAATGATTCAATCATTTAACATTTCAAAGATGGGCTACAACATCAGCCGGGTTCAACAACTCATTGATTACATTAAGAGGAGAGTAACAGAACATCAGGAAGGATCTGTGGAATATGAGTTCAAGAATGAATTCTTCATGAATTTAGTACTTTCTATCTGTAGCAGGGCAGAGCAGATGATCACCGACCAACACAAAATGTTCAGAGACACCAATGATCCAGAAATATATGTTGAGAAAAAGAGAGCAGAGTACTATAGTATTTTCCAGAAATACTGTCATGGAGCAACATCAGCTGCCATTTTTGGAGAGATCATCTGTCAGAAACTTAAAGAGCCCATTGAGCAGAGTGTCTACAAGAAGACTACTAGAGATCTGACTGATGAAATAATGAAAAATTGTCAATCACTGAATGGAAACAGATCAAAATTGGAGAAACACATCCTGAAGACACTGGCAGAAGAGGAGGATTGTGAAAAATACATGAACTACATTTATAATCCCAGAGATCACTTCAAGAGTTTCATCAGAGATGAAGTCAGTCAGTACATCACTGATAAGTTCAGTGTCAGTGTTTTACCCAAGATGAAGGAGAACATTAGACTCCTGCAGCAGAAGATCATAAAAGCAGCACATGAATCTACTGAACATGTTCAAGTGAACAGAGGAGATGCTGGTTTATGGTTGAGGAGTTTCACACAGCAGCTCTCAGATGTGCTGATCTTCTCTGAAAAAGACCTCAGTGGAGTGAAACATAGTGGTGCTGATAATTGCAACCTCCTAGAAGATGTGATAAGAGAAGAACTTCCTACTACAATGTCTGATATCTATGGTAGATTCAACACAGAGACATTTCTAGTAAAGCTGGATTATACGTTTAGGCCAGATGAGATTCTTATCGATCACTTCTGTCAGTGCTGTTGGGTTCAGTGTCCATTCTGTAAAACTGTCTGCACCAATACCATGGAAAACCATCATGGAGATCATAGTGTTCCTTTCCATCGTAGTATTGGACTGAGTGGAATTCATTACGACAATACATTTAACTTGTCTACTCATATCTGCACATCAGCAGTGGGAAACAGCAATCTATATTTTTATCCCGTTGGATCAGAAGATAAAGTCCCCTGGAAAGATTACAGAAGAGCAGGAGGAGTTTATGCAGACTGGAGCATCACCTCTGACCTCTCTGAACTGCCCTACTGGAAGTGGTTTGTGTGCAGATTCCAGAAAGATCTGGAAAAATACTACAGTAAAAGATTTGAGGGGAGTGGTGAGATACCACATGAATGGAAAATATACTCAAAACAGGATGCTCTAGAGAGTTTGGATAAATACATTTAACTGAACAAGTATAATAAGTTTATTTTGGGTCTTTGATTTACAAAAATTGTTTTATCACTTAAATAAAGCTGAAATCATCTAAACAAATTTGATACCTTGGGACACCTTAGAGAGAAGCGATGGATCCGAAATGGTTTATATTCATATTCATGCATTTTATTATTATTTATGTTAATTGTTTATGGCTTATGATTTATCAGTTTCACTTTTGATTTCATATATTTATGTACTTCTACTTTGTATATATTAATTCTTATCATATTTTCAAGTATTTACTTGTTATTGTACCCTTATGGTTATTCTTATTTTATATTTAAGAGTATGTATGCTTGTTATGTTCAGTTGTTCTGCAAGTGTTCCGGTGTGACAGGTCACGCTGACACGTTTGTGGTTAGATATTGGACGCCTGCCAAGTACTGCAGAAGTGATGTTTTTCAGAATTAGTTGCTCATTTGAATCTGATCAAAATATGTCTATTATTATTTCTGCTGACATTTGATAGTGTAAGATTTGTAAAATTCCCTAAGGGTCAAAACAACTTTTATATCTATTTTTGGCATCTGACCAGTTTATGATATAATGGGTAAAACCATGTAACCTTTTCTCATTAGGACAAAAACATCAGTTTGAGGGGGGTGGGAATTTCCCTGTATATGCTTATGGTATAATATGGACTGAGTCGTTGATAATTTAGCTTTTTCTCTCCTTTGCTCTCCTGGGCTTTGCTTCTTCTCTCTTATCTGCAAATGTCTTAATGTTTTAATTCTTTTTGATCTTCATCTATTAGATACAATACTCTGGATATTATAATACTCTAAATTTATCATTAACTATTGACTACTCCTTTATTATGGTTATTTTACCTTTTGGTTTTATTAAATGTTTTCATTATCGATTAAAATTTGCGTGTGAAGCTAAATTTAATTGTATTGAATAAATAATTTTTCATCAACGTTATCACAGCCTGGATCTCTCAAGTTTTTGCATCAGAAGAGTTTAAAGATTTAATTGTGTTCTGTTTCAAAAGACTATGTATTGGTGAACTGATCAAAACATTAAGACCTATGGGTGTTGGAAATGCCTAAATGTGACAAAATAATCATAAAAGTCTTTATATGTCCTTTCAAATTTAGTTTGAGCACTTAACTGCATCCTGCTAACGTTTTTTTTTTAAAAAGATTTCTCTTCTACTTTGCTTTCACTATTTCTTAATTCCATCCTTGCTCTTGCCTGTACTATTCTAGACGATGTTTGAAAATTCACATTATTAGCACTTCTCATGTTATTGCCTCCTTAAGAGGAATCCTTGTATTTTCTCATT
The DNA here is from genome assembly GCF_024489055.1 of Chanodichthys erythropterus. Lineage (NCBI taxonomy): Eukaryota > Metazoa > Chordata > Actinopteri > Cypriniformes > Xenocyprididae > Chanodichthys > Chanodichthys erythropterus. The sequence continues at coordinate 14,298,941 of NC_090223.1, forward strand.
TTTAGTACAAGTTGCTTTGGATAAAAGTGTCTGCTAAATTAATAAATGTAAAAATATACATGTTGTTTAGTTCTCATTTTTAATGTATTCTAGTTTTAGTTGTTTTTATTATTAAATGTCGTTTTTTTATTTATATTTAGTATGTTAGGGCTGGCTAAGTTAATTGTTTAATTAAAATCATTTACACATATTTAACTATATTCAAGTATCTCAATGGGGAAAACATGTTAAAGACTCCAACTCTGCTGCAAAAGCCGTTAAAATAAACATCAAAACTAAATGGCAGTGTGTACATGGCTGTGGGTCAGACCGATTTTTTTTCTTCAAAACGATGTGAAATTCATCCTACCCACTCATTCACATAAAAAAAAATGTATTGATTTAAATTTTGTCAGACACTTTTTGTTTAGTAAGGCCATATGCAAATATGTGTGAATGATCATGAATAATGATATGACACCTGAGGAGATTATGCCCATCCCCTAACCTTTTTAGTGAGGAGTGTGAGAAAAGTGTGAGGAAAAAAAGAAATATAATCCAGATATAAATGAAGGTCAAAGGCACATTTTGAGTACACAGTCATGGCTGGAAACAAATCATGTTCAAATATATAAGTGATATAACATACCTGGCATTTCCAAGGTGTTATATGTTTCTGGAGAGTGACTGACTTCCAGTCAGTTAGCTCACCTTCACCATATTCATGTAGAATATCAGTTCAATGTAGCTGTACAGCTCACTGATGCTCACATTTGTCCATTTGAATCAGTGACCTCTGCATTTGCCCTGGTAGCCTGAGCAAAACTGAGACAACATTCTCAGGGGAAAGTTTGTGGTCCAGGTTCACATGTGGGCACTGTCATTCTTAAATCTTAAAAATAAATAAATAAACAAAACAAACATTGGTGAGCATGCTGATAAAATAATCATATCAACTATAATATTAGCATTAATATAATGTCTTCTTGTAACACAAAACATGATTTTAATATTATACATGCATATATTATTAGACCGTACATGAATAAAATGTGTATATATTTAATATTATAATTTAACATTCAAACCTACATCTGAGCAGAAATCCGCAAACAAAAGCTTCATTAATGAGGCAGTATTTTACAGCAAACACTTCATAAACTAATCCAAAACAGGCCAATGACATCTTGTCTAAACATTCATATTACTCTTTACATGCTATATTCATGTTATATCATAAAGCATATAAATGTTCATCCTATAGTATAATATGTTGCTTGTAACAGACACCTTATATATCAACATATTTCAGTCGATTTCACTCATCATTGTCAGTATAGCAATTTGGGAAAAGCCAAACTAGTCAATAAATAGCCTACATGTTAATGTAAAAAAAAATATTGCACATAAAAATAAATAACTTACCCGTTAAATATGGTGGATCAAGTCACTTCTCAAAATCAGAGGTAAATTCTTCCAGGATAATTCATCACCGCATCCCAAAACAATGTAAAGTAAATGAATCTGGTGAAATGTAATTTTTTTTTAAGTTTATGTGGGCGTTGACTGGATTTCCTCAGATCATTACCATATGAATAGCGCGCACTGTCAGCAGGCGTTCACATTAGTGGATAATGAGCTGACACGAGAACGGACATCTCTATTTTATATACAGATAACATAAACAAAGAATATTTATTTTAGTTTTGAATTAGATCATTTATATTAGACAAATAAAAGTTTCTTATATTGCTCATGTCTGTGTGATAAGTATTTGCTGAGTTTTGTTTCAATTCTGTGACGTGCTCCACAGACAGCAGAGAGCACACCCTGTATGTTTTCTTTATTTTTACAAAAGCACAATGTTTTGTTTTGATTGTGAGTGGACACATATAAAAGTAGACCCTTTACAGTTTCTAATTATGTATTGCTTTTAGCTGTATGATCATAAATGACATAGAATTTTAAGTAAATTTCGCTACTAAAACATGCCAACATGTTTGTCAACCCCAGAGGGTTAAATTAAGACTGATTGGTGTTTTTATGGGAATGACCAGCAGGATGTTAAAAGTTAATTATATAATTAAGTAATTAATTGAGTGATGACTGTTTAAATATTAAGGACACCTGATGATAAGGAGCACAATCACTGAAGAAAAGAGAAACAAGAACTACAACTGACTTCCAGCCACAGCCTTAAATGAAATCAGCTGAAAAGACATTAAATCTCTTAAAATGTTAACAACTTTACAAACAGCATTACCAGCTTCACTTATTACTAACCAGTTTGACTATTTCTGTTATTCGTCTTCAGTTTTTTTTTTTTTAATAATATATAATGTATAATAGTTTAGGAAGTCACCATCAGTTTTTGCTTTAGTTTTGCAGTTTCACTCTTTGAGTTTTTAATGTTATTTTTTCTCTGACTACTGTGTGTTTGTTATGGCAAGGAAAGCCAGTGATGAGATGATGTTTGGCTACTTATTGATGATAAATATGCGATCATCATGTAATAACATTAACTGATCTCATTCAGAGTCTGATCTCTTATTTTATAGTCTTATAAATATCAACTCATTGATAGTAGCACTGCAAATATTGATATTTAACAGTGTTGTAAATATCTGAAGAATATTAAAAACTATTTTTCTTAGAAATGAGAAATTCATTTGGACACAAACATCAAGAATCAGCATATGAATCTCAACAATGGTGACATGTTTCATGCTGCAAGTAGGGATGCGCCGATCTGGCATCGGCTTCGATTCTGCCATTTTTGGGTATCAGTCAGACAGGACCAATACAAGGTTATGACAGTCAACACAATGATACTCTCTCGAAGATGATTCAATATTTCTATTATTATATTTGATCTGGAGACAAAGGTCTATGGTTTTGCATAAAATGACTTTCTAGCTGAAGTTTATCATAATTTCTAAATCATTTTACTTTCTGCTGGGTGTCTGTTAGATCACAACGCTGGAGTACAGAGCACTATAAATTGATCTTCACGAGCACAGAAACTGAAATTTCAAACATTTAAAAGAAAAGGCTCAATAAAGTAATGGTAAAGTAACTCAGTAACGGGCCTGACACTGGTATCGGTGCACCACTAATTATATTTGTCCTATTGTTTGTTTTTGTTTTTTTCTATGCTAATGTTATCATTGCCTTCTACAATAAAAATCATGTTTCAAGGAAAACAATTCAAAATAAATATTATTTACGAAGGTGGATGTGTGATATAGTGCAAGGATATGGATGTAATACTGCAAAGATATATCTTTTTTGTGCAAAAGAGTTAAGCTCATTCAAAAGCATTTTATCTGTCGTTTTACAAAATAATAATAATAATCTTTACAACAAACATCTTGGTGAGTGAGGCACATGCAATGAATGGGATCAAAGTTTGAAGGCCATAGGGTCAGCCATCAAACACTGAACTGGACTAGATCCAAAAAGCAACAATATGAACACAAAGAGGTCTGAGACCACATTCCTACTTAAGTGGACCAAAAAAGGATCAGAGTCCTCTTTCAGGGACAGGGACAGAAATGTAAAGAGAACTGTGTCCTTTTTCACTTGGTTCATCTCTTGATCCACTTAAAGCAGTGTGAGTTCGGTTCGTTTAAAGAGGACTCAAGTGTGAAAACACCCTGGCATTGTTGTATATTATCAGTATATGTTTTTCTAATTTATATTAGAGGTAATATAGCTGATGATGGTTAACCCATACCTCGGTCTTTAGTGACCCGGGACATCATTCACTACCCTCCTCCTCGTTCATTTTTTAAAGTTAGACATCAACCTTCTTGGTATTCCTCAATCAATTCATTATAAAGAACATAACAACAAGAGTGTACGTATATTTTTTTCTGCACGACAATAATTGAATCTTAGATGACGGAATAAGTGCATTTCACCTTTATTCCACAAGGTGGCAATGTCTGATACACAATGCTGAAGTGACGACTCAGAAAACGAAATAATAAGAGAAACATGAAATGGCTCAGCGATTTACTGCAGAGCAAGTACTAAATGCAATGAAATATGACTGTAACTGTTACTGGATGGATCTGGTGAAGCTGTTAGCGATCAAATATTGATTTTGAAGATGTTGAAAATTATATAGTTTTGAGAATACTTTTGAGATCGGGAATGGGCTCATATTCATGACCTCAAACATAAAACTAGTCCATTATTTGCTGAATTTAAAACATGGCATAAAACATCTGCTCAAACGGAGCCCTTTCAAGCTCCAAAACTTATCTGGGTAGTCTGGGTACTCTTTTATGAGTACTGTGAATTTGGACATACCTCATTTGTGACACAGCCTACTGTTTTTTCCCCTAATATATATAGGGAAGTATGCGATTTTGGATGCAGCCCTTGATTGGTGTCACATTATATGAGTATAATGTGTATTATGAGTATAATGTACTCATAACCACAACCTTAAGTGACGTGTGGCTATGCTTTGCGTGACTAGACATTTAAAATCGTGACTCACGGATAATGGATCCTCTGTACTCTGCAGTAGATTTCCATTCTTGTTTAAATTTAAAAGGCTGAAGTGTTGCCAGAACGGGTCGACGATGATTTCCCGCCCAAAAGCTCTCAAAAACCTGCCCAAGTCATTCACTGTGAAAAGAATGTGATAGAATTCAATTGTCATGACAACCACCATTTACCTCCTTAAAACTAAATAATGATAACAAAATAAAATGGTCCCACTTTATATTAAAGGTGATAGAGAGGATTTTTTCGTCTGAGAATCCAAAGACTGTTACTGAGTTTTTGAAATGAGCGCATGCGTAAGAACAGAACCCCTCCTTCACAGCTCATTTTAAAGGAACGCCTCCCAAAACTCGTGCACGAGTATTGGAACACGAGTGTTTACCACCGGCATTCGCTCTTTCGTGTTTTTTGGATTCATTATGTCGGACTCACCGCAGGTAACTCATAATCTGCAGTTGTTACTCCTGTCTCCTGACAAAAACATTGCATGCAGCGCCTGTGGAGTGTGGAAAGTTACTGGAGAGCGCAGCCGCGCTCGTCTCTCACAAGGAACGTCACGGCAGTGAGTTTTTAAGGCCCTACCTCGTGCACAGATGATGTATATTAATATTATTACTTTCAGTGCACCTAATAAATAGTCTTTTATCAGTTAGTAAAGACAGTTTCAAGTAATATTGCAAAAATGTATAAAACAAAACATCCTATTTAGCACCTTTAAGTGGCCTTAACTACTATGTACTTACATTTAAATTAATCATTTGATACAATGCACTTATTGTGTACATGTTTTTACATTGTACTTATATTTTAAAAACACCTGCATGTGATTACATCTGTAATTAATTTCTGTAATTACTTTTATAATTACACTGTTGACCCATCCCTTACACATTACCCATACCCTTAAACCTACCCATACTAACAAACCTGTCCCTAACCTTACCCGTATCCACCTCAATAGCAGCAAATGTGTTTTTACAATACAATAAGAACACAATAAGTACATTGTACTTATTTTTTGATGTAAGTACATAGTAGTTAAGGCCACCTAATATAAAGTGGGACCAATAAAATTATAAAAATGAATTCTCCTGCCAGGAGAACAATACAACAGGAAAACGGATCGAAACATGGCAAATACAATAAAAGAAAATATGACAAAAATGTCAGAGTGCACAAGACGATGGACAGTCCCATATTTGATTTCAATTCAGTCATTCAACTGTTCTCTCAGAGTTAGTTATATTTATAAAGAGGTCGAGTCATCTCCCAACACAGGTGTAATCCACATTTTGAGTCACTCTTCCACTCTTTACTGTAGATACGACTTACTGCATATTTCTGACACTTTGTCATAGAAAAAACAGCTAAACGTTTTCGCGCTAAAAACCCGTCACTCTAAACGGTCGCGTCTAATGTCTCCTGCTGATTGCTGCTGCTCTTCCAACAACACAGCCGACTATGAGTGTCCAGTAACATCATTACTGATTTTATGGAGTACTTGCAATGAGTTTTGTTTTTAAAATTTAGATGCCTGAAAATTACCTGCATATCTAGTAACTGGCTGAGACCTCTGAGTCTGACCGACCGTTAGTTGTGACGCATCTCAAAAATAAGAGGATCGCAACCAATCACAATTTGCGCTTTTTAAATAAATTATCTTAAAGTTTTATTTCAGTCATTGTGTCTCAAATAATTATTAAATATATAAAATATAATATATAAATAAGATCCAGACTACTTCAAAACTGTGTTGCTTATATATAAGAGAAATTAATTCATGCTTTAAGTCAGATTATATATATATATATATATCCACTCCATAAAATTTGAAATGAGATTTTTTCGCTCTTCACACTCCTGTCCAGTAGGAGGCGGAAATGCGCGTTTACATTGCTGTATCTAGTCATCATTAAACACTAGCAGAAGAAGAAAACATCCTGCAGACTGGTGTTCAGATGAAAAAGCTAAATGTTTGTCCATTTATCTTAATAAAATAACACTGAAACATCGTTTCAATATTTTCAATTGCTAAAAACATCTTTGTGCTTCAACTATTCATCGACGGAGCGGTAAGAGAGACACGCGGATTATTTATTTGCGATAACACCTGTCGCCACCTCATAATAACAACGGCAATAATATTAACAACAACAATACTATTAAGCATCTTTAATAAAAAAAAAGAGTATGTCTAAGTTTGTGATGTTAGTACAGATGATTTAAAATGTTCGTTTTATTTATACTGCTGTATTTCAGTTGGAGAGTTCAGCTTCTGAATGAATGAAGAGAGTTTGATCATCAGATCCACATTGATCAGAGCTGATAATGTTCACAGACATGGACTATGAGCTGGAGGAGGACAAACTGTGAGTAATATCCATAATTAACAAGTAGCACATCAGTATTTATTTGTCTACATGATGTCACATCCTGTGGTGTTTCTACAATGAGAAGGAAATGGAGATATTAATGCAAGTCACACTCATTGCATGTTGTCAAACAGTATGAAATTTCAATTGAAAGAAAGGAGAGCAAGCACTGTTCAAGCAGAGCATTCGGCAAAAAGATAAATCAGCAGATCTGGTGTATAAAGTGAAGACCGAGAGTATTTAACACGTGTGTGATGATATGTTGTCAGAGAAATACAAAGTAAAAAAATAAATAATTATATATATAATTAAATACAGAGAGTATTTAACACGTGGTGTGATGTTGTGTCTGTGTCCAGAGGGATTCCTACAGTTCCTGGAACAGTGACTCTGAAGAAAGACTCACAGAACCTAATTGGGATCAGTATTGGGGGCGGAGCTCAGTTCTGCCCGTGTCTCTACATCGTACAGGTCACACTTCTACTCTCACGTCCTCCTCTGACTATGGGAATGTTATGTATATGTATGTTTTTGCTGACGCTTTGAATATTTCATCAAATGCACGAGGGTCACATCTAAATCATGTCCTGTACCTCTGTTTTCTTGTCAAAGAGCAACAGAAAGCGTCATTTTAGGGCTGGCTATTGACACAAATTTCATGATTCACAAGCATTGCTAATTCACAAGCTCAATTAAGTTTGATATTGATTCATTTGGATATATATCAGGCAGAGTTCATGTCAGTTTTTCTCAAGGAAAATAATGTCTCACAACTATTGCTGTGAACTTCACAGGGAACCTGTCAGTCGGTACATTACTGAAATATTAAAGGTTAAAACATAATTAATTATACAAACTTTTAAATTGCACATAAGGCCGTTTTTATAATAATAACGATATAATAACTTAATAATAGTAAAATAAAAACATTTAAATGTTGGCTTTTCATAATGGATTTATTCAAATGTACATGAAGAACAGTTTAAGTAAAAATATAATGAATAGTGCATATATTTATCAAAATGCTGCTCTCTATAGTTGTTTTTTCTTTTGAACTATTGAGTTTATGGTCACTAAATGGCTTTTCTGAGGTAAAAATTGTTCTCAAAGCTATATTTTATGTTAAAATCACTGAAATGCCATTTCTGCACACTCCTTTTGCCTTTTATGAATTTGCAGGTGTGATTATGATGTCTTATTTGAGATGACAGAGATCATGTTGTGTGTGTTCAGGTGTTTGATAACACTCCGGCGGCTCTGGACGGGACTCTGGCCGCGGGAGACGAGATCACTGGAGTGAACGGAAAACCGGTGAAAGGAAAGACTAAAGTGGAGGTGGCCAAGATGATCCAGACAGTGCAGGTGCGTTTATAAACGTCTCTATTCACAGTGCATGTTGTTTTAAATTAGCTTTATGGAGATTCATAATGTTAATGCTTTAATATCTTGTGTTTCAAAGTCATATTGAGCCATTTAGAGCTGGACGATAATGTTGCTTACATTTGGAGATGATATAAACCATCAATCAGATGAGATATCCTCATTCCTTTAACATCTACAGCACTTGAGCAAAACTGCTCTTGTTTGATGATTTGAAACTTGAATTAATCAGTCAGTATCAGTTTTATATATATATATATATATATATATATATATATATATATATATATATATATATATATATATATATAATATAGTTTTGTTGTAATACAGTTGAAATATGTCATTTCCAAAGTGAAAGGTTAATAAATCATTGTTTTTTTTAACACTATTGTTAAGTATTAGATTTGCAGCTTATTTGTTTGCAGTTTTTGGTGTTTTTACATAAAATTTCTGCTAACTAGGTGAATTTATACTCTCATTTGATAGAAACAATGTGAAAATCTTTCATGTTCTACAGTGTTAAGTAGTGGATTCCTCATTTGAATCATATTTATTCATGGAAATCATGTCATATGAACCACAAGAGTATTATTATTATCCATAGATTGATGTAATATTGACCCATATATGATCTGATGAAAGCCTTGTGTCTCAGATGTGTTTCTAACTGCTGCTACACTCCTGTAATAGTGTTTGTCTGTCAGTAAATCACGTTTATTAGTCTTGATGAATGTGTTTGTGATCTGCAGGGTGAAGTCGTGATCCAGTACAATAAACTGCAGGCCGACCCGAAGCAGGGCAAATCTCTGGATATCGGTAAACTTTCTTTACTTATAAATATTCATAGTGTTTGAATGGAGGCAGAAATGTGTTTGTGTCTCTCTTAGAGCCTAAGAAATCCCTTTTATTTTTTCCCAAAATTCTGCATGTTCCATTTATATATATTTTGTTTTAGTTTCCATGTTAATATATTTTACTAATCAAAAATTGTCTAATGAATCTAAGACTTTAACAATGCAATAAATCTTTTAAAATGTCAGAAAGTGTTGCACAACTGTTATTTAGTATATCTCTGTTATAATTTCTTCAGGTTAAAACAAACTTTAAGGCAGTTTATGTTGAAGATATTTGAGTTTCTGTGTATATTTTGATTATATGTGTTTTTTGGGGGTTACTACATTTTAAACATTAAAAAGTATGTCTAATAAATTGAATTCATAAAACTGAACGTTTTTCAAATGTAATCAAATCAATTCCTTTGCACCAGAACATCATATTTTGATTTTTGTTGTTAACAGAGATTTATTTTTTTAGATCATTTTTTATCATAAATATTAATATTTGTCATAGTTTCTTCCAGTTATAGCAAGCGTTTATTCTGTCAGTTTGTGGTGAAGATCTTTTGAGTGTGTGTGTGTATTTTGACAGTATATATGTGTGTGTTTCAGTGCTGAAGAAGGTGAAGCATCGTCTGGTGGAGAACATGAGTTCAGGAACAGCAGACGCTCTGGGTCTCAGCAGAGCCATTCTGTGCAACGGTCAGACCACCTGTCTCTGTCTGTCTGTCTGTCTGTCTCAGTGTCCTATTCATTTATACAGCATATTTCATACACAATTAGTGCTGAACAGTTATAGGCCTAAGGCCATGTGTCTACCAAAGCGTTTTTTCCAGCGTCTAGCATACTTTTCCAATTGTTTTCAATGGGAGTGCCACATTTAAGCAAGCGCCGGGCGTTTTTTTCCCAAGCCTTGACTTGAGGAATGTTTAAACTTGAGTAAAACGCTGCGTTCATCACTGTCACTTTTTAGCCAGCCGTCCAATCAGAGTGGAGGAGGGGCGGGACAAATACAACACCGACCAACTGTCACAACATTCTCACTGTACAGCGACATCAAATAAACAGAGAACGAAACAAAATGGATGAGAAATTAATACTGCTGGTCTCTGAACGTACATAGCAAGTATTCCACATTGTTAGAAATGAACAAACTATCTGCAAAATCAGTTGCAAGTAACAATGCCGCAGATATTCCGTATCAAAGCAACAAAGCGCTGCTGAAGCGCTCACAGATAGGTGTTTTCAGCTGGCTAAAAACGCTTTGGTGGACACACAGCCTAACTGCAGAAATAAAATATACCAGTCACTTAAAATGCTGTAAATCAAAACAAGTCCTTTATTTACTTCCCCTCCTGCATTAGACTCAAAAGCCACAGTATGAAAATGAGCTTTAAGGCTTGATTTAGGAACATCAAGGCTGGGAGATACTCTAATATTTAACCCTCATCCATCCCTCAGGTCATTTTGTCCCAAAATGTTTTTTTTTTTTTTTTTTTTTAATTGAGTGGTCCAAAACCTCAGGACTTTATTCGCACTTGAACTTGAAATGCACGCACACACAAACATTGACTGGATTTGAGGAGTTTATGTGGTTGTGATAAAAATAGTAACAAAAGAGTCTCTCCTGGGTCAATTTGACTTGCATAGGAATGAATGGAATGTGAGGAATGTGGGCAGTGTTTTGTTTTTCTTTCAAATAAAAAATCACACACAGATAAGAAGTGGTTAGATTTGAACACATTTCCTGCTGTCCACCTCACTAACTTGAATTATTACAATATCTGACACTTCAGTGTATATATAGAAAACCCTTAAAACAAATTGTCAAAATTACAACTATAAAAGCTAAAACTTTACCAACAAATGATTTTATAATGTCTAAATCAGTGGTTCCCAACCTTTTTTACCACCTCCTCTCTGAATCAACACGGCACGCCCACCTTATCGCCCCACCCCACCCCCCATTTTTTTTAATTCACAAAAACATTTGTATTTTAGTGTTATCACTTTTCAACCACATATAACACCACTGATCCTCTCAAACTTCTCCAAAACACACATGTTCAACAAGCATCTTTTATAAAACATTAATTTTGACAACTACGCAAATATATTGAACTGTGTTCATGCAGAAATACGATGTTACAGCGATCAGTGAGTCGAGTTTGTTTGCGCATCAATAATTGCGGACTCGCGCATGCCTAATGTACGACTGCTGTATGTCGTCTTTACAATCGTCATCCATCAAAACCTTTTTAGCGACACACAGGTTTTCTTTTTCCAACTCAGGGAGTTTGCGTTTTGAGCCACCGTTCAGTCTGTATTTTACAGCAGCACGATGAGAAACAGACTGGGCTGAACCGAAACAATCACAGAATACGTACGAGAGAGGTGGTAATTTAGTATGTAACGTATTAATAATTAAATGAAGGAATTATATTAATATATTTAAATTAATTTTAATTTATCTCACGGCCCACCTGGAGGATCACTGAGGCTCTCTAGTGGGCCGCGTCCCACAGGTTGGGAATCACTGGTCTAAATAGATAGCTGAATGCATAACTGAAGAAATGACTGAATAAAACTGTCTTTAGGACCCATGAGAACAATTCACTTGCTTCATATAGAGCTATAAGGCCATCTAGTGGCAAGAGTCAGAAAATATCATGTTATATTACTGTTTTTTTCCACAAGAGGTCAGCAGAGACATCTGTTATTTTGAGCTGAATCAACAGTTATGCATGAAATGGTGTTATTTTGAATTTAAGTTGAAAGAATGTGCTTAAATAAAAATATAGTAATTTAAAGTTAAATAAAATAATTATTCAAAATATATTTTGGCAAAAAAATATATCAAAATGAACTGAAATAAGCTTTGTAGACACACACACAAAAAGTAAAAGTATAATTTTAGGGCTTTTGGTCATTTTGACCCACAAGGGCCACTTTTGTTACTGTATGGGAGGGATGGATGAGGGGTCCTATTATTCTTTTTTCCATGTTCCATGTTCATCTTTCTCTAGCATAGGTAATGTTATGTTTGGTCTGCTTCATGAAAAAGTCTCTATATCAGTGTCTTTGTTTCTGAACTCCCTGAAACGCCTCCATTGTAGTCTTGAGTTTTCTTCCGGGAATGAACACGTCACAATATTCCTCATTTAAATAATCCATACACAGAATAAAGGGGTGGGGCCTGGTTGAGTGAGTTAGTAGTGTGTTGAATCTGTTGGTTCTGGTGGCTTGACCAATCACAACACACTCATGCATTAAAATGTAAATAAATCATTATTTCACATTACAGTAGTTGAAGTTTTTTTGAATCCTTTGTTTGGGACCTTATCACTTAAGAGTATTGACAGGTTCAGTGTTGATATGATCTGTGAAATCTGTGTGTGTTTGTGTGTTTCAGATGGTCTGGTGAAGAGGCTGGAGGAGCTGGAGAAAACTGCTGAACTTTATAAAGGTCATTCATTCACACTGATGCTGCATTAAACCAATGACTGAGAGAGATTCATAGGGAAATAACCCGAGTGTGTGTTTGTGTGTGTTTAGGATTGATGGAGCACACGAAGAGACTCCTGAGGGCTTTCTATGAGCTCTCTCAGACTCACAGAGGTCAGATATCACAAACTCACACACTGACAGAGAGACCAGTCAAAATGTGTTTTAAGTGACTGTCAAAGTCTTTCTCACGTTTTCCAGCAGAACGTTCATATGTAAAAATACACTATTAATGCTTCCAGTTTGTGATCAGATATTCAAAATATGGTCTCTAGTTACACAATGCACCAGTAACACTAGGTTGTCTGGTAGTAATTACCAAATATGACCAACAAAACACTCCACAAACTCCATCATCATCTATATTCATCTGAGGTGTGATTATAATGATTGGTTTTGTGTCTCAGCGTTTGGCGACGTGTTTTCTGTCATCGGCGTCCGTGAGCCGCAGGCCGCTGCCAGCGAAGCCTTCGTCAAGTTTGCTGAAGCTCATCGAAACATGGAGAAGTTCGGCATTCAGCTGCTGAAGACCATCAAACCCGTAAGAGATCAGATCTCAAACCACTTCATATTCTTAACAAGATACTGTCTATAATACAGATGAATGTAGAGTACATAAATAAACAAAATATATGGTTCAGAACAACTAAAGATACAATGAAAACACTGCGGCTTGTTTAAAAGAAATCAATGGGTAACACTTTACAATAACTTTGCATTTTTTAATATTAGTTAACTACCCTAGTTAACATGAACTAACAACGAACAATACAGCATTTGTTAATCTTAGTTAATGTTAATTTCAACATTTACTAACACATTTTTAAGTGTTAACCTCAGTTAATGCAGTGTGAATTGTATTTTTATCATCTAACATTAACAAAGATTAATAAATGTTGTAAGAATTATATTGTCCATTGTTAGTTCATTTACTAATGTTAACAGTAACAAGGTGAGACCTTATAGTGAAGTGTTACTGATAAATGTTAATAATAACTCCTTTATTAATGTTGTCTGTGTGTCAGATGCTGCACGATCTGAACACGTATCTCCACAAAGCCATTCCAGACACCAAACTCACCATCCGCAAGTACCTGGACGTCAAGTTTGAGTATTTGGTATGAAACCATTCGAGAAGATTCATTTCTGGTGTTTATGGTGATTTATTGAATTGATAATTGATGTGTGTTTGTGTTGATTCAGTCGTACTGTCTGAAGGTGAAGGAGATGGATGATGAAGAGTACAGCTGTATCGTAAGTTCACTCACTTCATTCATTTACTCATTGTCTAAACAAAACTCTCTACATCACATGAGGGAAATCATCTTTCGATCGTGTTACTGTTTCAACCTCCTTAACCCGTTTACTGATTTATAACAAGTGCTTTGGAGGAGGAAGAGCCAGTTTAGTGTTGAACTCTGATCAGTGTGAGGAGTGTGTGATCATGAGCAAAAAATGGTACAAAAAAAACAAGAGAGATTGTGGCTACACTTATTTGTATGCTTGCTTATATCAGGGGCGTCACTAGGCCCATTTTAGGAGAGCTTTAGCCCCTCTAATTATTTGCGATTAACTCTGTAATATGTACACACATTCGTGATCGCCTCAGTCCCCTTTAACACTCATATGAAGTCGGCAATATGAGGAAGCGCAATGCTAGAGCTGTTAAAAGGTCACATGCTGCATTTATCAAATCAATGAAATTGACACCGCAAATATGCAAATAAGAACTGTAACCCAGGGTTTATGAATGTACAGTGTGAAACATCAGCTTATGAATACCCAGGGTTGCTTGATGATTACAGACAGGTGTGTTGGAGCAGGGGTGGAACTGAAATCTGCAGGACGGTAGCTCTCCAGGAGCAGGGTTGGACACCCCTGATCTAACTCAATCCCTCTAGCGCCACCAGCTGTCTAATATTGCACTAACGTTTATGCTAATAAGTTTTCAACCACAAGGGCTAGCAGCAAAATTCTTGCCATTTTGAATTTTCCAAAAAAACTACTTTTTCGATCACCTCCTAGGCCGTTGCTCTGATTTTTTTTTTTTTTACGAAAAATTGAATCAGATTGTCATTTTCGAAAAACGCATGAAGGAATTTTACATTGCGCTTTTGGAAATTTATGTAAGGCTGTATCTCCTCAACGCTTTATTGTATTCAGACTAAACTTTGGTCTGTCATCACAAGCATGACCTGAGGCTACATGCTGCGTTTCGGAGCAGCGCCACCTACTGGTCCGGAGATATGAAAAATGCTTTTTGCTTAAAGGATTAGTCCACTTTTAAATAAACTTTTCCTGATAATTTATTCACCCCCATGTCATCCAAGATGTCCATGTTAGAGTTTAGATTCTCTGCCCGAGCCCAAGCCCGGACTCGGCCCGACCCGACCCGCGGGCCGGGTCGGGCCGATATTTCCCGCCACCGTCCTTGATAAAGCACGTCACGTGTCATGCGCAGCGTCTCGTCCACTCGCAGTCTCGCACGCGTGACGCATCACACCTGCTGTGCGTGCTGTACTATTCAGTAGCTTAAAGCCTCGTTTACACTGCACGCGTGTGCGGCACGTTACGGCTGCGACGCGGCTACCGGAGCGGATTCGCGGCTACTCTAGTCAATGCTCGTGTTTACACCAGCCGCGCTGCGGTGCGTTTGAGAAGCGTCCCAGAAGGGGCTCACTGCGCCGCTTCGCTAAAGATAGGCGCCTCGCTTATTTTTGACGCGCAGCTCAAATACAAAAGAAAGTCAAAATAATCCTGTAAACTCCTGCTGATATTTCACATCACTACAATGACAGAAATTGAAGACAAGAGATTCGAAGCTGAAAAACTTGAAATTTCTTTGTTTTTGTTGTCCATAACTGGAATTTTAAGTGTGTTAACTTCATCTGTATGGCTACAGCAAAATAAAGTATGGCATAGCAATAAACACAATCAAACCGGACAAAATATAACCATTTAGCCATTAAAAACATGAAAAATTTAACGAAAACAATGTTGGCCAGGCAAAGTGGTCTCGCGAATCCAGCCGCTTTGCTTCTGAAATGCTTCTGGTGTGAGTTGACACCGCTCAGAGGACGGAACAAAACCTTGTCGGAGCCATACGAACAGTGTAAACGAGGCTTAAGTACAACACGGAGCTTGAAGAAGCAAAAAAAAAATTTAAAACAGGAGAATTAACTTTGAGCAAGTCTGGAGGAAAATCGGAGGTATGGAAACATTTTAAATAGTTTTAATAAACAAACAACGCAGTTTACATGCTTCTTCTTTGTCGTATTATTCATTAAGATAATAATTAATAAATGCACGCACAATTATGATGCATAAATGTTACAGATATGTTTACTATGCACAAACAAATGCTTTTCAACTTACATGTGCAAAATTCAGAATTAAATGAATGTGCTGCAATTTGTACAAAGAGTCTTTAGTCTACGTGTTTTAGCCATTAAATAAGCGCATTTAGTTTCAAGTTTAAGTTTTGTTTTGAAGAAAGATTTTCTTTAAAGTGAATTTCGTTTAGTATAAATTGTATCTTAATTTTAATACATTTTTCATCATCCAATTACCTGGATTTAATACATAAAAAGCAATATAGCAGACAATGTAATTATGACATGGAGGCGCCGGCGCGCCACGGACACACTTACACCTTTTGAAACTGGTAACACACGCTGTCACCGAATTTACAAATGTACATCTTACTTGTTGCTCACACACATATTATGTTGAAATAACAATATGTTGAAGTAACATTATTAATAATAATTAATCTTTAAGAATATTTGATTGAATGCTGATTGTTGAGCTTGTTCAATTTAATAAAATTAAAACTTTAATTATGATAATTAAAATAATTTAATATTTAATATTGAGTGGCCAATTTTTGCTCATTTATTAATAGTATTTATATAATTTATATAACTGCCCAGCTCCCCCCTGTAGCCTAAATGATCTAGCGCAGCAGCACCCGCATTAAAAAAAAAAAAAAATCTGGCGCCGCCCCTGGTTATAACGGCCCACATATTAAAAATGGTCGGGTTTAAATCGGGCTCGGGCTCATAATTACAGTGGACGTGTCGGGCCGGGCCGGGCTCGGACACATCGGGCTCGGGTAGGGTCGGGCTTGATTTGTTGGGCCCGATCTAAGCTCTAGTCCATGTCTTTTTTTCTTAGGTCGAAAAGAAATGAAGGTTTTTGATGAAAACATTCCAGGATTATTCTCCATATAGTGGACTTCAATGGGCACCAAACAGTTGAAGGTCAACGTTACAGTTTCAGTGCAGCTTCAAATTGTTCTATACGATCCCAGATGAAAAATAAGGGACTTATCTGGTGAAACCATTGCTCATTTTCTGAAAAAAATTTAAATTTTTTTAAATTGAAATTGAAAAAAAGTTTTAGCCATAAATGCTCATCTTGAACTAGCTCTCTTCTTCTTCTCCTCTATTAGAATTCCAGCAGTGTAGACGCTGCTAAGCGTATTACTGCCCTCCACAGGTCAAAGTTTTGAACTAATTTTATATGCAATATGCTAGTTCAATAGTATATAACAATTAGTTCAAACTTGGACCCGAGGAGGGCAGTAATACACTTAGCAGTGTCTACACTGCCGGAATTCAAATAGAGAAGAAGAGAGCTAGTTCAAGATGAGCATTTATGGCTAAAAACTTATATAATTTTCAATTTTTTTCAGAAAATTAGTGATCGTTTCACTAGATAAGACCCTTATTTCTCATCTGGGATCATGTAGAACAATTTGAAATTGCAGTGAAACTAATTTTGACCTTCAACTGTTTGGTACCCATTGAAGTCCACTATAAGGAGAAAAATCCTGGAATGTTTTCATCAAAAACTTTAATTTCTTTTCGACTGAAGAAAGAAAGACAGACATCTTGGATGACATGGGGGTGAGTAAATTATCAGGAAACGTTTATTTAAAAGTGGACTAATCCTTTAACTTCTAAACAGTTTGTCCGAAAATTAAAAATGTGGTCTCGTTCGATTCAGGGAGTCATGCCGAATTGATCCAATTTTCCCATATTGGCTATTTTTAATTTTGTCATAAAATGCTATATTATACGACTGCATTAGCACCTTGTGTTACATAAACGCTAATAACTTCTGATTAAATTAACCTATTGTAATGAACAACTGGTCTTAATAGATTCATTGGTTCATGCCAAGAACATAGATAAAAATTTTGCCATATTTGGCCAAACTTCCTGTCAGCCTTTTAGATTTTCTTTCAAAACCTAATTTTTCAAACTCCTCCTAGACCGATTTTCACCAAAAAATTTAATCGTATTATCTTCAGACTGTGCCGACAAAAAGTTATGGATTTCATGTCGAAAGACTAAATAATTTTAATTTACCACAGCAACAAATTTGAGGAATGATGCCAAAACGCCTCTTAAGACTGTATCTCTGCAATGCTTTGGCATATTGACACCAAACTTTGCAAGTGTCATGGTCACCTCACTCTGACAACACCACATCAATTTGATCACAGCGCCACCTAATGGTCGAAAGTGATAAACCATTAAATCTTCACTAATGACTCTGATTATGATTTTTCAGTAATTTTGCCTAAGATCATCTTAATAATCATCATAATTGCTGCTTGCAGCTATATTTAACTGTTTTTTGTGTTTCAGGCGTTGGGCGACCCGTTGTACCGCGTCAGCACCGGTAACTACGAGTACCGTTTGATCCTGCGCTGTCGTCAGGAAGCTCGCGCTCGATTCGCTAAGATGCGCAAGGATGTTTTGGAGAAAATCGAGCTCCTGGACCAGAAACATGGTGTGTTGACAAGATAGAGACACATCAGAATACAGCACATGATCTGTTTTAACCCTTTACGTTCTCCCTCCAGTTCAGGACATCGTGTTCCAGCTGCAGCGCTTCGTCTCGGGCATGTCGCACTATTACGACGACTGCTACGCCGTGCTGAAAGACGCCGACGTGTTCCCCATCGAGGTTGATCTGTCCCGAACCACCATCAACTACGGCGGACAGAGCCTCTCCTACGAGGACGAGGAGGAGGAGGAGACGAGCAGAGCAGGAGACGAAGACGCTCCGCAGACTGAGAACGGAGCTGAGAAACTAATCGACGATGAGTGAGTGAATGAATAAAGGAATCAATGAAGGGAAAGTGAATGATCTCACTGTGGCCGAAAGAAACTACTGATGAGATATTGTGTGTTCAATGAAAGATGATTTATAAATATTATGAATTAAAACATTAGATTATATATATCACATATTTATATATGATACATTTCTATAATGATGAAACTACACTGATCAGACAGAAACTGAATCACTGAAGCGCCTGGTTGCCATGTTACATTAGAATAGAATGTTATCTTTAGTTACTATGGTGATGGAATTTAAACATTCTTTTTCTTTGCACTCTTGTTTCAAAACATTTCAAATGAGCGGGACCTGAAGTTAAACATTCAAATGAGTTTTTGCACAACTTGTGTGAGTTTCTTGTTACTTTCGTTGCCTCTGAAACACTGGATGAATGTCTTATAGCATTAAAAAAAACACTGTTTTGTTGGTCTTTGTTTGGGGTTATTTAATTTTAATTTAATTGTGTAACTGTGGTTTATGTACATCCTAGAAATGTCTTGTATGGAAAGAAAAACAATTATTTAAACGAGTTTGATGAAGAAAGATGCTTGTGAAACCTGTTGTGTGTGAGTAAAAATATAAATCAGACTTGTTTTATGGGCTTTTTCTTATTAAACGTCTCAGTTTCAGGAATATTTGTGGTGTTTTCCATCTCATTTTAACATAGACTAACATGGACATCTCATTTTAACTGGACTAAACATCTTAAATGTGTCCGAATCAAAGGTTCTACAATTAAAATATCAGTTTTTGAGCATAACTTTAGTTATAATGTAAACAAATTAGCCAGACAAAAGTTCATAATTTTTCACTGTGATTCACTGACATTGTTGATCAGGGTAGTTAACCATGTAAAAAAACTGCTAATAAAATCTCAATTTAACATTTCAGTTACATTCTCTTAGATCACAATTCTTGTTTAATGTCTTTTTAACCCATTTACATTATTGGTAATGTTGTTAAAATTAATGAATCATATAAGAACTCCTTAGCTATTAATGCTTTTGATCATTTTTGAGTTTTAAATGTATATGCATGTAGTTTTAGGCAATGAAGTATTAAATAAAAGAAAAGTATAAGTAAAACTAATTTAGTCCTGCCAATAAAAACATCTTTTAGACACTTTGAAGCAAGTCCTCAACTGTTTTTCTTTCTTCTTACGGTAGTTTTAAGGCTGAAACTAACGTTAGTGATGTACATTGGTCACCAGTGTTGATTACAGACATTTTAGATAGTTAATAGCGACTTAACGTCCCAAAACGTTAATTCAAACCGTTTAACATAGTAAGTTAATAACATGTAATTCATTATAACGACTAATGAAGGCGTTAAACTTAACTAATTCCCGACAATTTTATTAGGCGACTCCTTCACTTCCGCGTAGAACGCCAGCAGTGGTCACGTGTCGCCTGACTGAGTTCCCATTGGACGCCCTTATAAGGGTCTCCACCGCCCTGCTGGTATCATGTGCCCCAGTGGCCTAATGGATAAGGCACTGGCCTCCTAAGCCAGGGATTGTGGGTTCGAGTCCCATCTGGGGTGAAGATTGTTTTCCTTTATTTTCGGCGTCTGTCAGCGTTCAGTGTGTTTGTGTCTTATAAACGCACCTTCGGTTTGAGGATCGCGTTCAGATTTATCCATGTTGTTTTGTCATAAGGAGTCTTTGCACTGACGGATTTTCCCACTTTATTTTCAGTTTCTGTGCTTCGACTGACTGTACCTCGACACAAACATGACAAACAGCATTTGTGTTTTAATCCTCGCTTGTTTTGCAGCAACAGCCAGAAGCGACAGTAAGTTTCTCACTTATTTAACCTTGACTTTCATTAAGCTCGTGTGTTTTTATGTTTATATGACCATATTCTCAAGTGTAAATCTTATTAAGACTCGCCGTGCTTTTGTGTCTCTTATAAGAGTTCAAGTCGAGTGTGTTTTAAGTGAGTTAAAGAGGAATTGACTGACGCTGCAGGTTTGTCTATTATAATGATCATGAGGCACATGATCCTACAGGGAAAACTCAAACTGAAATCTGAGATGGGACTCCAGTTACTTTATGTTTGCTTAACAAAGAGATTGTTCTGTTATACTGAAATATAATCTGAAATATATCAGAAAGATAGTGATGGAATAGCAATGCATAAAATAATAAATAATGCAGTGAAGCAATAAAAGAGTTTGAAAACATGTCATTGTAGTAAGTTATGAAGGTTTGTTTTTCTTTATTTGAAGTATTTGAAGTATTTTAAAACCTAGTTTTGAGAATGTGAGGGAAAAAAATTAGTGGTTAAGTGTGCAAATGTTTGCTCATGAAAATCAAATTTATCTAACAAAATAAACATCTCAATGTTTTTCTGTGGACAAAAAGAAATATTGGAACTTATTAAAGTTTCTCATACTCAGATTTTTAAAATTATTTTTATAGTCAATCATTGAATACAGATTTATGTTCTCAGTTTATATGGTTTCTGCAAAGAGTAAATGTTGAGGAGTATTAATTTCTGATCTCATATCCTCAAGTAAAGTTCCTCTTTTGGTTAAAAATGGCATAAAGTATTTTTAGGGAAGTAGCAGACGCCCACATGACTGAAATTCATGAAGAATCAGAACCATATTTAACATTACGTTTGTGTGTGTTTGATCCAGAGCTGCTGAAGGCCACGGCGTACTGGGATTCGACCCATAAGACCGTTGTGCTGAAGCAAGGCGTTCTGGACCCGCAGGGCGACGCTTATGGCTACTATAACGACACGCTGTCGTCCACGGGATGGGGTGTGCTGGAGATCCGCGCCGGATACGGACAGACGGCGGAGACGGACGACGTCACCATGTTCATTGCTGGATATATGGAGGGTTTCCTCACCGCACCGTACGTCTCTGAAACACTTGAAGCAGGGGTGGGGAACGTTGATCCTGGAGGGCCATTGTCCTGCAGAGTTTAGCTCCACCCCTAATTAAACACATAATCTTCAGGATTACTAAAGTTACAGGCAGGTGAGTGTTTTTTCAGGGTTGGAGCTAAACTCGGCAGGACAATGGCCCTCCAGGATCAACGTTCCCCACCCCTGCTTTAAAGGGATAGAAATCACCCAAAAAATGAACATTGTCCCATGATTTCCTCACCCTCACCTTTTATATGGCTATCTTCTTTCAGACGACCACAATCGGAGATATATTTACATATATCCTGGCTCTTTAAAGCTTTATAATGGCAGTCAATGGGGGGTGAGATTTTGAAGCCCAAAAAAATGCATCCATCCATTATAAAAATAATCCATACGTCTGCCGGAAGCTACTTATTATAGCTAATAAAGTTTTAAATATGGATATTTTTCTTACAAAAACCCATTTCTTCGCTTCAGAAGGCCTTTATTAACCCCCTGGAGCAGTA
This sequence comes from Chanodichthys erythropterus, assembly GCF_024489055.1. Taxonomy (NCBI): domain Eukaryota; kingdom Metazoa; phylum Chordata; class Actinopteri; order Cypriniformes; family Xenocyprididae; genus Chanodichthys; species Chanodichthys erythropterus. The sequence goes on from NC_090223.1 coordinate 14,321,059, forward strand.
TGGATTATTTTTATTATGGATGGATGCACTTTTTGGGGCTTCAAAATCTGGCCCCCCATTCACTCATATTATAAAGCTTAGAAGAGCCAGAATATTATGTAATATAACTCAGATTGTGTTCGTCTGAAAGATGAATGTCATATACATCTAGGATGGCTTGAGGGTGAGTAAATCATTGAATTATTTTCATGTTTGGGTGAACTATCCTTTTAAATTACCTGCTTAGTTTACATGTTGAGTCAATTGTTTCTTAATTGAACAAAAATACTTGTCTACATTAGTTGCAGCTGTTTCTTTTGAAGTGCACTTATAATGTTAGTCAAAGTTTCTTGCACTATAAACAGCCATGTTTCCTTTTTTCATAATCATTTTCCTCTCTTTCTCTCTGAATTTTGCTTTTAAACTATGGGGGTAGAATTGGAGCAAAATTCCAAATAAATAGATTATGATCCACAAATAAATGTAACAATATTCACAAAAAATAATCATATGCACAAATGAATAGAATGAGAGCCACAAATATATGTCAGGAGTTTCACAAAAATTAATTGAATTCACAAATAAAAAAATGAGATTTGCTAATAAAAAACATATTCACAAATGTTTTATGTCACAAGCACAACTCTGCCTGCATTTATTTGTGAATCTCCACCTGTGCATTTTTTAATTACCTCATTTTTGGATTCTGAAACCATTCTAGCGTTACGACTGCAGACAAATCCACAAACAGGTGGACTCAGTGGTGTAGTCTACGTGATACGCAGGTATACGCCTTATACCCACTAGGAAAGGTCAATGATTTACGTATACCCACTTAAAAAAGTGCGAGGATACGTAACCATCCAATAAATCACAATATGATTTGTGCTTTGTTGATTTTGACAAGAAATAAAGTGTCATGAATACTGTTTTGGCGCTCTTTAATGTGGCGTGACAGATCGCTCTAGTTAAAGAGGAGCGTCAGCCTGACACGGATGTGAACAATCCTCTCCTCCGCTTTAATACCAGTTACAGCGTGAAATAAACATGAATGAACATCTGAAGGTATGATAAAAGATACATTACAACTTAAAGAAATCTGTATCGTGTCTCATATAATGGCTTAATCAGTGTTTCAACTGCAGAAAGACGTTAACAGCTTGTAAACAATGTCACGTAACGTCACATTTACCTCAGAACAAACATATTCATCATGACCATAAACTCGTCAGTCAGCTAGAAAAATGAACTCTAGAGAGGAGCATTTAGCTAAATATATACACCATAATACATATTAATTATAATTTGTAATGTTCTTCAATAGCCTATATAATGAAGGTTTTAATAAATCCAAGAGAAAGAGAAAGAGAGAGAGAGAGGGCTAGAGAGTGCCCAAGATAAGCCAAGAATCAAAAAGAGACAGAGCAACAGTTACAATATTCTTGTATCCCCTCCTTGACCATGTGACTGAAACCCAAATGTGAGACATTCAAACTGACCAATCAGAAGATTAAAACTTCCCCCACTGTACTAAAGGTGTGACCATTTGTAGACCCCCATGTACACACATTTTGGCCTACAGGGCTTGATCACTATCAACTCATTTGTGTCTTCCAAATAGCCCTTGTAGCAAGAGAGAGGGGGATGAAACAGTAAAGCAAATGTCTTTGTTCATTTTAAAATATCTTTAGATATTTTCAATCCTACGAAATCAAATTTCAAATATCGTGATGACACATTTATAATGACAGACTGGCAGGAAATGGTGTAAAACAGAAAACGAGTCCAAACAGGGTGATCTTGTGACATGCTTTCCTCATACTTTCCGTTTATTGCTTGGAGACAGTTTAGCTGCATTTACATGGACACTGATAATGTAATCCGTTTATAATTAATGATTATAATGCCTTCTATTTGCTGCATCGCGCCGTGCCGCACCGCTCGCGTCAGGTAGACGTGTTCTAGATGGGGATCTGTGAATGATCATAATTCGTGCATAGCAGTGGTGTAGTCTAGTTTTTTGTAATGAGTATACCGTGATTTTTCCCTCTCAGTCTCATACTCACTCGTCCCAGAGCGACACCCTATAAGCACCTCCACACTCACCAATGCATATGAAGAGAAGAGACTCTGGACTGATTTTCAATCAAAGTTTAGTTTCAATCACCATCTAACTCAGCCAGTTAAGATAGCTTCAGATGTTATATGAATATGGTCCCTGGATCATATTTTATCAGATGGAAAGTTTTAATGCACTATTATTACTCTCTAAGGAAATGTTTGGTTAAAACCACCCGAAAATGGACAAACCCAGCAATTGGGTTGTTGGGTTAAATGTTTGCTCAACCTGCTGGATAGTTTTATTTAACTCAACTATTGTGTAAAAATGGCTGTATTGCTTGCTTAAAATGAACCCAAAATATGTTGGAAATTAACATTTATTAATATTAAATATAATTAAACAATAAACATGTATTAAATTGTTTATTAATAAATGTTCTCCTTTGATTATTATTGTTGCCTCTAGTAACTATATTTGTCTGATTTTTAATTTCTGACCTATTTTGGGTTCATTTTAAGCCAGACACTGTGTTTGTCCAATTTCAACCCAACTTAAGTTGTTTTTAACTCTGCCTTTTTTAGGGTGTGACAATATTGAAAAGATGAGGCTTAAAAGTATGTCACAAGATCACCCTGTTTGGACTCGTTTTCTGTTTTGCTCTGTTTCCTCCCCGTCTGTCATCATAGATGTGCGTTTCGATTCACTAACTTGCAATTTGATTCAATATCAGTTATTTTGGATATTCAGTATATCAGGTATTTTCTCAAGAAAATTAACTAATGCTCTCTTAACTAATGCTGTAAAATATATACATTACATATTTGTGGATCTCATTCCATTCATTTGTGCATACAATAATTTTTTTTGGTAATATCGTTACATTTATTTATGGATCATAATCTATTTATTTGGAGTTTTGCTCCAATTCTACCCCCATAACTAAAGTTAATAAAACTATATACCCATTTAAGAAAACAAAATGACAGCACACAGCAAAATTACTAAAAATTAAACTAAAATTAAAATGAGAATATAAAAATAGTTATAGTATAAATCATATTAAAATGACATATGTTTATTTATGACTGATATATTTGGGTTGTCAGTGTATTTTAGCTAAAATGTCGTACTTTTGATATGAGTGAAAAAAGTGAGATTCTTAATAATGAGAGTTGGTTGTGTTTTGTGTGTTTTAGGCAGATTTTCGATCATTACACCAACATGTACCCGCAGCTGATCCAGAATCCTAAAACGCTGGTGGCTGTGAAGCACTTCATGGCGTGAGTGATGCTCTTCCCTGTGTTTCTCTCCTGAGTTCGCTCCGTACAGTGCGTGTTGATTCTGTCTGTCTGTAGTAAGCAGGACGAGTGGTCTCGGAGTCAGGTGAAGCGTAACACCACCGATCCTCTGTGGATTCACACCGGTCTGATTCTGGCGCAGCTGGACGGGCTGCAGGCCGGAGTGACCGACTGGGCCAAACAACAAGGGAGGAAGGTGAGACGAGGAAGAACAGCTGATATTCTCATACTGAACTGGGAAGATAAAGAGCTTTTATTTTTGTTTTATAAAGGCCCTATTTCCTGTATTTTTCCTACTTCGTACTCAAACATTACCTAATCATCTAGTTTTTATTTTTTGTTTTATTAAAGCTCTATTATCTATATTTTTCCTACTTCTTACTTTAAAAAAAAAATAGCTTGGTAAAAAAAAAAAAAAAAAAACAGGAAATAAAGCTTTAATAAAACAAAAACAATATTTTATATATATATATATATATATATATATATAATATATATATATATATATATATATATATATATATATATATATATATATATATATAATATATAAAATATTGTTTTTGTTTTATTAAAGCTTTATTTCCTGTTTTTTTTTGTTTTTGTTTTTGTTTTTTTGTTTTTTCCTATTTCTTACTTACGGAAGAGGATTAGGGCCAAGCAGTAATAAAAAAAATATTTGAATATTTGAGAACGAATTTGTTCTCATAATTTAATGACTTATTTCTAGTAATTTAATGACTTTATTCTCAACATTTTATCTCGACTTTTTTCTCGAAATTTAACAAGTTTTTTCTCGTAATTTAACGAGTTTGTTCTCAACATTTTATCTCGACTTTTTTCTTGAAATTTAACGAGTTTTTTCTCGAAATTTAACAACTTTAATCTCGAGATGGTTTTATTTTTTTATTATTGCTTGGCACTAATCCTCTTCCATACTTACTTAGTTTACTAGTTTTATTTTTGGTTTATTAAAGCTCCATTGCCTTCGTTTTTCTATTACTTTCTTTAAAATGACTTAAACTTCTAAACTTTTTTTTTAATGTTTTATTTAAACTTTATTTCCTGTATGTTTTCCCCTATTTCTTACTCAAAAATGATTCAATCACCTGAAGTTTATTTATTTTTTAAAATCTCTATTTCCTGTATTTTTCCTATGTCTTATTTTATAAAATGACGTAAACGCCTAAAACTTTTTCTTGTTTTATTAAAGCTCTATTTTCTGTATTTTTTCCTGTATTATTTAAAAATGACTTAAACATCTCAAGTTTATTTAAAAAAAGATCTATTTCCTGTATTTTTCCCATTTCTTACTTAAATGACTTAAACATTTGAAAGTTTCATTTTTGTTTGTTAAAGCTCGATTTCCTGTATTTTTTCCTATTATTAAAAAATGACTTAATCTCGTTTTTTTTTTTTTTTTTTTTTTTTTTTTAAAGCTCTATTTCCTGTTTTCTATTACTTAAAAATGACAAACATCTAAAGTTTATTTTTAAAAAAAGCTCTATTTCCTGTATTTGTCCTGTTTTTTACTTTAAAAAAATTAGATGTTTAGGTCATTTTTAATGTTTTATCATTTTTATTTTTTTAAGAATTGTAAGAAAATGACGTAAAACATCTTTATTAATTTTTTTTTTTTATTAAAGCTCTATTTCCTGTATTTTTCCTAATTATTTAAAAATGACTTAAACATCTCAAGTTGTTTTTAAAAAAACTCTATTTCCTGTATTTTTCCTGTCTTACTTTAGAAAATGTAAACATCTAACAAGTTTCTCTTTTTTTTTTTTGTTTTATTAAAGCTACTATTTCCTGTATTTTCTATTACTTAATTAAAAATGACTTGAACATCTAAAAAGAAGGGTTTTTTTTAAATAAAGGTCCATTTCGTGTATTTTTCTGTTATTTAAAAATGACTTAAACATCTAAAGTTTTATTTTTTTTTTAAAAAAAAGCTCTATTTCCTGTATTTTTCCCATTTCTTACTCAAATGACTTAAACTTTTGAAAGTTTTTTGTTTTATCAAGGCTCTATTTCCTGTATTTGTCCTGTTTCTTACTTTAAAAATGATGTAAACATCTAAAAAATAATCTTATTTAGTTTTATTAAAGCTCTATTTCCTGTATTTTTTCCTATTATTTAAAAATTACTTAAACATCTCAAGTTTTTTTAAAAGCTCTATTTCCTGTATTTTCCCATTTCTTACTTAAATGTTTCATTTTTGTTTTATTAAAGCTCTATTTCCTGTATTTTTTTCTATTACTTAAAAATGACTTGAACTTTTAAAAAAAGTTTATTTTCTGTATTTATCTTGTGTTAAATACAAAAATAAAACTGAGGGTTTTTTTTAGCAGAAGGTTTGTTAGTTCTACTCATTGTATTTGTATCTTGTTTCTGAACGGCATGTTTGCATCTGTTGAAGCTGAAGCACATTTTGCTCGTTCTCTCTGATCAGACTTTTACTTGTGTCTCTTTCTGTAGCCTCTGTCCCGGTTTTCCATTCAGTTCCTGAATGCAGTCGGCGATCTGCTGGATCTGATCCCGGCGCTGGTGCCCGGTGAGACGTCCCTCATGAGTCTGTATAAAGCTCCTCCCATGGGCCACTGCTCCGCGCTCATAAAGGTAACGTCAGTGACGATCATTAAAGTCAGCTGATGTGATGGTTTCTCACATCTGCCGTGTGTTTCAGATGTTGCCGGGTTATGAGAACCTGTTGTTCGCTCACTCCAGCTGGTACACATATGCCGCCACCATGCGCATCTACAAACACTGGGACTTCAAACTGAGCGAACCGCACACGGCCACCGGAAAACTGTCCTTCAGCAGCTACCCTGGTATTGATTGGTTCATTGGTTCATTCATTTATTGGTTAATTTGTTATTTATAATGTCATTTGATAAAGTAGTAGGCAGTATAGTGTGTCGTCCGCAGTATGGTGGTGTTTGTGAATGCAGCCGGTGATGGCTGGTGTCTGTGACTGTGTGTTCAGGGTTCCTGGTGTCTCTGGATGATTTCTATCTGCTGGGCAGTGGATTAATGATGACACAGACCACTAATAACGTCTTCAACACCTCGCTGTACTCCTACATCACTCCTGCCAGTCTCTTCTCCTGGCAGAGGGTTCGACTGGCACACGTGCTGGCACAGACCGGAGAGCAGTGGGCACAAACCTTCTCTAGATACAACTCTGGTCAGAAACGGCAACAGTCATCATAAACAAATTCTTTGGTTTATGGAGTAGTACATAATTTAAGACTGAAAAATAAAATATATAATATTATTAAATATCATAATAGTAAAATTATATAGTTCATGAAAAATATATTTATGTATTTATTTAAAATGATTTTTATATTTAATTTTCACACATACACTACTAGTGAAAAGTTTTGAAACATTACTATTTTTACCATTTATATTATTATATGCTTTACTTTTCAATCTTAAACTATGTACTACTCCATAAATTAAAGAATTATATACAACAAAGTCTCTAATGCTCATTAAGGCTGCATTTATTTCATAATAAATATAGAAAAAACAATAATATTGTGAAATATTACAATTTATTTTATTTTTATTTATTTTTGGAAACTGTGATACTTTTTTCAGGATTCATTGATGAATAAATGGTTAAAAAGAACAGCATTTATTTAAAATATAAATCTTTTCTAACAATATAAATCTTTACTATCACATTTTATCAATTTAACACATCTGTGCTGAATAAAAGTATTAATTTCTTTCAAAAAATAAGAAATAAATTACTGACCCTAAACTTTAGAACGGTAGTGTATATTGTTACAAAAGATTTCTATTTTAAATAAATGCTGATATTTTTTAACTTTTTATTCATCAAAGAATCCTGAAAAATTATCACAGGTTGTAAAATAATATTAAGCAGCACAACTGTTTCTAACATTGATAATAAATCGACATATTAGAATGATTTCTGAAGGATCATGTGACACTGAAGACTGGAGTAAAATATAATTTATTTCTGTGTTCAAAGCTGAATTTTCAGCATCATTAAAGTATATTAAAATAGAAAACCATCATTTTAAATTGTAATAATATTTCACAATATTATTGTTTTTTCTGTATTATTATGAAATGAATGCAGCCTTAATGAGCATAAGAGACTTTGTTCAAAAACATTAAACTTTTGACTGGTAGTGTATATTCTTTGATTTATGGAGTAGTACATAATTTAAGATTGAAAAGTAAAGCATATAATATTATGTTATAATATAAAAATTCTTTAATATAGTTTATGAAAAATAAAAACTATAAATGTATGTATTTATTGAAAATATTTATATATTTAATTTTTGTTATATATAACTTTTTTTATTTCAAATAATTGCATAATTTATTTTCCATTTGTTCTAAATATTTCTAAATAAAATGTATATTTTTCTTCATATATTTGAAAATAAATACTGTAAATAAATGTAAATAACTAAATATAATTTATTTTTATTATTTATTTTGTATGACAATAGACTTTTTAATTAATTTATATTTTATTGCTTATTTGAATTGTTACATATACCTGTGATGGTCAGGTTGTCATTCTTACTATTTAACACTTTAACCCTAGTGTCATGTCATGTTTTATTTACTTGACAAAGTAAATGTTAGTGTTTGTGTGAGTTAGAGCTGCACTATTAATCGAAAAAAGATTGCAATCTCAATTCAAGCACCCACGCGATCTTACATTATTAATGACAGCGATTCTCCCGCATCTTTTAAACCTTTGACAAAATCATACCAGGACATTTAAATCTGTTCGTGCTGCCAGAGCCAGAGAGAGCCATTTTGAACCGCACCGTAGTTATTTCTGTGTTACAAATATTTAAATTATCACAGAAGTACTGAGATATAAGTTTTAAGTTAGTATATAAACACTGATGTCCACAGTAGCGATCAAAATAGAGCAAACTACCTTTTGAAACAAACTTGGCACATCAAATAACTGTTGTATCAAGTTACATCTTATTCCACTAGGTGGCGAGAAGTGACTGATTAAAAAAATGTATTTGTCATTGACTCGTTAATTCAAAAGATTTGTTCAAAAACACTGATTCATCCAGTAATGAAACAAGTATTCATTAATAAGTCATTGCATTCATTGAAAACCATATAAATAATTCATTCAAACATTTTCCAGCAATTAGTTATTTAATTATTTTGTCAGAACCTCTTGTAAATGAATGTTATTTTATTTGGTTGTATATTCAGAATCGTGGGAGAATCGTGACCTCTATCAAAAATCGTGATTGTCATTTTATTCAGAATCGTGCAGCTCTAGTGTGAGTCTTTACTCAGTTTGGTGTGAATCAGCGCTCTGATCCTGTGCTGAATCTCTCCATCAGGGACGTATAATAATCAGTACATGGTTGTGGACACGAGTAAAGTGCATCTGGGCAGCAGTCTGGATGACGGGGCGCTGACTGTGGTCGAGCAGATCCCGGGACTGGTGGAGTATTCGGACCAGACGCAGACACTGCGCAGAGGTCAGACTGACACAGACTCCATTTTCATTTCTTTTGATTTTGGGCAAAAATCAGCCTGAACATGTTGTACTAAATCTGTGTGTCCCGCAGGTTACTGGCCGTCCTACAACGTGCCGTTCCACCGTAAGATCTACGACCTGAGCGGATACGAGCAGATGTGGAAGGAGTACGGCGAGGACTTTTCCTATGACCTTTGCCCTCGTGCAAAGATCTTCCGCCGCGATCAGTCTTCAGTGAACGACCTAGCAACCCTCAAACACATCATGAGATACAACGGTAACCATCACTAGTCACAACTCTACCATTTTGCCTTTTCTGTTGATTTATGGTATATATAGTGCATAATATAAGATAGCGATGTGCTGAAATTTCAACAACCAACAATGTTCACCTGGAAAAACTGATAATACAATAAATTTTTGGATTTGACCGACGTAGTTTTGGATGACCAAGACCTTCAACCTAATAAAAAGTGACATTCAATTAGTGCTTCTCCGATGATCCATGAACTTCATCTGTAGAGCTGCTCTTCACCAGCATTTCACTATTTTATTTGAGAAAAACTATTGTCATATACACCCAAAAACTCAAAGGTCTTCACCACAACCCGCCAAAATACAAGTCTGCTTTAACATGAAGAAATTATGACTGAAGTTTATTACTAATGTACAGCAGAATGTGCTTCTCGAAGTAATGTTGTTATTATTATTATTATTATTATTATTATTATTATTCATAATAATAATAATAATAATAAATCAGTGTTGGGGGTAATGCATTACATGTAACTTGAGTTAAGTAATCAGATTACTTTTTTCAAGTAACTAGTAATGCATTTCTTTTAAATTTTTAACAAAATATGTTACATTTTATGTAAAGTAATGTGTTGCTTATTTGAAAGTAACACTTTTTTTTTTTTTTAGGGAGAAACTGAACATTGTAATGCATTACTTTTAAAAGTAACTTCCCCCAACACTGATAATAATAATAATAATAATAATTCAAATAATAATAACAATCCAATTGATTAATTAGTTGCAGGATATAATTTAATAAAAATAATAATAGTAAGATATTTTTCCATCCATGTTTTAATTTTATTCAGTACAGCAATTTGTTTTAAACTTTTGTTGTAAATTTTGTTATTTTTATTTGATTACATTTTTATTTTATTGTTTAAATTGTTTTATTAATTCATTTTATTAGACACCATTTTTGAAGATATATTTGTATCATCATGTAACACAGAATCCAGCATAAAATAAAATGGACAACACAGAATTTGGGAAAAAATAAAACTGATTTCATGGGACTCTAAATAAGCTTTACCCAAATTTAATTACCCACACTTTATTTTTGGTTTTGGTTTTCAGGTAAATGAAAACTTTAATTTTGATTTCAGAAAAAGAAAATCTGTGCATCACTAAGTGATACTTAAAATGAAATATATAAAATATAATATATGTGCTATATATATCACAGTATAAGTCATTATATTATATTATATTATATTATATTATATTATATTATATTATATTATATTATATTATATTATATTATATTATATTATATTATATTATAATGAGTTTAATGAGCTTTAGAAATTTGATGATGGGAACCATTGAGCATAACTTCGGTTTTACCTCTGTTCAGACACAGGAAATTATTACTCTATGTTTAATCTCAGTAATACAGTTGGAAAGAAAAGCAGCATCAGGGAGCTCATCAGGTTTTGAATGTATATAAATCTGTGTATCGTCAGCATACAAGTGATAATGAGGCTGAGCAATCTCAAGATGGTCAAGCAGTGACAGATAAATGTTAAAAGTAAAGGTCCCAAGACTGAGCCCTGAGGAACACCAGTGAAAACAGAGCTCATCTCAGACCTGTGAACTGGGAATGGTCAGTGAAATAGGATCTAATACTGATAATGAGGCACCTGTTTGTTTAATGAGCCCCGTCTCTGTCAGTCACTGTCTGCTCCTGTCGATCATCATTGGATGTCAATTTTTTTTTCCTCAGATTATAAGAACGACCCGTACTCGCAGGGCAATCCGTGTAATTCCATCTGCTGTCGTAACGACCTGCAGGAGCGTCACGCCAGTCCTGGAGGATGCTACGACACTAAGGTCAGCTGACTGACTCTCATTAGCCAATCAGGTTGAGTTCTCTGCCCCTGACTCTCTGGTGTTGTCCGGTCAGGTGACGGATCTCCACATGGCTCAGGGGTTCGTGGCGGAGGCGGTGAACGGCCCGACCACAGAAGGAGGGCTCCCCGTCTTCTCCTGGGAGGCGTTCAACATCACGGCACATCAGGGTCTTCCTCCCAGCTACAACTTCAGCTTCGTCAGCATGCAGCCGCAGCTCTTCCAGCCCTGAGGATCGTGGGATTTCACATCTGGCCTGCTTTTGAACCGATTCTCTATCCGATGCCTGTCTCCAACACGAATCTGAGCTCTTCAATCTGTCGAATCAGAATTTATTTTGAACGCTAAACTCTACAGCTGCCATTTGACCATCAGTCCAGGACTGTGCTCGTCTCATTTGATTGATGGATTGAGGAAGGTTAATCATAATGCTTTACTGCACACACTGTGTTTATCACTATGGATGCCCATTTCATGCTTTGTTAAATCACAGTTATCTCAAAAAAGGCATATTTATGAGATGAAAAGTTGACATTATGACAAAAAGTCATCATTATGAGATAAAAAAAGTCATATTTATGTCTCATTTATGAAATGAAAAAGAAATTAGAAAGATTATGAATTGCCAGTCATGACTGTCATAATTAACCATAAGTCCAAATTTTGTCATACTAAATCTTATGACATTAAACATCTAAATTATGACAAACTAAGTCATAATTAAGACAGATTAATGAGCTTTTAAGTCAGTGATGACTTTTGATTTATGTAATAAATATGACTTTGTTTTTTGTCATAAATGATATGTGAATTTCAACTTTTTGTCATAAATATGACTTGGTAATTTTTCACTTTCCATCTTATAAATGACATAATTTTGAGACTTTTGTCAATTTTGACATTTTATGTCATAAATATGTGAATTTCAACTTTTTGACATTTTATTTCATAATTTTGACATTTCACTAATGATGACTTTTCATAATTTTCACTTTTTTGTCAATTTTGACATGTCCGTCATAACATTTATGACACAAAAAATGTCAAAATTATGTGAATTTCAACTTTTCTTCTTATAAATTACGTCATAATTTTGACTTTTTGTAAATTTTGACATGTCTGTCATACTTTTTGACATTTTGTCATAAAATATACTAATATACTTTTTGTCATAAATGTCATAATTTTGACTTCTCATCTTATAAATATGACTTGTGTCTCATGTCATATTTATAAGATGAAAAGTCGAAATTCTGACATAAAAAAATCTAAATTATGACAAAAGTCATATTTAAAAGTTGAATGTCATAATTTTGTCATAAATATAATTTAGTATGTCAGATTTTGTAATAAATGACTTAGTATGTCAGTTTCAACTTTTTGTCATAAATATGATTTAGTATGTCATAATTGTGACATATCATAATTATGATTTACCAAAGCATGATTGTTTTTTTAATGCGTCAGAAATGGGTTTCTATATATGTCCACAACAGTTTTGTTTTTAAAGTCTGTCAGAGATCGTCCTAATGAACAACACGAGCAGAAAAACAAAGTTTCTGAACGATTCGAGCGTCTGTCAGTGAGACGTTTCTTCCATTCACAGATGTTTTCTCTCAGGGAACGTGAGTCTAAAGTGCCTTTGTTAGTATTGGAGTGTGAATGTCTCTGAGCATCGCTGTCACAATCACATCTCGTATGTGTTTATACTCTGTCTGATCTGTGCTGTCTGTGATTTTCTCTTTGATTCCACCAATGAATGAATGAACACAAGCATCATTTCTCAGTGTTGAGTGTTTTTGTTGGATACGGTTTCACTTATTCCAGCGGTTATTCTGCTCTCGTGTTCGACTCAAGCTTTTGATCGGTCTTTGATTCATAAAGGGGTTTGAAACCAACAAACCACTGAGAGCAATGAAGGTTTGCTAGATTGTCAGTACTGACGCATAACACCTCAACATGAAAGTGAAGGAGAAGACACGTGTTTGGGTCATTTCTGTTTTATTATTACAGCAATTCTCCACATTTTTGACTGTCCAAAATGATATTTGAAGGCTGAAGGAAGATATTTCTGGTACTTCTGCTGCAATAGTGAAGCTGCTTAACTTTTGATTTACACAAAATAATCATAATTCACACTCCTATGACTATTGACTTTTCTCATCATTCATAATTAAGTTTTTTTTTTTATTATATTTTATTCATAAATAGCTATTTCTACATGTTAAAATATTTTAGAGCTTTACTAGAATTTTTTTTTTTTTTTTTTCACTTGGAAAAAAAATATTCCTAGAAATTTCCATGACTTTTAAGTTTTTAATTTCATGATTCTTAAAGATTTGAATTTCCATGACTTAAAGGTTTTATTAATTCCATTGATTTTTTTTTCTTTGTTTTTAAAAAAATATTTGTATTAATTTCCTTGATTTTAAAAAAGTATATATTTTTTTATTTATTTCCAAGACTTTTGAAAGATTATTAATTTCTTTGATTTAAGAAAACAAATATTTTGAAGACTTTTAAAAGATTTTTATTAATTTCCTTAATTAAAAAAAAAGACTTATTTTATTTGTTTCCATGGTTAAAGATTTCATTCATGTCTTTGATTCTTAAAGATTTTCTTCTTTTTTTTTTTTTTTTTTTTTTTTATTATTGTATTTATTTCCATGACTTCTCAAGGTTTAAAAATCCCACTTTTAATATTCCCTCATATATCCAGGTTTCCCAAGACTCTGAATCCTGTTTCTTAAATAAAATGATAGCTCTTGAGGGAATGATTTAAATCTTAATTAAATTAGATTTTATTTTGGTTTTAGCTTATTTGAAAAGCTTGTTTTGTCTTATTTCTAATCTGTTGAGATCCACTGTATTATTAGATCAAATCCATCTGTTGTCATCGTTTCCTTTTTCTCTCTCTGTTTCCATTCACTAGATCTCTCTCGTTCTGCTCTAATGTCTCTGTCTGGACTTCCTGAACTGAAACGACACTCAGCCGTGATGGAGACGAGTTCATCTGTTCCTGCATCTTCACCACAGGTCAGTAATCCCATCTTCAACTCTGCTGAGATGATCAAAGACACACATGCAGTATGAGGCATCCAAATCTTTGAGATGTTTCTGCACACTGTGAGCAGGTTCACCTGAAGTACACAGAGACCTGAGGCGGTGAACATATCTGAAACTGACACATATGACGGATCATTGCAAGAGTAGCAAGAAATTAGAAGTAGAATTGCCAGTTCAAAGCAGTTTCATTTTCATGATTCACAGATTTTCAGTTTTTTTTTTTTTTTTTTTTTTTTTTTTACATTTATTGGCAAAGGGAAAGAACGTGCGCTTTTGTGGTGAGGAAACCGAAAACGTAAGTCAGACTATGACGTTCATTAGTGCTTTAAAGGTTAAACAGTTTTACACACACAAGAGCTTTGAAAGAATATTGACATCATTGGTATCTTCAGCTATGAACCCCTAGATCCCACACAGCAGTGAACACTATGTGCACACTTTAAAAGTCTTTTGAATGTTATTATATGAGATAAGAAATATTACATCAAGTATCATTTAAAGCAAAGAAAGATGGACAAACTAAATGTACAATCAAAACAGACAGACGTTTGTAGGGTTTGCTTAATGCTAAAATAACGTAAGATTTTTAAAGATTATTAATATAATAGAGTATTGTACTTGATATGCCATTTAGAATTTTTCTTATCATTTTGACTTATTCATAATCGACATTCTCATTATTTCAACTTTTTATATCCCAAGACATTTTGTCGATTTCTACTTTTCTCTCATATTTTGATGTCCATTGTCGTTTTGACTCATAATTTTGACTTGTTTCATAATTGACATTTTGTCCATTTTGATTTATCTCATAATTTCAACTTTTCCATCATAATTTCACCCTTTTCTCATAATCTCAACTTATTATAACATTAGACATTTTGGCAATTTCTACTTTTCTCTCGTATTTTGATTTCCATTGTCATTGTGTCAATTTTGACGTCATAATTTTGGCCCTTTTATCATAATCTCAACTTTTTATAGGCCTATCATAATTAAGACATATTGTCAATTTCGACTTTCCTCTCATATTTTGACTTTCATAATTGACATTTCATCAATTTTGCCCTTTTCTCATAATCTCAGCTGTCATCATTAAGACATTTTTTTCAGTTTCTACTTTTCTCTCATATTTTTACTTTCATAACAGTCATTTTGTCCATGTTGACTTTTTATCTCATAACATTTGGTCAATTTCGACTTTTCTCTCATATTTTGACTTTCATAATTGACATTTTGTCCATTTTGACTTTTTATCTTATTATTTCAACTTTTTATATCATTGTAAAAAAGCCCATGTTCAGTTTGTGTTCTTTTTGGTCACTGAATTGAATTTGGAGGGCGTGGCTTGTTTTGACGATCGCGCGAGAGCGGATCAGTTTCAATGCACAAACGGCAGCAAAATAATGCTAGTTAAGATCTCTTTTTGTAGCCATTTCACTTTGTGAACTGCAGGAAGAATACTTGTGATCTCGATTGGCAGCAGATGATGATTATATTAGGCTTGTTTGAGATGAGCAAAATCTGCGCAGAACCGATCACCGGTGATCACCGCGAGATGCATGCCGGTTAGAAATGTGTCCGAGGGTGGGCCGCCTTGCTCTGATGTCATGCCGACGTGTGTTAAAAAAACGGGACGTGTCGGATTCTGCAGTCGAGCGCAGTTGCTCTCCACCGACTGCGCTGACCAAAAGCACGATGGGAAACGACTTGCTGACGACACAGCTTTATGCGTATTGGTTTAAACAACCGTGATGTATTGATCTGATTTAAAATGTTTGATTTTAAAACTCTAATATCATGTTTTTATGTGTAAAAATAATGTGTGAATATTCCCAAACTCGCTGACACTGCGATCTCTCTATGGGTTATGTGATTGTTGTCATTTATAAAAAAATATATAGGCTATATATAAAACATGTCTATATAATTAAAGTAAAAATGAGTGATACACACATCTTTCGAATGGAAATAAATAAAAAGTACTTTGGGTGTATTGTTCATTATGTTTATTTTCATAAAAGCAACAGAACTTAAATTACATCCAGTTTATCAGCAGCACAGCGCACGAGTGTGAATCCCGGGGTATCCGCCTTTGATCTCGTAGGTTCTGATCCACTACGAGAACAGAGAACTGTTCGTCTTGCCTGCACTTTTTTCACTCCTCCCCTCACTGCAGCCGCCTGCTATCGGCTGAACTTCAGGCGAGGCTAGGCGCATCTCAAACAAGCCTCTTGTCTCAGACTTCTCGTTGAAGTTTCCTTCATGACGATTCTGGAATGTGAGTCATTGAAGACCGTGAGTTTCGTTCTGAGTGTTCATTATATTATTATTATGCCATTTATTCACTGTTTAACTTGATATACCGCTGCTAGATTATAATTTATGTAAAATGAGTGTGTGTTTCCTCGATTATGTGAAGTAACGTTATAGCGTTTTTATGATGGCAAGAATGATCGGCCATTATACAGCTACAATGACGCAGCAATTTCTGTTGTGCTGTTAACCTAATCGAACATTTATGCAGTTTTCTGTTACTGATTAAGTTTATTTGCTTATTATAGAACCACATTTTTGAGGCATACACAGCAACGGGATAAATCAATAATAGGCTACAAATCATCGACATCGATCAGTTCCGCAAACAATCATTAAGACATTTGGTAAATTTCGACTTTTCTCTCATATTTTGACTTTCATAATTGACATTTTGTCCATTTTGACTTTTTATCTCATAATTTCAACTTTTTTAAGACATTTGGTCAATTTCGACTTTTCTCTCATATTTTGACTTTCATAATTGACATTTTGTCCATTTTGACTTTTTATCTCATAATTTCAACTTTTTTAAGACATTTGGTCAATTTCGACTTTTCTCTCATATTTTGACTTTTATAATTGACATTTTGTCCATTTTGACTTTTTATCTCATAATTTCAAATGTTTATATCATAATTAAGACATTTTGTCAATTTTGACTTTTCTCTCATATTTTGACTTTCATAATTGACATTTCATCAATTTTTACCTTTTATCTCATAATTTAAACTTTTTCTGTCATAATTTTGCCCTTTTCTCATAATCTCAACTGTCATAATTAAGAATTTTTTTTCAGTTTCTACTTTTCTCTCATATTTTGACTTTCATAATTGACATTTTGTACATTTTGACTTTTTATCTCATAATTTCAACTTTTTATATCATAATTAAGACATTTTGTCAATTTCGACTTTTCTCTCATATTTTGACTATTTCATAACTGTCATTTTATTTCAATTTTGACTTGTTTCATAATTGACATTTCATCCATTTTGACTTTTTATCTCATATTTTCATTTTTTTTTTTTTTTTTTTTTTCATCATAATTTTGCCCTTTTCTCACAATCTCAACTTTTTACATCATAAGACATTTGGTCAATTTGGACTTTTCTCTCATATTTTTTACTATTCCATAATTCTGACTTTTTAATCTCCTACAGTCATTTTGAGCATCCTGCAAATACAGACACTGGATCTGAATCGCATTCAGACATGAACAGAGTGAACAGACACTCTTTGAAGCCACTGTTTATATAAAAGATTTGGTGTATGTTATGAAGAACTGCAGATAACAACATGTGGTTAAAAATAAAGTTCGGTTTCCTCTCGTTTCTCTCCGTCTTTCTCTTCTGCTGGTCTGTTTCTCTCTAGAGACTCGATCGGTGATTCATTCTCTCCGACGTTGCAAATGAAGAAGTGAAACGCCCCTGTGCTGCTCTCACCTCTCATGATCTCTCCGTCTCTGTTCTCATCAGTTTATCAGCAGCGATGGAGAAGAGATCATGTCCTTCTGGTTATCGGTGGGATTCTCTGCTCAGAAACTGCATCTCCCTTGAATCCCTGGGATTGACACCGTCAGGTGAGTAAATCTGCTATATAAGTGTGGTTTTAATCTTCAGTGCCCGTGGATGTGGAGAATACAGATGATTTTGATTCTGTAGCAGATCCTCCACCGATGCTGAAGCCCGTGTTGAGCACCAGAGGTCCGGGTCCAGACGAGTCCTGGTCCGCCATCAGCCCCAGCCTGTGGATCTGTGTTGCGCTGGTCGCGAGCGGGTCGGTTCTGGTGCTGCTGCTCTGGTTCATCATCTACAAACGTCACGGCAGGACCTCACAGAACACAGGTAAGATCATTACAGTGCAAAACTAAAGTACCGTCACAGAGGGACAAGAGTAATAACTTACTTTCACTATGAATCACTGTTTTTGCAGCTGATGAATGATAAAAACACTGACAGCTGTATCAGAATCCACCTGACTTCAAAGAGCTTGCACATTACGCATATTTTTATTCTTTAATTTCATGCATTTTTTAAAAAAGCTATTTGAGAATACATGTTTACATATAGACAAAACAATAGCTGAACTGATCCCAAATGAACCGGTTCAAAAGTTTAAATACCCTTGATTCTCAATACTGTGCTACCTGGATGATGGACGACTGTTTGTATTATTTGTGATGGTTAATCTGCTCACTGTTCTTCAGAAAAACCCTTTCAAACAGTGACTGTATGATACTGAGATCAGGGACTCGTACTCGTACAACTATAACAAACATTCATCGGTGCTTAAGAAGCTTTTGATCGTTCAGGTAACGAGAATTGTAAAAACTTTGTGTAAACTGTTGAACTGGGACTGTGAAAATGTAGTTATTATCTTGTCTTACGGTCTACATGTAAACATCTGTATGGAAGCTTGTATCTGCCATGAAATGAAAAATAAAAAAAGGTAATTACGACTTTTTATCTCACAATTCTGTTTTTTTTTTTTTTTTCTCAGAATTGCATGATGTAAAGTCCTAATTGCAAGATATACCCCCGGATTCACAGACAAGGCTTAGTCCTAGACTAAAATGCATGTTTGAGCTGTTTTAACTGAAAGCAATTGGGACTGACAAATGTTAAAATATGTCAGTGCCATTGTTTTGTCTCAAGATACATACCTGTAATGTTTTTTTTCTAGTGTACATTTATAAAAGATATTTAAATATCCTAATTGAACTAAGGCCTATTCCTGGCTTAGGCTAAACCTTGTCTGTGAAACCAGGCCTTAAAGTCAGAATTGTGTGATATGAACAATTCTGAGAAAAAAAGTCAGAATTGACTTTGACGCAATTCTGACTTTATATCTCACAATTCTGACTTTATATCTCGCAATTCTGACTTTATATCTCGCAATTCTGACTTTATATCTCGCAATTCTGACTTTATATCTCACAATTCTGACTTTATATCTCACAATTCTGACTTTATAACTCAATTCTGACTTTATATCTCACAATTCTGACTTTATATCACACAATTCTGACTTTATATCTCACAATTCTGACTTTATATCTCACAATTCTGACTTTATATCTCACAATTCTGACTTTATAACTCAATTCTGACTTTATACCTCACAATTCTGACTTTATAACTCACAATTCTGACTTTATAACTCAATTCTGACTTTATAACTCAATTCTGACTTTATATCTCACAATTCTGACTTTATATCTCAATTCTGACTTTATAACTCACAATTCTGACTTTATATCTCAATTCTGACTTTATAACTCACAATTCTGACTTTATATCTCAATTCTGACTTTATATCTCACAATTCTGACTTTATATCTCACAATTCTGACTTTATAACTCACAATTCTGACTTTATAACTCACAATTCTGACTTTATATCTCAATTCTGACTTTATAACTCACAATTCTGACTTTATATCTCAATTCTGACTTTATAACTCACAATTCTGACTTTATATCTCAATTCTGACTTTATATCTCACAATTCTGACTTTATATCTCACAATTCTGACTTTATAACTCACAATTCTGACTTTATATCTCAATTCTGACTTTATATCTCACAATTCTGACTTTATATCTCGCAATTCTGACTTTATATCTCAATTCTGACTTTATATCTCACAATTCTGACTTTATATCTCACAATTCTGACTTTATAACTCACAATTCTGACTTTATATCTCAATTCTGACTTTATATCTCACAATTCTGACTTTATATCTCGCAATTCTGACTTTATATCTCACAATTCTGACTTTATATCTCACAATTCTGACTTTATAACTCACAATTCTGACTTTATATCTCAATTCTGACTTTATATCTCAATTCTGACTTTATATCTCAATTCTGACTTTATATCTCACAATTCTGACTTTATAACTCAATTCTGACTTTATATCTCACAATTCTGACTTTATAACTCACAATTCTGACTTTATATCTCAATTCTGACTTTATAACTCAATTCTGACTTTATACCTCACAATTCTGACTTTATAACTCACAATTCTGACTTTATATCTCAATTCTGACTTTATATCTCAATTCTGACTTTATATCTCAATTCTGACTTTATATCTCACAATTCTGACTTTATAACTCAATTCTGACTTTATATCTCACAATTCTGACTTTATAACTCACAATTCTGACTTTATATCTCAATTCTGACTTTATAACTCAATTCTGACTTTATACCTCACAATTCTGACTTTATAACTCACAATTCTGACTTTATAACTCAATTCTGACTTTATAACTCAATTCTGACTTTATAACTCACAATTCTGACTTTATAACTCACAATTCTGACTTTATATCTCAATTCTGACTTTATAACTCACAATTCTGACTTTATATCTCAATTCTGACTTTATAACTCACAATTCTGACTTTATATCTCAATTCTGACTTTATATCTCACAATTCTGACTTTATATCTCACAATTCTGACTTTATAACTCACAATTCTGACTTTATATCTCAATTCTGACTTTATATCTCACAATTCTGACTTTATATCTCGCAATTCTGACTTTATATCTCACAATTCTGACTTTATATCTCACAATTCTGACTTTATAACTCACAATTCTGACTTTATATCTCAATTCTGACTTTATATCTCAATTCTGACTTTATATCTCAATTCTGACTTTATATCTCACAATTCTGACTTTATAACTCAATTCTGACTTTATATCTCACAATTCTGACTTTATAACTCACAATTCTGACTTTATATCTCAATTCTGACTTTATAACTCACAATTCTGACTTTATACCTCACAATTCTGACTTTATACCTCACAATTCTGACTTTATAACTCACAATTCTGACTTTATAACTCACAATTCTGACTTTATATCTCGCAATTCTGACTTTATATCTCACAATTCTGACTTTATATCTCACAATTCTGACTTTATATCTCACAATTCTGACTTTATAACTCACAATTCTGACTTTATATCTCACAATTCTGACTTTATATCTCACAATTCTGACTTTATAACTCACAATCCTGACTTTATAACTCACAATCCTGACTTTATATCTCACAATTCTGACTTTATATCTCACAATTCTGACTTTATATCACACAATTCTGACTTTATATCACACAATTCTGACTTTATATCTCACAATTCTGACTTTATATCACACAATTCTGACTTTATATCTCACAATTCTGACTTTATAACTCAATTCTGACTTTATATCTCACAATTCTGACTTTATAACTCACAATTCTGACTTTATATCTCACAATTCTGACTTTATAACTCAATTCTGACTTTATACCTCACAATTCTGACTTTATATCTCAATTCTGACTTTATATCTCAATTCTGACTTTATAACTCAATTCTGACTTTATATCTCACAATTCTGACTTTATAACTCAATTCTGACTTTATATCTCACAATTCTGACTTTATATCTCACAATTCTGACTTTATACCTCACAATTCTGACTTTATATCACACAATTCTGACTTTATAACTCACAATCCTGACTTTATATCTCAATTCTGACTTTATATCTCAATTCTGACTTTATATCACATAATTCTGACTTTATAACTCACAATTCTGACTTTATATCACACAATTCTGACTTTATATCTCAATTCTGACTTTATATCAAAATTCTGACTTTATAACTCAATTCTGACTTTATATCTCAATTCTGACTTTATAACTCACAATTCTGACTTTATATCTCACAATTCTGACTTTATAACTCACAATTCTGACTTTATACCTCACAATTCTGACTTTATAACTCACAATTCTGACTTTATATCTCACAATTCTGACTTTATATCTCACAATTCTGACTTTATATGTCACAATTCTGACTTTATAACTCGCAATTCTGACTTTATATCTCACAATTCTGACTTTATATTGCAATTCTGACTTTATATCTCACAATTCTGACTTGATATCACACAATTCTGACTTTATAACTCACAATCCTGACTTTATATCTCAATTCTGACTTTATATCTCAATTCTGACTTTATATCACATAATTCTGACTTTATAACTCACAATTCTGACTTTATATCACACAATTCTGACTTTATATCTCAATTCTGACTTTATATCAAAATTCTGACTTTATAACTCAATTCTGACTTTATATCTCAATTCTGACTTTATAACTCACAATTCTGACTTTATAACTCACAATTCTGACTTTATAACTCAATTCTGACTTTATATCTCACAATTCTGACTTTATAACTCACAATTCTGACTTTATATCTCAATTCTGACTTTATAACTCACAATTCTGACTTTATACCTCACAATTCTGACTTTATAACTCACAATTCTGACTTTATAACTCACAATTCTGACTTTATATCTCACAATTCTGACTTTATATCTCACAATTCTGACTTTATATCTCGCAATTCTGACTTTATATCTCGCAATTCTGACTTTATATCTCGCAATTCTGACTTTATATCTCGCAATTCTGACTTTATATCTCGCAATTCTGACTTTATATCTCGCAATTCTGACTTTATAACTCACAATTCTGACTTTACATTTAAATTCTGACTTTATAACTCACAATTCTGACTTTAGATCACATAATTCTGACTTTATATCACAATTCTGACTTTAGATCACATAATTCTGACTTTATATCTCAAATCTTACTTTATATCACAATTCTGACTTTATATCTCAAATCTTACTTTATATCACAATTCTGACTTTATAACTCGCAATTCTGACTTTATATCTCACAATCCTGACTTTATATCTCAATTCTGACTTTATATCTCAATTCTGACTTTATATCACATAATTCTGACTTTATAACTCACAATTCTGACTTTATATCTCAATTCTGACTTTATAACTCACAATTCTGACTTTATATCTCAATTCTGACTTTATATCTCACAATTCTGACTTTATATCTCACAATTCTGACTTTATAACTCACAATTCTGACTTTATATCTCAATTCTGACTTTATATCTCAATTCTGACTTTATATCAAAATTCTGACTTTATAACTCAATTCTGACTTTATATCTCAATTCTGACTTTATAACTCACAATTCTGACTTTATATCTCACAATTCTGACTTTATAACTCACAATTCTGACTTTATACCTCACAATTCTGACTTTATAACTCACAATTCTGACTTTATATCTCACAATTCTGACTTTATATCTCACAATTCTGACTTTATATCTCACAATTCTGACTTTATAACTCACAATCCTGACTTTATATCTCAATTCTGACTTTATATCTCAATTCTGACTTTATATCACATAATTCTGACTTTATAACTCACAATTCTGACTTTAT
The DNA here is from genome assembly GCF_024489055.1 of Chanodichthys erythropterus. NCBI lineage: Eukaryota > Metazoa > Chordata > Actinopteri > Cypriniformes > Xenocyprididae > Chanodichthys > Chanodichthys erythropterus. The sequence goes on from NC_090223.1 coordinate 14,344,827, forward strand.
ATCACACAATTCTGACTTTATATCTCAATTCTGACTTTATATCAAAATTCTGACTTTATAACTCAATTCTGACTTTATATCTCAATTCTGACTTTATAACTCACAATTCTGACTTTATAACTCACAATTCTGACTTTATAACTCAATTCTGACTTTATATCTCACAATTCTGACTTTATAACTCACAATTCTGACTTTATATCTCAATTCTGACTTTATAACTCACAATTCTGACTTTATACCTCACAATTCTGACTTTATAACTCACAATTCTGACTTTATATCTCACAATTCTGACTTTATAACTCGCAGTTCTGACTTTATATCTCGCAGTTCTGACTTTATATCTCGCAATTCTGACTTTATATCTCGCAATTCTGACTTTATATCTCGCAATTCTGACTTTATATCTCGCAATTCTGACTTTATAACTCACAATTCTGACTTTACATTTAAATTCTGACTTTATAACTCACAATTCTGACTTTAGATCACATAATTCTGACTTTATATCACAATTCTGACTTTATATCTCAAATCTTACTTTATATCACAATTCTGACTTTATAACTCGCAATTCTGACTTTATATCTCACAATTCTGACTTTATAACTTGTAATTCTGACTTTATATCACACAATTCTGACTTTATATCACACAATTCTGACTTTATATCACAATTCTGACTATTTCTCGCAATTCTGACTTTAGATCACATAATTCTGACTTTATATCACACAATTCTGACTTTATATCACAATTCTGACTATTTCTCGCAATTCTGACTTTAGATCACGCAATTCTGACTTTATAACTCACAATTCTGACTTTATATCACACAATTCTGACTTTATATCACACAATTCTGACTTTATATGTCACAATTCTGACTTTATAACTCACAATTCTGACTTTATATCTCAATTCTAACTTTAGATCACATAATTCTGACTTTAGATCACATAATTCTGACTTTATATCATGCAATTCTGACTTTATATCATGCAATTCTGACTTTATATCACAATTCTGACTTTAGAACTCACAATTCTGACTTTAGATCACATAATTCTGACTTTGTCACGCAATTCTGACTTTATATCTTGCAATTCTGACTTTATTACACACAATTCTGACTTTATAACTCACAATTCTGACTTTATATCTCGCAATTCTGACTTTATATCTCGCAATTCTGACTTTATATCTTGCAATTCTGACTTTATATCTCACAATTCTGACTTTATATCTCTGAGAAAAAAAGTCAGAATTGTGAGATTGAAAAAAAACGCAATTACATTTTTTCATTTTTTTTTTTCATTTTTTTTATTTAGTAGCAGAAATGAGCTTCCATACATCCATTATGTACAATACCTTTGTCAGTAAAAAAAAAAAAAAAAAAAAAAAAAAAAATGCATTTTGTGATCCCTTTTCTAAATTAACATTTTGCTGATTCTGCAAGGGTGAACTTATGACCTCATAAACATAAAGGCTATTTTTAAAACAACAAAGAGTGCAATATGCTGACAAAATATTTTAGAGCTGAACATATCTGCAATTCTGACTTTATATCATGCAATTCTGACTTTATATCATGCAATTCTGACTTTATATCACAATTCTGACTTTAGAACTCACAATTCTGACTTTAGATCACATAATTCTGACTTTGTCACGCAATTCTGACTTTATATCTTGCAATTCTGACTTTATTACACACAATTCTGACTTTATAACTCACAATTCTGACTTTATATCTCGCAATTCTGACTTTATATCTCGCAATTCTGACTTTATATCTTGCAATTCTGACTTTATATCTCACAATTCTGACTTTATATCTCTGAGAAAAAAAGTCAGAATTGTGAGATTGAAAAAAAACGCAATTACATTTTTTCATTTTTTTTTTTCATTTTTTTTATTTAGTAGCAGAAATGAGCTTCCATACATCCATTATGTACAATACCTTTGTCAGTAAAAAAAAAAAAAAAAAAAAAACATGCATTTTGTGATCCCTTTTCTAAATTAACATTTTGCTGATTCTGCAAGGGTGAACTTATGACCTCATAAACATAAAGGCTATTTTTAAAACAACAAAGAGTGCAATATGCTGACAAAATATTTTAGAGCTGAACATATCTGAGCTCATTTTATTTTAAAATAACAGTACTAAATAACAACAAAATGCTTTTTTTATGATCGCTCTTATTTTTTTCAAATTATTAACCAAGGGTGAACTTATGATCTCCTGTGTATATATATGTATATATATGTATATATATATATATATATATATATGTATATATATGTATATGTATATATATATATATATATATATATATATATATAATATATATATAATATATATATATATATATATATATATAATATATATATATATATATAATATATATATTTGATGTTGCCTTTTCAAATGACATTTGGTGACATAAAGTAATGGAAAGTAATAAAACATCCTATAAATGTATTTTATTTAAATCTAATACAATTGAACTAAGATTCTGAGTGAATCATTCTGAATTTGCAAAAATTGCTTTTGAATTCAATCAAATACTTATGAATCATGAATTGAAGTCTAATCAGACTTCAATAAAATGCCGCCCCAGTCACGGACCGGATCTGATCAATATTCAGGGGCTGCTCACACAGAGCACGTTTTTCCATTCTACTATAATATTTTTTGTCGTTGTTGTTTTTGTAAACACACACTAGATGAACATCTTGATGAATACTCATTGACAACGCCCTCTAAAAATGTGGCGCTCAATTAAAAGAAGTTCAGCTTTTAAAAACAGACCTTCTAGACCTTGCAGGGTTTTTTTCCGTTCCTTTGACACGGCATTATGAAAACATGATGCTCATGCGAGATGTGAGCGCAACACTCAAAAACGTTTGTCTTGTGTAGAAAAGCAGCACGTGGAATGCAAAAACGCATTCTGTGTGAACGGCCCGAGAGGTTCAGTAAAGCAGTTTCTACCCAATGAAACCTCACACACACACTTTAGTGAGTTTCTGTTCCTCTCGTGGGGTCAGGGGGGTGTCGAGGGGTCTTCAGGGACTGTCCCATGTCTCGCGTCTCAATTCCACACACACGAGCATGCATCCGTTACCTCAGCTCTTAAACCAGCGGAAGAACCCAACAACACTCCTGAGGGCTAAATTTAACCCCAGCACTTTCAGGCTTGAGGAAGAGGTCAGTAAGTTCGCTGTTTACCGCTTGATTGTGATGATTCAGTGGTGTCATGCTGTGGGCAAATATTTCTGACTCAAATCTGTATAATTGACTTTCGTCTGACCTCTCATCAGTTGTAGTTCCTGTCATATCAGTTGTTTTCTTTGTTATATGTCACTCCATTATGTCAAGGCCAACTTTACGAACGTAAACTGATTCCGTCGCTGTAGGTTTCTGCGTTTGCACACGAAACAAGTTTCAACACACTCGTCTTGCTCACGATAAGCACATTTTTAGACCGTTCACACAATGCAATTGTGCATAGCACAGACATTTTGACAGTTTTTTCCATTCCTCTGCCCTGCTTCACGCTTTTTAAACGAGCCCTTATAGATGTCAGTATGACTGATCTCGAAGCACACTGACATCAGTGAGACCAGGTGTGAAATCTGACGTGTTTTCTGAATCATAATGGCAGCGTGATTCATGAACTCATCAGTTTTTACCCTGTGACCCAGAACCTCTCTGAGTGTTATGCAAACCCTTATCCAACTGAGAAATAACACTTAAAGATGACAACTAACAAACTTTTTAGCACTTAGTTTACTTAGTTACCCATTGCTATTAATGGTGCTGATAGTGAAACCTCTAAGTAACACTAGAACACCTTATCAACTGCATAACACCACACCAAAACCCACTTGGAACACTTTCGAACTGTATAACACCGCAGCCAATCACATGCCTTGCAACAGAGAGAAACTATGATTCACTTCTCGCGAGAGCGCCAGCGTGATTCACAACTCTTTTGCTGAAGATTAAGAGATTGAATAAAATGAAGAATTTAAACTCATTTACACTGAAGAAAATAAAAGAAATCATCTTGCTCTATGAGTGCAAGTCAAACTTGTGAAGTTAGTTTATTTAGTCAATAATGTTTAGGTTATAGAGACACGTAAGGTCAAATGTAGTCATATTTAGTCAAGTTTATTTACAGCTTTTATATTACATATGATCTGTATATATTAATATTCATTGAAACTAAATATTTAATAATAACTGTTAAACTAAAATCCCTTGTGTAATGGATTAATAATAATATATATAATTGAATTATTAAATAAATCATATAAAAATCATAAAATCATTAAAGCCAGACAATTTCATTGTTTTATTGTTTTATTTTTTTTAAAATACATAGTGACTTTTAATTTGTTGGAAGAGAAACTGGGGGAGTGACTTTATTGTGTTGAGTGTGTCAGTGTCACTTAGCTTACATCTGATTGGTCCAATTTCAGTTTGAGATCTCTAAACCAGAACATAACCTGCCCTGGAGCAGATTAGCTGCCAGCTAATCCGGCTTCATGGTACAGGCCCCTGGAACTCTTTAGAACTGCATAACACACCAAAAATCACATAGCAACACACCAGTATTTGTGACTAGTAACAGTGAGGATTTTCTTGGGGAAAATCTAGTTCGCATTAGTGTCTATAGTAGGAATCTGTTTGTTTTACCTAACTCACTAGGGTTGTTTATGTGCCCCGCAGCTGAAAAGGACTCTACACCTCACACCCTGACAACAATAGAACAGGAAGAGAAAGCTCTCTCACCCTGGCTACATGTCAACGGCCAGACACAGGAAGCATCAATCAGCGTGGCATCCTGTGGGCGGAGCCTGTGTAATGGGCGGGCAGAGCACGGGCTGCCACTTCCTGCCACAGAATTAGGAGACTCTGCCCTCGTCACCGCCAAAACCGGCCAACCTGTTGAAGTCTGACGAGTAACAGCAGAGCTAATTCTGATGTTGAATAATGTGAAAACCACACCAGTTGAGCTCTTGACATGAATCCAGTTTATTCATAATCACTGCAGACCACATGAAATCAGAAGTGGAGTCTCGAGGATTTCAGCTCGTGTGTGCAGCTGTAAGATCTTGTCAGGCTTCAGAGAACTTCACATGGAAACGGATTCATCATCACGATTTTTAAAAAGATGAATATTGTCTTTTGTGTATATTTTGGGAGATTTCCAGCACACCAATGAGAGTCATATTTGTTCATAAACATTTGGCTCTGTGACTAATTGCTTATGCTCTTCTGTCGTAAGTTGCTTTAGTGCATAAATGCATAAAAAAACAGACGTATGATTTTTTTTTTTCCGCCTCTGTTGTTTTATTAATAAGCAAGTTAAGCAATAAACCATCTAAATAAAACACAGTTGGTTCTCTTAATGAGTCAGAAACAGTTGTTATGAAATCATATTGCACATTACATACATCATTCATCTTAGAAACAACCGTTTCAGAATGATTAAATTACTGAATAAATGATCAAACAGGAACACTGAAACACTATGAGCAACACTTCATATATTTAAATACATGCAGGTAGGTGTGTGTGTTTTCTACAGGTATGTTGCGGGGTCGGTCAGGTGCAGGTATTCGAGCTGCCCGTCGCTGCTGTGTCTCTGTGTTCGCCGCTGCCGCGTGGAGAGAGTTTTCCGCCGCTCGTTCCCGCGCTTGTTTAACGTGGAGACGATCCTCTCGGCCAGATCCTGCTGCAGACGCTGGAAATTCTCTCTGGGGATCAAATCGCACACAGAAAGATTCAATGTGTGTGAACATCAGTGATCTTTAACAGCAGGGGGTTCAAAAGAACTTTAAAGTTAACATTAAATAAATATTTTTAACCCTTAATCAGTCCTTGGGGTCCAGCTGACCCCATTGAAAGATTCCTTCGTTTTTAAAAAGGCTTCCCTTCATCTCTTGAGACTCTGTGACTTTTCCTAAATGATCTAAACACACACAAAAAATCTGGGCTCGATATGGTATAATAAAAACAAAAATACAGATTTTGAAAGTTTTTTAGAATGTTTAAATATATATTCACAATATATATCATAAAGATGAAGTGAAAACTAAATCCCTATTGACCTCTACTGGATATATGTGGTCGTTGCACTTTCTTTCTTTAACCATAATTTTTCCACAAACCTGTAGATAGCAGTATTCTATCCCTAACACATAGAGCAATGTCCAAATACAATTTAGATTTAATTAAAGTTCATCATTAAAGTGATTTGTCCATTAAAAAAAAAATTTTCATAAGCCAATTTATTTTTGTAGTTAAGTAATCGTGTAGTAAATAGGTTAAAAAAAAAAAAAAACCACCAAATATTCACAAAAACAGCATAAATGCATAAAAAAATTATATATAGTTTATTATATAAAAAAATGTGTATTTCCTTATGCAATCGCTCTGTAAAAGTTTGGGGTCTATCTGACCCCAATGACCTTTAACGTAATCCTACATAAGGGACGATTAAAGGATTAGTTCACTTTCAAATAAAAATTTCCTGATAATTTACCCCCCCCCCCCCCCCCCATACAAATTCAGCATATGTATGTGTTCTACTGGTGTATTCTCTGAGTATTTTATGATTGCAGGACATGAGTGTTGGCGGTCTTACGCTGTTGGTGGTGTCGGCAGGTTGTATTTCTGCCCGGTGACTCCAGTCAACCAGTAAGTCATCTCCTTCCCTTTACCCTGAAACACAAACACACACATTGTGAGTCTCTGCTGTTACTGTGAACTCTTCTTCAACAGACTGATTGGCTGAAGGGACTCAAATAAGAGCCAGTGACTGGACGGAAACTGAAATAAGAGCCTGCGATTAGATAGAAACTAAGTGGCTGGCATCTTTCCTCTCACCTTCAGGTACGTTTCTCCTCGGCGCTCGCACTCAAACTGACAGTCGGTTCGCTGCAGGATCTGGATGGTCGACTCGCTCACGTGAATCCTCAGAGCTGGAAAACACATCAGCTGCTTCACTGAATAGTGTGTTTTTGTATTTGTGTGTGTGTGAATGTGTGTGTTTGTGTCTTACGCAGGCCTGTAGACTCCATCCGTGACGCTGTGTTGACCGTATCCCCAAACAGACAGTAACGCGGCATCTTGTTACCCACCACACCAGCCGCACATGGACCTACACGCGCACATGCATAAGAGTCAGTAAGTTATTACACCATCTGCACATTATAATCTTGTCTATTTAGCAAAATGTATAAGAAAAGATTTGCAAATTGGTTCAAGAACTTGATATTTGAATGATTTTTGGCTAATTTATGCATTATGACCAGTAGGTGGCGCTGCCACAACATGTTGCATGAATAAAGTTTCCTCTATAACATCATCTCAGTTTTCTTCTTCCCGTGTTTCTGTACCTGAATGGATCCCGATACGGATCCACAGTGGGATTCCCGGCAGGTGTCTCAGCTGGAACGTCCCCATGAACTCCAGGATGTCCAGAGCCATAAGACAGATGTCCACCGCGTGTCTGTTCCCGTTGCGTTTCGGCAGACCGGACGCCACCATGTACGCGTCACCAATCGTCTCCACCTGAACACAACCGCAAATTCTGGCTATTTAATCACATTCTGCCTTTCATTTTTTTATATTAAAACAGTTATTTAAAAATGATTGAATTAAACAATTTAAAAAAATCAATATGATACCTTGTAGACGTCATGGTGGTCGAGGATGCTGTCGAAGTTCTTGTAGATGTCGTTCAGCATGTCCACCACCTCCATGGGCGTGCTGTGATGGCAGAGGGTCGTGAAGCACACAATGTCGCTGAAGTAGATGGTGACCTCGTCGTACAGCTCCGGCTCCACACGACCCGTCTCCTTCAGCGAACGCACCACCGGCCTGTGTGAGAGACGCACATCTGATGCTCAGAACACAAGCACTCGGGTTTGAGACTGTTTATCATGTTAAATCAGTTAAATCACTTCTGCTGCTCACCCAGGGACACCTGATTGATGCCCAGCAGTTGCTATGTGGTTGCTAGGCAGTTGCTAGGGCATTGATATGTGGTTGCTAGGCAGTTGCTAATATGTTGATAGGCAGTTACTCGGAATGTATGGGTGGTTGCAAGGCAGTTGCTAGGGCATCGCTATGAGTTTGCTAGAAAGTTGCTAGGGCATTGCTATGTGGTTGTTAGGCAGTTACTAGCGTATTTATATGTGATTGCTAAGCAGTTTCTAGGACATCGCTATGAAGCAGCTGGGCAGTTGTTAGGACATTGCTATTTTGTTGCTAGTCATTTGCTAGTGTGTCATGGGTGGTTTCTAGGGTGTTGCTAGGCAGTTGTTAGGACATTGCTATGTGATTGCTATACAGTTACTAGAAAATCCTGGATGATTGCTTATGTTGTCAATTTCTATGGCATCGCAAAGCAGTTGCTAAGGCATTTCTTTGTGACTGCTAGGCAATTGCTAAATTATCGTGGACGATTGTTATTATGATGATAGACAGTTACTAGGATTGTCTGGGTGGTTTCAAGGGTGATGCTTGGCAGTTGCTATGTGGTTGCTTGGCAGATGCTATGGTATTCTGGGTGGTTGCTAGGGTATTGCTATGTGGTTGCTAGGCACTTGTTAGGGCATTTCTATGTGGTTGCTTGGCAGATGCTATGGTATTCTGGGTGGTTGCTGGGGTATTGCTTGGCAGTTACTAGGGCATTGCTATGAGATCACTAGGCAGTTGCTAGGGCATTTCTATGTGGCTGCTAGGCAGTTTCTACCACATCACTATGAGGTTGCTGGACAGTTGTTAGGACATTGCTATTTTGTTTCTAGGCAGTTGCTAGTGTGTCATGGGTTGTTGCTAGGGTGTTGCTATGCAGTTTCTAGGGCATCGCTATGTGATTGCAAGTCAATTTCTATGGCATTGTTATACAGTTGCTAGGGCATTGCTTTGTGACTGCATGGCAGTTTCTAGAATATCCTGGAAGACTGCTAATATGTTGATAGGCAGTTACTATGAATGTCTGGGTGGTTGCAAGGGTGTTGCTAGGTGGTTGCTTGGCAGTTGCTATGGTACTAGGGGTGGTTGCTGTTGTGTTGCTAGGCAGTTACTAGGGCATTGCTATGACTTTGCTAGGAAGTTCCTAGCGCATTGCTATGTGGTTGCTAGGCACTTGCTAGGGCATTTCAATGTGACTGCTAGGCAGTTTCTACAACATCACTATGAGGTTGCTAAACAGTGCTATTTTGTTGCAGTTTGTTTGACAGTTGCTAGTGTGTCTTGGGTGGTTGCTGGGTGTGTTTCTAGGCAGTAGCTAGGGTATCACTACATGATTGCTAGTCAATTTCTATGGCATCGCTATCCAGTTGCTAGGGCATTTGTGATTGCTAGGCAGTTGCTAGAATACCCTGGATGATTGCTAATATGTTGCTAGACAGTTGATAAGATCTTCTGAGTGATTGCAAGGGTGTTGCTAAGCAGTTGCTAGGGTGTTCTCAGTGGAACTTAGCTGTACATGAAGTGTGTATGTGTGTCTGACCCCGGCAGCAGCATGAAGTTGAGCTGATCAGCTCGGTCTCTCTCGGCCTTGTACAGAGCCGTTCGCTCCTCCACCAGGTGCTCCAGGTTCCTGGAGTACATCTGCAGCCGGCGGATCAGGTTGTCCATGTAGCTGGCGTTGGCCTGGTTGTGAAAGTTACTGCGGAAACACACAGCAGCACGTCAGTATGTGCTCATGACTCCATGAAATGCAAGCGTCCGGCTGACATCACTCACGCACCTGAAGATCTTCCCCAGAGCGCCCTCAATCCGCTTAAAGTCCGGACGCTTCTCTGGATCCTCCTCCCAGCAGCTCTTGATCAGCACAAACAGCTACAAATATAAATGTTGTTTTTTACATATACAAGTGTATATTTCACATTTTGCTAACATATTTCAAATCAGCAATACAATCCAACATTAACCATTTCATAAAAGTTGTTTCTTATGCACCAATAGCATTAAAAAACATTTATTTTAGGTTCATCCAGCCAATGTGCGTGTGCAGTCCTACAGGCCCAAATATACTTGGGAAATCAAAGAAAAAACTTGTGTAAAGTCATTACGAATAAAATCAAGTTCTTTTGTTGTTCGTTTGAGGAGTTCGAAATGGCTTGCCAAAGTGAACTTTCTGGAAATGTTTACTCTGGCTGGTAAACACCTTCAAACTTTAATTTTCCCATGACGATGATGCAACAGGTGGGTGTGGCTCTGAGGCTCCGCCTTTTTTTGAGATGGAAATCTTCAGTTAATTTCTTCTGTTGAGTCCGTTGAGGTGTACAAAATGCCGCTTTATAGTAGAAAATGAAGTTGTAATTCTAGACCTTTTTTTTCATGTTTAATACTGTAAATCTGCTGCTTTAAAGCAATCTATAGTATAAAGTGTTATAAATAAATAAACATGACGTAACTGGAGTGCTGAATTGAAGAGCTGATGCAAACATATCCACTTCGCAATGATCAGATGCTTTCTTAACTGCTATTTTCTCACCACTGTCATTTTCACCACTGAGTTTATTTTGTTATTGATATTTTTTTACATATTTATCTAAACTTCGCTCTCAGTGTCGGGATGTTCGCTAACAGTATATCACTGCTCCAGTATTTTAAACGTCTTTTTTCCCCCTAAGCGAAGAACAAAAAAGAACTGTTGTCCTGATAACTGGTGCTTCGAACAGCAGCCGCAGTGACATGATTGGCTCTTTTATTTAGAAGGCGGGACTTCCCTTGCTAGAAGTGCAATATCTGGGTGTTCCAGTTTCTCCCATTCTTAGTAACACAAATGAACTGTTTTTTGTAGTATATATTGTAAAATCTTTGATAAAGGTACCTCTGCTTCAGTTTCTCCAACGGACTCAAAACTCAGATCCGGTCGGAAGACGTTCGGACCCCGTGGATACTGAACACAATAGATTTTCTCTAGAAGAGAACAGCACAAATGCAAGAATGAGTGAGAAACAGATGTGTTTTATAGAACATGTGAATGTTTGTTAAGATTAATAATTTAATAAACATTCACATTCCATGAAGGACATTGAATAATGGTCACATGACATGTAGGCAAACAAATAAAATATGTATTTTTCTTAGTCTGTGTCTTATTTTGGTTGTTTTTAGGGATGCACCGATATGAAAATTTTGGTCGATACCGATAACCGAAAATTCTTTATATTTGAAAGCCGATAACCAATATATTTGCTGATAAATCTAAATAAAAAATTTTTATATCATTTTTAAAGAGTTTCACCATTAAAAGCCATGTCCCAAGCACACAATTATAATGTCCTTATTATCATATTCTGTAGCCTATATGACAGACTTGCGCTGGACTTCGCACTTAACTGTATTTTATTTTTGAAGTGATTTCAATCATATTTCAAGCAATTCAAAACCATAATGGTGGACATTGTGCATCTGAAGTATCTCAGCTAAAGGAAATAATCCATTATTTATCGGCTTTAATATATCGGCCAAATTTTCGTATCTGGCCGATAACGATAACAATAAAAATGAACATATATAGGCCGATACTGATATGGTGGCCGATTGTATTGTGCATCCCTCATTGTTTTGTACTTACTAATTTTTTGTATTATTTGATTATTAGCTTTTTATCAACCCACATCCCACAAACTCACACAGTAAAATTATATATAATTTTATTATGGCATCTGCTAAATGCATAATATTTAGTATCCACATGTATAAGGTAATCTAAATATCTCCGATCTCTCTTTGTACCTGCCGTGTCGGAGCAATAGCTGGTGTGAAACGTGCTCTTCCTGAGGATGATCTCCTGCGAGATGATTGCAAAACTGTAGACGTCCCCCTTCTGAGAAATTCCCTGAACACGCATGTGCTCCGGCGCCGTCCACAGGTCTGACACAGAGAAAGACTTTGGTTATTTTCTTGACATGTTTTCAATGACTTAAAGAGAATGAATGTTAAACTGACCCTCCACAAACTATCTGAAAAACAGCTTTATGTTAAAGATGACCTATTTATTTTTCAAAGTCTTGATGTTTTTGGGCTCTACTGGAACAGGTTTTCTACTTGAAAGTTCAATTTTTTCCCCATATTCTCCATTGTTGCAGCACCTCTCTTTCCAGTCTGTCAGTAACGCTCTGTTTAGTTCCTGTCTCTATGAAGCCCCTCCTTCTGAAAAGCACAGTGTGCTCTGATTGGATGGCTGGAGCAGTGTGTTGTGATTGGTAAAGTGCTTTGAGTGTTTTTGGGAAATGTCCCGCCCCTTACCATAATCGCCAGTTTCAACACACTACTAACTAACTCAACCAGGCCCGCCCCTTTATTCTGTGTATGAATTAATCAAATGAGGAATATTTTGACATGTTCACTGACCTTTCCCGGGCATGAGGATGGTGTTACAGCCGAAGTCGGTGATCTTCACCACCATGCGATTGTCCACCACGCAGTTGGTGGATTTCAGCCGGCCGTGAACGCCGACGTTACTGGAGTGCAGGTACGACATGCCCTGATGACACAGAGACGTGATGTCAGCAGAGGGCAAAGGTCAAAACAGAAGCACAAAAATAACAACTTCCAAACATACAGAAGCCCATGTGTGTCCTAAAATCATTATTGTATTTCTGAAAATTGAATCTACTGATTTATTGAACTGCTCAACAACAACAAAGCTGGAGAATCTCACGCAGCTAAAATGAGGATTGTCAGTAACGGTGTTCAGCCTTACATTGATCAAACCAGAGTCGACACTGATGGAGAGACTCAGGAAGAAGTTACAACTTTTAGAATGAAACTGGACATGGTTAGTGAACGGTTAGTGGATAAATTTATGTAGTTGCTGTGGAGTTTATTTAACTCATCTAGCATGTGCCGTCATGTTCATCTTTCCATATGGACGCCCACAAATCCATTAATGTACTTAAATCATATCTAAATCAGTTCATGTGAGTACAGTGGTTCAATATTAATATTATAAAGCGACGAGAATATTTTTGGTGCGCCAAAAAAAAAAAAAAAAAGACTTATTTAGTGATGGCCGATTTCAAAACACTGCTTCAGGAAGCTTCAGAGCATAAATGAATCAGCGTATCGAATCAGCTGTTCAGAGTGCCAAAGTCACATGATTTCAGCAGTTTGGCGGTTTGACATGTGATCCGAATCATGATTCGACACAAAAGATTCATAACGCTCCGAAGCTTCCTGAATTAGTGTTTTGAAAATTGGCCATCACTATATAAGTCATTGTTTTTTTTTTTTTAAATTTATAAAAAAATATTCGCGTTGCTTATAATATTAATATTGAACCACTGTACTCACATGAACTGATTTAAATATGTTTTTAGTACATTAATGGATCTTGAGAGAGGAAATGTCATTGCTCCCTATGGAGGCCTCATGGAGCCATCGGATTTTATCAAAAATATCTTAATTTGTGTTCTGAAGATGAACGAAGGTCTTACAGGTGTGAAACGGCATGAGGGTGAGTAATAAATGACATTATTTTCATTTTTTGGTGAACTAACCCTTTAAGTTAGGTGCGTAGGGGAAAATCCAACACAAAAGGTAACGATGATAACCCTGATATATAGTTAGATATAGAAATATATTAAAATATTCGGTCTGTCTGGAAAAAGAAACGACATGCGTGACCTCTAAATGGACCTTTCTATGGTTCAGATCTACACTTCTGTTTACAGCAGAAGTCATTCGTGACGTGAGGAGGTTTATGTTTCCATCTGTGATCCATCATAAAACCATTAACGAGTGAACAAGTACATTTTTATAGACGGAGCAGTAAAAAGCAGCGTCTACTGTGTACATGATGAAACACACACACACACACACACCTTTGCAATGTCGTACATGACGGAGATCTTGAACTCCAGATCCATAAAACTCTCATCGGGATATGAGATCTTATCGTTCAGCACGGACTGACGGAACAAACAGACACACAAGAGTCATGTGACAATGATGATGATGAAGGGGTTGTTTGTCCTGTGATTTACGAGTGTGAACAGAGAGACGCTTTTACCCGCAGTGATCCTCTCTCGCAGAACTCAAACACCCCGAACACACCACACTCGAACTTCACCGTCCCGTAGAACTTGGTCAGGTTATAATAATCGATACGCAACAACTGACCGACAGAGAGAGAGAGGTTAGTTACAGTCTTCAGAAAACAACACAATAACCAGGTCAATTTCACAGAAAAATGTTCATGACACACTTCACCTTCAAAGAGAAAGAAGAAAATATGTATTACAGATATATATATAAAAAAAAAAAAGAATTAATATAAATGACAAAAACACAACTAAAAACACACTAGAACATAAAATATTGAAAATATTAAAAACTTCAATAATCCTATTAATTTGACTTAGTTTTTCTTTAATTTTAAATTTTTATGATTCAAATAATTATTAGCTCTTGATCAACTCACAAACCCACGAAGTGGATTACCTTGGGGCTTCATAATAATTCAAATTTATATTATAATTATGATCATTTTCATGACACTTAACTCATTATTACTCATTCTAGAGCAGTAATTTATATTTGAACTTGAATTAGCATAAATTAAAAAAAAAAAAGTACCATGATCATTTTTTTTTTTTAATTGTATATTATGTAAAGAAATTACATTCTAAATGAAGAAAATTTTGCATGTTTTTAACACAATTAACATTTTGTTTGCACTGTGCTGTAATTTTCATCACACTTTCAGGATGATTTTTTTTTTTTTTTGTTTAATTCTAATTAGATTCTCGTTACTGTACCACAATAATATCATTTTATTTAAATCAGCATTAATTTAACTGTATTTTCCTTGATTTCAGTCATATTTCAAGCAATTAAAAACCATCATTGTGAAGACTGCACATCTGAAGTGTCTCAGCTAAAGGAAATAATACATAATTTATGAGCTTTAAAGCAGAACTCAGTAAGATTTGCGAAGCTCCCTCTACAGGTTCCTTCAGTGAATCACACTGTCATAAATACTCCAAGCGCAGCTCTGGACTGCAACGACTACAACGCTCACCAGTGCAGTAGTTTTGCAAATACAGTACAGGAAAGAGGAGGTGGGTAATTTGCAAATACAGTACACTCGATGGAGGTGGGTAATTTTCGAAATTGTCTTATAAAGTCATAATATATACATTGTTTTTGAATGACCGTAAAGCATTTTGTCACTCTCGCATGAATGTGAACATGGGGTGAGATTGTGTCGGGTCGGCGAAGCTCAACTTGCAAGTGCTGTATTCTGGCGTAGACGTGCCAAAGGGGGTTAGTGCTCACCTCAAACACACCACTATAGGTCAATTAACCATCGTAAGGACTTAGAAAACCATTTATGAAGGTAAAAAAAAAGTTACTTAGTTCTGCTTTAATATATCAGCCATATTTTCCTATCTGGCCGATAACAATAACATTAAAAATGAACATATATCGGCCGATACCAAAATGGTGTCCGATATATCGTGCATCCCTAATTATTATTATTATTTTGTCTTTTAAATGTATTTTTAAATTTTATATTCCAAATGGATTTTACATGATTACTTAATATTTATCATTATTTTATCAATTGTGACTGTTTTGAATGCTGAACACTTCAGTTTTTTACCCTGTTATGATAAAAATAATATATTAATTTGCTTAAACACAGCAAAATCCCCAGAACTCTGAGAACATTTGGTCTCTCTCTACATAGAGTTAAAATAACACTGAAGCAGAGTTAAAGTTAATGAGATAATATGCTGTTTGTTTAATCAGATCCTCAGAGATGTAATGTCTTTTATCTTCAGTTGATTTCATCTAAGACTGTGGCTGAAGTCATTTGTAGTTCTTGTGTTTCTCTTCAGTGATTCTGCTTGTTAACAGCAGGTGTTCATCACTAATGCTCAATCATAACTTAATTAATCACTTAATTATCTCATTAACTTTAACTCTGCTTCAGTGTTACTTTAACACTATATAGAGAGGGACCATATGTAATCTGAGCAGAGTTGATTTAACTTAGGGATTTTGCTGTGAAACAAAAATATAATAATTTTCTTTTCTTTTGATTTGAGGGTGTCACATGTTTGACAGGTTTTTACAGAGTTGAGCTCGATTCGTTGATCCTCAGAGAAGTTTCCGTCGGTGTTTCTCAGCTCCTTCAGAATGACGGGCTGCAGAAACACAAACATGCTTGTAAACATTCATTATACACACAATACAAACACACACACACACAACGTGTGACGGGACACACAGACCTTCTTGTCGTATCGGCCCTTGTGTATCTGGACGCTGTTGTCGCCCTTCTTATCCTCATCGATCTACGACACACACAGACAGCGTCACACTGAGAGGAACACAGATCATCTGCACATGTAATGACAGACAGATGGACAGAAGGACGGTTTTACTCTCAGACTGAAGTGGTTTCTCTCTTTGTCGTCCAGCGGTGTGATGAGCGATGGGGCGATGTGAGACCATTTCTTCTGATCGAAACGCACTCGTCTGTTCTGCCTGAAAACACAAACACATGCGTGTCTGAACCCACTAAATGCCTCAAAACTCACACTTGTCCTCATCATGAGAGATACAGCTGGAAATGACCGCAGTTTCACCCCAAAATCAAAAGAAAAAGAGAAGAAATTATATTTTGTATCATCTCAATGAAGCCTGTTTTTATGACCATTAAGATTCTTTGCATTTTCTACATTATTTTCATAATAATAATATAATAATATTATTTTAAATAATATATTTTATTTATGAAATGTGATAAAAAAAATAATGATTCTTTATTTTTTTTCTTCATTTTTATATATTTGTGGTTTATATTTTTATACCTTGTGTATTGTTCAAATTTACTACCCTTTCATTATGTTCGGGATGAAAACATCCACTAAATTAAACTGCTGTAAAAATGTATCAGATAAATATTTTTTCTTTTTTTTTTCTTTTTTTTTGCATAAATCTGTTAATCAACCTCAGTCCTGATCAAAACTACTAAATGTTAAAATATAATGTTTAAATGTTAAAAAATCCAGTGATTGTGGACTGGATATTTTTTTACCTTTTATCACAGTCTTGGACACGTGAAAGATTAGTAACAACACTGGTTTTGATGCATTGTTAGTTTTTGTGCAGCATCAGATTTTATTTTTTTCTCCCTCATTTACAGTTTGTGGCTGTTTTTTGCCTCATTGACTTCCATTATAATGAGATTTTTTGATTGCAAATCCATGACACCATATAATCATGCATTCCTGATTGTTGGTGGTTTTCCCTGTTGGGAAGAGGTAAAATTTGTCATTTTTACACCATTAACACTTTAAGCTTTTTTTTTTTTTTTCACAGGCCTATCTAATTCTGTCTTTTGTATGGAGTTATATGGAATATAGCAGCATATTATAGTGTGTGTGTATGTTTGGGGTGAAATGTGGCCCGTTTGGATGTTTATATTTATGTAATTTCTTATTTCTTGTATTTATGTTTTGTTTTTATGTCTTATGATGTAGTGTAAAGCACATTGTTCAGCTGCTGCTGTTTAAATGGTGCTATATAAATAAACTTTGACTTTATGTGTCTTTTACCTGTACAAGATGAAAGCGACGGCTGTGGCCATCACCACACTGAGCCCGAGGACGATCATGATGATGTGCTGAACCTCTATACCTGAAAAACACATGTTAGAATGATGTCATCTGTCACATGATGCTTTATAAGAGAATGCGAGCCAGTTACCATGATCGGGTCTGTCGCTGGGCAGTTGCGATCTGTCCCAATACAGGTCAGGATTCGTGTCTTTCACCTTTGTTTCGTTCTGAGACGTGCTGTAGACGAACAGAGTCTTATACTGACAAACACAAGATATACATATATTAGTGGGTGATTTTTGTTTTAGAATTATTTGATAAAAACATTATTTGATGGAAATCATTTTTAATTTTACATTTTCATGATTTAATTAGCTTTTCATCAACTCATATGGAACTCATAAACCATATGGAAAAATTGTATATATAATTTTATTTGATAAATTATTTTACTTAATTATGTCATTAAATCAATCATTATTACATCATTAAATTATATATATATATATATATATATATATATATATATATATATATATATATATATATATATATATGCAAATTTTAAATTTATTTTATAAATGAGAAAGAAAGCAAGGACTTTTCAAAGCTAAAAAGAAAGAGGTGAACAATGATAGTCAAATAAACCAATTTTACTTCTGTAATCTGATGTAAAACAGGATATTTCAAGGGTTAGTTCACCCAAAAATGAAAATAATGTCATTTATTACTTACCCTCATGTTGCTCTACACCAGTAAGACCTTCATTCATCTTCAGAATACAAATTAAGATATGTTTGATAAAATCTGATGGCTCAGTGAGGCCTGCATAGACAACAATGTTACTTCCTCTTTCAAGATCCATAAAGGTACTAAAAACATATTTAAAACAGTTCATGTGACTGCAGTGGTTCTACCTTAATAGGAGCGTTAGGGGCGTTACGAATCTTTTGTTTCGAATCAGTGATTCAGATCGCGTGTCAAACTGCCAAACTGCTGAAATCATGTGACTTTTGTGCTCCGAACCACTGATTTGAATCCTAAAGCTCTGAAGCTTCATGAAGCAGGGTTTTGAAATTGGCCATCACTAGATTGTTAAAAAGTCATTTTTTTTTTTTTTTTTGGTGCACAAAAAATACTCGTTGCTTTATAATATTAAGATTAAACCACTGTAGTCACATGAACTGATTTAAATATGTTTTTAGTACCTTTATGGATCTTGAGGGAGGTACCATTGCTGGCAATGCAGGCCTCACCGAGCCATCGGATTTCATCAAAAATATTGTTAGTGTTCTGAAGATGAACAAAAGTCTTAGGGGTGGAGAACGACATGAGGGTGAGTAATTAATGACAGAATTTTCATTTTTGGGTGAACTAACCCTTTAACTCTTTCCCCGCCATTGGCGGAATTTTCCAGTGTTGTGTCAAATTTCAACCTCCTGCCAAATTATTACCCCCCTTGTATGTATTATTTATTTATTTTAACTATAATTATTATAACTTTTTTAATCTATTCATTTATCTATATATTTATTTATTTATTCAGTAATATTAATTATTTATTTTTAAATAATTAATTAAATGTATTGTTGGCTATTGCTACAAATATTGTAGCAATGAGTGTGCGTCTTATCAGTGGTTTTGTGGTCCAGGGTAACAGATGAGCGTCTTTTGAGTGTTATTATGAGTGAACAAGTTATTGAATTGATCTGTGCCAAAATGCAACAGCCTTACAATACATTGTTCAATCTTCATGACCCCAGAAGAAGAAGAACACACAGACTCACTTTGTTTGAGCTGGATGTGTAAACCACAGACAGATTGAGATCTCTGTCTCCACTGGCGTCTAATTCATAGTGTCCGCCCACACCTGAACACACACACATCATATCTATCATATTAACTTTCAAAACAATGAGTGCTGATCCAGTGTGGTGTTGTTTTTTCAGCTCTTGCCTTCGAACGTCGTGTTCCTGAAGTGATGTTCAATGATGCCGCTGCTCTCGCTGAATGGCTGGTTCTTCATCGCCAGCAGATTGTCTCTCATCGTTTTGCCGAAGAGAACCACGGCATCATGATAACCCACCACATAATCGTTCAGCGCCTGCAGGACGGGAGGAAACTGAGGTTTGCTGGTCCGTCATTTATTTAAAAAAAGAAGAAGCTTGAAGCATATAATGAACTACATCAACTGATACTTTAACATGAACCTCAATGCAAAGAAAACGAATGAGGGAAAGACGGACTGAGAGAAGTGTGAAGATGACGCTCTACCGTTCCGTTGGTCTGCCAGGCCGAGTGGTTGGAGTAGCTCCTGTTGCTGTGCATGGTGACCACCAGCACGTTTCTCATGTGATCGAAGCTGGACGCGTTGGTGTGATAACCCTCACTGAAAGACACGTCACGGTCAGCGCAAGCCACAGTCATGTTATCTGAAACAGGATTATTATGGGAATCACAGACTTACTTGTACAGGTCGATCAGGACGAAGACCACATTTGGAGGAATGTTGATGTTGTTCTTAGCGGAGAGAACGTCGTCTGGAGTCCCACACAGGACAAAAACTGTGAATCAAAACATGGATGCAAAGAGTTTACTGCTATGACAACAGAGAAAAAATAAATGTTTATAAATTTTATGGATGGATGGATGGGTAGATGGGCAGCAGGGGTGTAATGGTACATATATTCATCCCGAACCATCACGGCTCGGTTCATACAGTCAGATGACAAATACAGTCACAATCCACACAATCCAGAAGGGGGCAGAGTACAAAAATAATTGAAAAATAATTTTATAATTAGTTTTAGAAGTTAATGCAAAAACTACCTTATATACAATTTACTTTTTGTGTGTGTGTGTGTGTGTGTATTATTTGAGTGTTGATAATTATCTCTAAAAATAAATAGCAACTGAATTTAATAGTTTGGGCTCTTTTGTTAATTGTAATCTTTAATATTATAGTAATGTGCAAGAAAG